>NC_037671.1:117556282-117859792 GCF_003255815.1 Theropithecus gelada
CCGCACTCATACACGACCCCCATACTCATACACGACCCCTCACTCATACATGATGCCCCCACTCATACACGATCACTGCACTCATACATGCCCCCCCCCACTCAAACATGATCCCCCCACTCACACACAACCCCCCCCCACTCATACATGACCCCCTACACTCATACATGATCCCCACACACTTCACGGGCCCACAGGATCCAAAAGTAAGAGAGCTCTGGAAAATCTGAAGCAAAGATACCCTCTGGTCTCATCCCTGAAAGGCACCCCCTCTTTCCAGGGTGTAGGACTGGGATGGAAAGGAGATAAGGAAACGTGGTCAGCACAGAGGAGCCCAATGCCATGCCCATGTGAATCCAACAGAGAACAACAACAAAATGAATAAAGAAGAAATTGTTAGAATTGTTGACAAGAGGAAGGACTATGAAATGAATGATCAGGGTGCCGTGTATTTTAAATAGCCACAATCACGCTTATGTAAGCGGGATGGTGAAAAGCAGCCACAGGGGAATCACTTAATGGATTCAGTAGAATTGACTAGTGACAAAGAACATGGCCCAGGGGTTGTAGAGTCAATCCTGCAGGCTCCAGAATCAAATGACCTGGGTTCAAATCTCAGACCTGCCCTCTACTAGTCAAGTGACTTTGGAAATATCACTTAATTTTCTTGATGTTTAATGACCCCATTTACAACTTGAGGACATTAAGTCACAGAGTTAAGATAATTAAATATATTGATATAGTTTTGGATATCCCCTCCAAGTCTCATGTTGAGATATAATCCTCAGTGTTGGAGGTGGGGCCTGGTGGGAGGTATTTGTGTCATGAAGGTGGATCCCTAATGGCTTGGTGCTGTCCTTTTGGTCATGAGTTCTTGCGAGATCTGATTGTTTACAAGTGTGTGGCACCTCCCCCATTCTCTCTCTTGCTCCCACTCCTGTCTCATCCTGTGAGACCCCTGCTTTCCCTTCGCCTTCTGCCATGCATGTAAGCTTCCTGAGGCCTCCTCAGAAGCAGATGCCAGCACCATACTTTCTGTACAGCCTACAGAACCATGAACCAATTAAACCTCCTTTCTTTATAAATTACCTAGTCTCCAGTATTTTTTTATAGCAATGCAAGAACGGCTTAACACATGTATTTAATGTAAATTTAAATTTAAAATCAAATGTAAATTAGATGTATTAAATGTGTGCAGCACTTATCATGCTGCCTGTCCAGGATATAGTAAATGCTCAATAAATGGTCGCTACTTCCTCATCTTATATTACCAAATTTTATCAGTTATAGTTTTGTTTGTTTGTTTTTTTGAGGCGGAGTCTTGATCTGTCGCTGAAGTGTGAGTGCAGTGGTGCGATCTCGGCTCACTGCAAACTCCGCCTCCCAGATTCAAGCAGTTCTCTTGCCTCAGCCTCTCGAGTATCTGGGACTACAGATGCGTGCCACCATATCCAGCTAATTTTTGTATTTTCAGTAGAGATGGGGTTTCACTATGTTGGCCAGGCTGGTCTTGAACTCCCTGACCTCAGGTGATCCGCCTGCCTCAGTCTCCCAAAATGCTGGGATTACAGGCGTGAGCCACCGTGCCCAGCCAGTTATATTTAGTTTTATAATTCTATTTCTTATTCACAAAATCAAAAGGAATCCTGAGGTCGGGGAATAGTTTATTGTATAAAGGATGAATATTAATATAAAATAATTATTAGATATTTTCTATTACTTTCCAATACTGTCTTAATATATCTACTAAAATATACAAAATTTTGTTTCCAATTATCTGAACTACCTTTAACAGTGTGCAAATGAATTTCCAGAACCTCAGGGGCTATAATTTATTCCTGACTCTGAAGCCTTGCATTAGCAGATCTATTTTAGTTTGAATTGGTCTCTGAAGAATATAATGTTTTAATTCTAGATCACCTTATGGAAACTATAATATGCATTAGTGTCAATGTCAAAGAAGCTGCCGTGACACTGTGTCAATTTTGATCAAGCACAAGCAATTCTTCTGAGAATCTTTCTTCCACAGGTCCTTTTCAAATCATAATCATAAGCAATTTAAATCCTTTCCCTTTTATTCAGAAGCAGCCATTTCCCACAGGATTCCGGTTACCTATAACACGATCATGTGTCGGCATGTCGCCCCCGGAGTCTGAGCCTTGGTAAGACACTGTTAACGAAGCAGTCACTGTTGAAGGCAATGCTGCAACCCCAGCTTTGTCCCTGCCAACAAATTATGCTAATGCCACACTTTCCACTGTTAAACCATGGGTTGCATTTCTCTGAGAGGTAGCTGTCAGCACACACCAGCCGTTGCTGATGATGAGGAGTCTGTGTGCTGTGTAACTGTCTCCAGCAGCTCCATTGTTTATAATTAATGCAGCCTCAAAACACTGTGAGGAAGGAAAATTGCTGGCACAGCTTTATTTAAGCCTCAATAAAATTATTTTCCACTGAATTAAAACAAATGGCTTTATTAACAATCAATATTTACATATTTTTCCAAAAATATCTGCTTAAAAAAATCTTGAATGCTCGCCCAACTGGTTAACAAAGGCAAACATATCCCAAAAATACTTTCTTGATCTTAAATGTGAAAAATGAGCATTCCAGACACTGAAAAATAATATCCTAATTAAAATGCTATCAATTATGATTTAGAAAGTCATTCCATTTCTAATTAAACTTAAAAGCAAATGAATGCTCTTCCCTTACTATTTCAGGCTCAAAAACACTGCCTTGTTTTATAACACATCTTTTTTTTCCATTAAATCTGAATATACATTTTAGGATGTCAAGGGTAAATGTGTAGAAGGAAATTACTTTCAGAATCAAATGATCAGTGCACTGTTGCCATAATAACAACCGAAATATAAATATGTATAATTTCCAAATTAGCTCAGGAATTCATCATAATGTTATATGATCTTATGCAGGTAGAAATGGCGTATCAAAGAGAGATGGAATCACTTAAGGTTTTTGTTTCATTCCATTTGAAGTAATTGCTACAGTCAACTGATACCACCTGTGGAACGCCAATGCACCTGCTAACGCAGCAGACCCAGCCCTGCACACAGCAAGCCTCTAACCAGCAGCCGGGTAGGTCCTCTTCTGTCCTCTTCTATCTAGATGTCATGTGGCTGCCACAAGGATTGACACTTTCCATCATGTGCTTATTGCACGAAACACCCCTGATAAGTACAGTGCAGGTAAGGTGAAGATGACTAAGAATCTACCCGGGAGAAAGAAAACAAGACAAGGCTGAAAATAGCAGCATCCTCATTCCCATCATCAGTGGTCAGCACTGATGCTGTTCTCAGCACTGTGCAAAGCACTCTCCGGACCTCATTCTATGGCAACCTAGGAGGCAAGAACCCCAGTTTACAATAAAAGCAGCTCAGGAAGGTGAGGTGACCTGCACCATGTCAGGCAGCTAATCAGCAGGAGCTCCTGGGTTTGACACCAGCAGCCTGACTCTGAAGCCCTATTGCACACCCACACATTCCCTGCCTTGCTCAGATTCCCATCTGGGAGCCACAGCAGGCTTGTGAGAACTTCATCCCTTTGAGGTGATCTGTCTAGGGCTGCTCAGGGGTGGCCTAAGCAGACTGCGGTTTTAGCTCTGGGAGCAACATCCAGCACCCCCCAGCTAGACATGTACTTCAGGCAGAGTGTCCCTCGCCCATTGAGGACAAAGGGCTGCTGAAGAGCCTCATCCCCTGGGAACCCAAGGAGCCAGCACAGTACTCAGCGGGGTGAAAATACGCGTTGGAGAGGGACAGGTGAGACGGGGATCCCCATCTCGCAGCCACTCAGAGCCTCTGGCTACTCCTGTCTGCTTCTAGCTGATGTGTTCTTTTCCTGGTCCCGGTTAGCTACAAGGTGGCTCCTCTGCAAGGGTGTGCCCATTCTGCAGAGTCACCATTGCTTTGCAATACTTGATATAAAAAGTGATCTTGAATTAGAAATCCATTCACATTATTGCAAGAAATTTCAGCATTACATTTGTCAGCAACCGAAAAGGAAACGCTGCTTGATTATTTAAATATAATTTCAGTTGATGGGAATTTTTGAAGAGTGGTTGTGATAAGCTGAACAATGATTCCCCGAAAGTTGTCCTCGTCCTTATCTCTAAAACCTGTAAGTCTGTTACTTTATGTGGCAAAAGAGACCACGAGTCAAAGAATGCAGGCAGCTTCCAGGATGCTGGAAGATCTAGATTACTCGGGAGAACCAGTGTAATCACAGTGTCCGTGTCAGAGCCAGGCCAGACGGTCAGAGTGGGAGGAGGAGATGTGATGTTGGAGTGATGCGTTTTGCAGATGGAGTAAAGGGCCACGAGTCAGGGAATGCAGACAGCTTCTAGGAGCTGGAAGAGGCAAGAAAACAAATTCTTGCCTAGAGCCTCCAGAAGGAACACGGCCCTACTGACATCTCAATTTGAGCCCATTAAAACCCAGTTCAGACGAACTATAAGATAATTATTGTGTGCTATTTTAAGCCACTACATTTATGGTAAGTTGTTACAGTAGCAATAGGAAGTTAACAGTTGTGAAAATTATTTTTTATTCTTTGTCACTTCTTTATATGAACAAAATTTCTTGTAAGTGGTGACTCTCTCAAGAATTTGAAGAAACATTTATCCAAAAGGCTCATCTGAGAACTGAATGAAGCATTTCAAGTTGAAAATCTGAAGAGAGGTCATCACTCTATTCAATTATAAACTGATACATTTTTTATTTGGAGGTTTCCTACAACTTCAAAATTTAATACCTTCCCTAATATTTTGTATTTTGTTTTACTAATAATTACATAATAAAATGTGGTGAAAGTTTTCATCAAGCCTCATACAGACACCATCACCTCACCAGTTTACTTCAGTGTACCATCAAAATATTATCATTTTTAAGTATTCCATGATTTGAAAAGTTTTGATGTATTGCTTTACTTAACAAATATATAGAACACTAACAAATAAGAGTGTTGTCTTTGAAAGGAGGCTTTAATCCAACCAAACTGCCATGGTGCTAAGCCTGATTTTCTCTCAAGCTTTGTTACCACAGTCAGTACATTTCACCCGCCCCACAACTGTGCACATGTGTGTGCATGCACACACACACACACAATTTCAGAACAGAAAAATAACCATAGATATAGTACACCACACCCCTCAAGTTACAGAGGAAATAATCAAATCAATGACAGGTTAAGTAATTCAGCTAAGACACATGGCTAGTTAGTAGTGAAGGTTAAGAACAGCCCCAGGTGCTTGCTCACTCCACAGCATGACAACCTTACTACCTGCCATTTTTGACCCTAAGCAGTCACAATTTTCAAGCTTGATTACCTAGCTTACTCTCCAAACTTGAATTGGAGAGAGTGGGTTTCTCTTATGTAATGAAATTCTTTCTCTAAGGACACACATATATCCTCATTGAGAGAACCTTCTTAAAAGCTTCAAGCATTGAAGTCAATTTCCAAAAGCAATACTCGAAGTGTCCTGCATGTGGCTGCAGGCAGTTTACAGCCTCCCAAGGTTACTACACTAATGTAGATGTTCATGCTTTAGCATGTTTGTTGAAAAGAAGTAATACTTGTGAATATCAATTTCAGTAAAAAACTCAAACACATAGGAGACCAGGCCTGTGCAACAATGTGAGTGAAATGCTAGCTGTCTGGGAAAGTATAAAGGCAGTGTGACAGGTGACGGGTAGAAATCAGGGGCAGGACTGTAACTACTGCACCCATCTAAGATTTATTGAAAATCTCTATGCTGGGCATTATGCTAGATCCTGGAGATACAGTCTTAGTTTGGACTGCTGTTAACAAATTGCCACAGACTAGGTGACTAGGTGGCTTAAATAGCAAACATTTAATTCTCACAGTTCTGGGGGCAGGAAGTCTAAGTTCAGGGTGCCAACATGCTCAAGTTCTGGTGACAGCCCTCATCCTGACTGTGTCGTCACATGACAGAAAGAGACAGAGACAGAGAGAGAGAGAAAGAGAGAGAGAGAGAGAGAGAACGCTCTGCTGTCTCCTTCTTCCTTATAAGGCCCCAAATCCCATCATGGCGGCCCTACCCTCAAACCTAATCACCTCCCACAGGTCCCACCTCCAAATATCATCATACTGGGGGTTAGGGCTTCAATATATAGATTTCAGACGGACACAGCCATTGAATCCATAGCATTGTCTCTCAGAAGTCTGCAGAAAAAGAGGTGACAGACATTAAACAAAGGATGATAAAATAAATACTGACTTCTGATTGTGATGAGTCTTACAAAAAGTAAATACAGAGTGATGCATGTGAGAAGGAACAACAGAGGCCCCGAACTCCAGGAAGAGCAGAAGAGAGGGTGAGAGCATCCCAGGAGATGGTGGGCAGCCTGTGCTGGGTCCCAGGTCAGGAGGGAACAGGCCGCTGTGAATAACCAAGAGAAGTAAATGCATCCTATGAAGGGTGAGAGTCTCAGTGCCCTCCTGATGCCTGGGGTTAATGGGAGGGGCTGCCGGGACAATGTGGCACTCCACTGTGGTGGAGTCAGGGACAGCTCCATGTAAAGGGAGTCTCCCCAGCTGTATCTGGAAGAAAAGAGGGACAGTAACAGCAAGAGAAGGGCAGGCACACCTGGCCAGGGCACCATGCACCTGCAGCGGGGTGTGGCACTGGGAAGAGGGCAGGGCGTCTGCATACCCAGGGGATTGCTGG
Organism: Theropithecus gelada; assembly: GCF_003255815.1. Classification (NCBI taxonomy): domain Eukaryota; kingdom Metazoa; phylum Chordata; class Mammalia; order Primates; family Cercopithecidae; genus Theropithecus; species Theropithecus gelada. Next base: position 117,562,992 of record NC_037671.1, read on the forward strand.
ATGGCGAGTCTAAGTTAAAGATGTGTTTATGACCTGAAACCAAAATCAGAAGAGGTAGTCTCATTCAAGAGACAAATGGAAGTCCTTGCAAAGATGCCAAAGGGATTGGGGCACATCTGAACTGAGTTTACATGTATGCAGAATTTTAATGTTATCACGCATCATCTGGGCAGCCCCGCCCATCAACCCCAGGGGTCAGGAGGGCACTGAGATTCAGCCCTATGACCTTCACAGGAAAGGAAGCTGAGCCCAGGTCATATGGCTGGGTGGAGTGAGAGCTGGGCTCGGACTGGGTTCAAGTCCCAGTCCAGGGCAGTATGCACAGCAAGGCAATGGGTAGACTGGTTTCCTGCTGCCATCGTGTGTGTGTGTGTGTGTCTGTGTGTGTGAAACATTACCACTGTGAAGCTGGAGGAAAGCTAAACCCAGAATCCAATAGAAGTAGTCTGTGAGGACTAAGTAGGCTTTGGTAACTTTCTATGAATGAAAGAATTCTTGCTGGGTTATGGGTCACATGCATGAAGGTTGATATCAATGCACGCATAATTTTAAATGGGTAAAATAAAATTGTGCTTCCAGCACTGCCTCCTGTTTGATAGGTTTCTGGCCCACGGCCTGGTGAGGATGGTCATGACTGTGTCTTTCACATTTTTAATGGATCAGTCCTATGTTTGACAGAGAAATGATTTGTCACTTGCCAATTCTTCTCACGCTTTAGGGAAATGGGTAAGAGGAACATTCTACCGGATGTTTCAAATAAACTGCATTAAAATGATATGCATGTGAACAAGAGACTTGAAGAGTTGCTCATAAATGCTGATGCTGATTTAGGAAGTGTGTGGATGAAATGGGTTTGATGCCAATGTCGGTCTTATGCAGATGTTGTGGGACAGATAGAACCATCCCATCTGGGATTATGCTTTCCTGTAAACTTTCAAGTAATACAAGGAAAGGATCATAGTTTCTTCTTTGTTAGGCCTTCAAATATAAAAGGTTTTTAATAGCGCAGCAGAAATTATTGAAGTCATTTGGAAAGGTAATCCTCACAAAATTAACTAGCAATCTAACATATGAGCCTGATGGTGTCTATTAAAAGGAAGTAAGCTTTAATAAATTCATCACTCTCCTTTTCCTATCATCTCTCTAGTTCTATTTCATGTCAGCTTTAATAGGATTTAGGTGAAATTTTGTGGTTCACAGAACTATCATATTGGAAGATAAACGAGGATTCTCATACCTCCATATGTTACTCTGAATGCCTAGATAAACATGACACCAAAAAACAAAACTACACCAAAGCCAAACAAATAGGTGCCTTAACATCAGAAATTCCTTGCCAAAGATGAGCAGAAGGCACAAGGGAAAGAACGCAGGGGAAAGAACGTGAGTGTGGCAGCCAACAGCCTAAGGTACTGATCTACTTATTGGACGTAACCTTGGCAAGGTCTTACAGTTTCTGAGTTTAAGTTTCCCCACAGGTAAAGCAGGAAGAATAAAACTTACCTCATAAGGTTGGGGTGTGTGGAATGGGGAGTGGTTAAAATAATCATTTATAAACTACCTGGCATACAAACAAAAAGTGTAACTCTCACAATTATATTTAAAATAGAGCCAATTTAAGAACACGGTGCATTAAGTAAAACATCTTCCAAGTAGTCACATACATAAACATCAGTCTGGCACTGAAAGATGTAGCCCTTGTTACGCTCTTAGAATGGCCTGTCACAGTCTTCCTGCATATTTTTCAGGATTTATGATGAGGGGTTATACCTCGGCATAAATTAATGTAATTTTTAAAACCTTGACAGGGTTTGGGTATTCCTACACTTGTAGTATGATTCTGAAAGATAAAGTGTACTGTGGCTTATAAATACCCTTTAGCACTTATTAGATTAGTTTCTTTTCTAGAGAAGTCTTAGTCCTACCTTTCAACAAAATGAGTTGGGAAATCCTTTCTAAAAGCCTGGCTGTTTTGAATTGCTCATAAATCTAGAAATATTCATGGTCTTTTCAAAGACAAAGTGAGTCACTCACTTTTAAATCACTGAGTTTGAGGGTTGATGCAGATTACAGGGCTTGAAAGCAAAGGCCAGCACTAGCTCTGTTGGACAAAATCAGAGTTCATCTTTGCATCAAAACAAACATCAAGTTTTCTGGTTTTCAGGAAACTAATGGAGAAAACACATTCATGAATTCCAAATATATCCAAGCCTACTTAACATCAACTTACTTGTTGGAAAATGCTTCTTAATAAAACAATTTTTCTCCAACAGCAGAAAACATCAATCGAGTGAGTCTATCCATACTAAAAATAAAGTCATTATCATGGTGCAAAAGGGAGCAGCAGCTCATCAGAAGACAGAGCTTTCGGTCTAAGGAGTGGCCTGACATGGAGTGGGGCCTCAGATCACAGTGTCTTTGCAGAGGAAGTGATGATGCCAGGACTGCTCATCAGTGGCGAGCTCATCAGTGATGAGCAGTCTCTGACTGAGACATTAAGAAGATTACTGTGTTGGATGGAGGGAGGCACAGGGTGACCTTCCAATCTTACTTCCAGTTCTCAGATTCAGGGACTCCCTGAATATCCCTTAAAGCAACAAGCAAAGCAAACTGCTTATCTTTTAAAAATCACCTTATTTATCATGTAGATTTCAATCCTACAAATAAGTGTGTATTAGTCTGTTCTCATGGTGCTGATAAAGACATACCTGAAACTGGGTAATTTATAAAGAAAAAGAGGTTTAATAGACTCACAGTTCCACATGGCTGGGGAGGCCTCACAATCATGGCAGAAGGTGAAAGGCACGTCTTACATGGTGGCAGATGAGAGAATGAGAGCCCAGTGAAAGGGGTTTCCCTTTATAAAACCATCAGATCTCGTGAGACCTATTACCACGAGAACAGTATGGGGGAAACTGCCCCCGTGATTCAGTTATCTCCCACCAGGTCCATCCCACCCAATCTCAAGATGAGATTTGGATGGGGACACAGCCAAACCATATCAAAGTATGAATAATAAACATCAAGAAGAAGGATATTAATGATATCAAGAAGACATTTTAACATGGGTATGACTCTTTATAAAGAGTCGGTACTATGGCACAGAATTTTACAAATAAAATGGCTTTCAAAAATACATACATACATATGTGTGTGTGTGTGTATCTACCTATCTATCTATCTATCTGTCTATCTATCTATCTATCAATCAATTCAACAATGCCTCAAAGAAAGGTAGAAATGGGAAGGGAAAGCTGTTTGATTAATGCAAACTAGGTTTTCCTCTCAGGAATGACTTTATGCCAGCCAAATGACAAACGTTTCACAGATTTTTCTCTACTGTGACTAGCAGGCAAATGTCTTGGTTTATGCCCAGAGGAGTGGTAGGAACCAGGGTTATGTGAATATGCGATTGTCTGCTCTCAGGACACAAAGACTGAAGTTAGTTGAGCATAGGAGAAGTGAAAGATACTTGCTTACACAGCTGAGGTTTTACGAGAGAAGCCATAGACCAGGCAGTAAGAACAAGACCCTGGTTGCCCTCAAGGTCATGACTGTTTCAGAATCAAGCAAAGCCATTACAAACCTAAAGAAAAAAAAATGCTTTGTAGAGGTCGTAAAAAGATAAATCAAAGGAAGGTACATGTAACAGAGAATAATTGAAGAAACCACTCAGCAAGGCAGGAAATATATTTCATGATAGTACAAAGAGGCACTGAAGCAAAAACAACTTGTAAGGATTATAAAAATAATAACACAGGGTTATAAATGAGAAATTGAATATGCTAATGAAATTGTGATGATGAAAGCTGGAAAGAGAGAATGAAGTTGTACTAGCTAACAGAAATACGAAGCAGTAGAAAATGAATTTTTCGGTAGGGAAGAGTTCATCTTTTTCTGAGGTACAGGAAAATAGGAATGGAACTGGCGTTTATTATGTCTATCATGAGTTGTGCATTAGGCAACTCACTAAATGTAATTCTCTCATTCAATCTTCAGGTGGATGTTGTTTTCCCATCTTGTAGACGAGGAAACAACCCTCAAGGGGTCAAAAAATTTCCCCAGGAAGGGACAACTAGCCAATGGTAGAGGCAGCACAGATTTGGAAGAGTCTGTTTCCAGAGCCCATAGTTGACTTCCTTATTTTGCAGATCTACCCCCAACTACTGGTTTTTTTGTCTGTATAACATCAGTAATTTAATAAAGGCACAGATTTTGAAAAATGTCTTTCAAATAAATAAACGAGAGAAATAAGGTTTAGGAGCTCATCATAGGTTTTCTAACGTATGTTATTTTATTTTTTAGTTGTCACATAAAATAACCAATATTGTCATGGAACAAAGCAGGGAAGAATTTAAAGTCTAATTACTTCCTTCTTTCCCCAATATGTATATGCATTTGTATATACATATATACACACATATATACATATACACACACACACATATTCTAAAGTTATATAAATAATGTCACATAAGGCTGTGCATACATGTAAGAGATAATTGTCTAAGGAAGCATGCTTTCTCAATTTAAAAGCCTCAGACATATATTCCATGCATATTCCCCAAAATATTTAAAGTCAAGTTTACAAAAGTTTGTTTCCTCACCTGGAGTGTTTTTACCCCATCTTTCTACCTAACCAAATATCCCCATTTTCTTTCTTTAGGTCCATTTTTCAACACTCTAAGCCACATTAATTTGCCTCTTCTCTGAATTCACACACACACACACACACACACACACACTCACAATTTCAGCAAGGAAAGAATGGGTCAACGCCGGACCTGGAGGCTAATCACATTTGATTGCTGTGTGTTTCATTTCACTTTGGCATGGAGCCAGCTTGTCTAACAACCAGGTGTTTTCTCTCTCTCTCTTTTTTTTTTTTTTTAACATTCTTTATATTAAACGTAATAAGTAAATGACTTTTCCTAAAAAGCCAAGGAATTTAAGAAAACACCCGACTTTTCTCTACAGTACCTCTGATCACAAAATTAAACACCATACTGAAAATGCAACACTTGATTCATTTCTGTGGGGAGTCTTTCAAAAGCTTTAAATACAGTGACCCCAAGCCCAAAAGGGCATTTGAAAGACAATTTCAAAAGTAAGCCCTGCTGCTACTCCACTGCAGAGACCATTTTGAGCTTCTCTTCCACCACTAATGTCACAAAAATGACCGACACACCAGGAAGGAGGGCTTGCATTTCAAGTCAAATCCCTTTAACAGCAGTCATTCTTGAACATGCCACACCAAACAGACGGAGTCATCGAAGTACTGTATGTACCACCTGCACTTTCATCCAAATGCCACCTGCAGTACAGACCACATGAACTTTTAAAGGTTTCAAGCCAATGTAATGTTCACAATCATGACCACTTCTAGGCCTAAAAATCGCAGAGTACAAAGTCACATTTCGAGTTAGCTACCTCAATTTTAAATCTTTTATGAATAAAACAACTATATACATAATGCACACCACATTTAAAAAAATTTTATTAGCACTTGTGGAGAAAATAGACAACAGCCTTTCTGAATACTGAGCACTGTGTACTGAGGGCAAAACAAGGGAAATCAGAAAACCATCTCACTGCCCAGTAAACTGGACACTAGACCAAACTATTTTGTCAAATTACAATTCTTCCCTTTGCTATAACTATTGATCATGACATTTTCTGAAACAGGCAAGGATAACTAGTAATTATTACATCAACACATAACATTCCTGTGATGATTAATATTGTCAACTTGATTGGATTGAAAGACGCAAAGTGTTGTTCCTGGGTATGTCTGTGAGGTTGTTGCCATTTGAGTCAGTGGAGTGGAGAGGCAGACCCACCCTCTATCTTGGTGGGCACCATCAAATCAGCTTTCTCTCTCTTTCTGCCATGCTGGATACTTCCTGCCCTCAAACGTCAGACCCAAGTTCTTCAGTTTTTGGACTCTTTTTACATCAGTGATTTTCCAGGGGCTCTCAGGCCTTTGGCCACAGACTGAAGGCTGCGCTTCCTTACTTTTGGGGTTTTGGCACTTGGACTGGCTTCCTTGCTCCTCAGCTCACAGACGGCCTGTTGTGGGACTTCACCTGGTGATCGTGTGAGTCAATACTCCTTAGTAAACTCTCTTAATATATACATCTAGCCTATTAGTTCTGTCCCTCTACAGAACACTGACTAATACAAAAATGCTTTCACAGTCTTAGAAGGCAATGTGTATGCCTGCATTACACAATATATTCTATAATGGTGCTACAAGTAAACACACTCTTTGCAATCAACACATACTTGGATTTTTTCATTTTTACCCAAGTGTTGTTTTTTGCCTAATGAAGATTCCTATTCACTGACAGGAGAAACTACTATCCTGTGGTTTCTCAACCACTAGCCACCCAGACCTGGATCAGACAGAATAAATAAACAAAGGTGGAAGCACCTGCTATGCTTCTTCCTCCTCAAACGTCTGGGAATTTTTTTTTTTTTTTTTTTTTTTTTGAGATGGAGTCTCACTCTGTCTCCCAGGCTGGAGTGCAGTGGCATGATCTCGGCTCACTGCAACATCTGCCTCACATCTGGGAAATTTCATAACGGGTAAGAGCACTTCAAGACCACCTGGAATCTTCACCATGAATAAGCTCTACAATATCGGTCAAGTCATTCAGCTTTTTTGAGTCTCATTTCCTCATAAGTAAAATTGGAGTTAAGATGACTATAACCAAGTATGTAATGTCAAGGTGCAAACACAGTCTGTGCTCTAAGTTCTGCCCTTGGTAAGTTTACTTACCACGTTATACTTACCAAGTTGTGTTAATTGACTGTACATTCACGGGAAGGAGTAGAGATAACGTTGGCAGAACTTACGGTGGAAGTAATACATTCACTGTGCCTTAAAGGACAGCTATGACTCAACTCAGTTGTGATAAAAGGAATAAACATTTACAGTGGGAAACAGTATAGTCATGAGAATGACAGGCAGGATCAGCTTGGTGTGTATGTGTAGGCTTAGGGGCCTCTGACCGTGAGAGTAGCTGCAGCTCTCCTTAGAGCATCCGTACAATTTGTTGTGGAGCTTATGGGTGAAAATTCACAGTTGAAGCCAAGTTCTGTTCACTGAATGTGTTTACCAATTTCAAGATGTTGTTAATTGACTTCCTCATAAAAATGATAAAGAGCCCAAAAAATTCTAAGATGACATACTACTACACCTACATTCATTCCCTCCTTTAAATTATATATAATAGACATATATTTTATATATTATATTATGTATATATAAGTAATAAATGTAATAAATATATGTAAAAATAATATATGTAATATATTATGCATATATTATATATGTTATATTATGTATAATTGTGTATGTATTATGTAATATGTATGTATTATGTAATATATTATATTATGTATTTATAAGTAATAAATGTAATAAATATATGTAAAAATAATATATGCAATATATTATGCATATATAATATATATAACATATAATACATGCATATACATATATATGCATCATATATGTAATATATCATGCTTATATATTATGCATATATTATATATGCATCATGTATGTAATATATACATACACTATATATTATATTATGTACATTATGTGTATATTATATATAATTTAATATATACCACAAAGCTCTCATTGTCAGTGTTAAGTAATTCAACTATAAGAAATTATTTATTCTAAAATGTTATCTCTGATTTTCCTCCTCAAAAAAGGAGGAAAAAAGAGAAAGTCAGGGATTCAACCACGGTAACACAGTTTAGATCCCAATTCTCCATTAGCTTTGGTATGAAGACCAACCTGAAATGTAACTTAGGGCAAGTTTATACCTGTCATTTTTCTATTCTAGTCAGTTCAAAGGCAGCCTTCCTGACCAAGGCAAATAACTCATGCACAAACACGTGATTTACCCAGATCGTCTCTGACATCCCACAAGAGATTACATGGGAAAGCCCACCCCGCAACCCTAGTCCCATCTCTTCGAGAGGTAGCTACTGCCTAGTCACTGGCCTTTATTGACTAAGGGAAAAGCCACCATGCAGGACGTGCTAGGTTGGCGGCACCTCTGCGCATACGTTATCACCTGTGGCTGTCTCCGATGAATAGGACTTAGTAGATGCGTACTTTGATATATAACATTTTATTGCACAACATTATGCTGATGGATGTGGTTCTGGTTTTGTTTATTTGTTTAGCATGAATCATCTTTGTGAATGTTTCCCCTATTTACCTTACATAATGTTAATCAAAACATATTTTTCGGCAAGGTGCAGTGGCTCATGCCTGTAATCCCAGCACTTTGGGAGGCCAAGGTAGGTGGATCACGAGGTCAGGAGTTTAAGGCCAGCCTGGCCAAGATGGTGAAACCCTGTCTCTACTAAAAACTACAAAAATTAGCCAGGTATGGTGGCACGCGCCTGTAATCCCAGCTACTCGGGATGCTGAGGCAGGAGAATCGCTTGAACCTGGGAGGCGGAGGTTGTAGTGAGCCGAGATCGTGTTACTGCACTCCAGCCTGGATGACAGAGTGAAACTCCGTCTCAAAATGAAACAAAACAAAATCCCATATTTTTCAGCTGTAAGCAATTTGACTAGGTTGTAGAAAGTTAAAATTGATCACCAACATACAAAGGAAGAAATGTGTCATCTATCAATTAACTTTTTTGTCAGGTCCAGGTGCTGCCCTAGTTCCTGCCAGTTCAAGTGTGTGTAATCTACACAACAGCAATTGTAGTGCCTAGCATCTGCAGTGGTACCTGTGGCCACACTCCAGGATACATGTCTTCCTCAGCTTTCTAGTGAATCTCTCATTTTAAGGGTCTCCTTTTTCTTCTGAAGTATTAATATTATGAACATTAGTGAGCAAAACTCAGGTGAATAAATGCAGATTTCTACCTGTGTGCGTGTGCACAGAGAGATGAAACTACCTTCTGCCAAAACCACTTCCAGAAACTCATCCCCACCTTCCTTGGATCCTTTTCTACTCTGATTGGAAACTGCCATTTAATTTTATTAGTTATCTGGCTTTCAGGCTCCAAATAAGTCCCTCTCCCTAGGAACAGTGACCTTCCCAGCAGAGAGCTTGTTCCTTCTCTCCCGTCTGTTTCCACTGGCCTTCCTCACCTGGCCTTCACCAGAAGTGGGTATTTCTTTAGCTAAGACAGCCCACTGTCTGCTTTCTGTGAGTGAATCCTCCCCTGGTGAGAAAGGGCAGTGATCTGAGAATAAAAGGAAATTGTTAGCGCACTATCAGAGAAGATAACAAATCCCTGGCAAGGCAAGTAGGTTGCAAAGGAATTATTGGAGCACACTATGTAAAAATCTGGAAAGACCCTGATACGGTTTGGCTGTGTCCCCATCGAATCTCATCTTGAATAGTAACTCCCACAGTTCCCACATGTCATGGGAGAGACCCAGCGGGAGGTAAATGAATCACGGGGGCGGGTCTTTCTCGTGCTGTTCTCGTGATAGTGAATATATCTCGCGAGATCTGATGGTTTTAAAAAGATAGAGCTCCCCCGTACAAGCTCTCTCTCTTTGCTTGCTGGCATCCATTTAAGATGTGACTTGCTCCTCCTTGCCTTCCACCATAATTGTGAGGTCTCCCCAGCCATGTGGAACCCTAAGTCCATTAAACCTCTTTCTTTTGTAAATTGCCCAGTCTTGGGTCTGTCTGTATCAGTAGCGTGAAAATGGACTAACATAGACCCCTAGTGAAGAATTAACATTGGAATAATTAATATCCACTACAATGCAAAAATATTTCAACAGAGATTTCTAAAATGTTTTACTACCTTTAGTTTCTACCCTATTGACCCAAGTTTTGTGTATTACACCACGATCTCATCCCACCCACATATTAACTTCAATTCATCAGGAAATAGGAGCTTAACGCCTCCCCCACCTATCCTTGCTCCTTCCCCTGCCTGATATTTTTATTCCAATGCAATACTTGTCTAGAGTTTTCCAACACTGACTTCTACCAAAGCATGGTAATATTAAAATTAAGATTTGCTCCATAATGAATCACCTTTTCCTAAAATGAAAAACTAGGACTGTGTTTCTGTAGACAGTATACTGTAATGCTGAGAATGTAAGTAAATATGAAGAAAAGCACATTTAGACAAAATTAAATTTTCAGTTCTATAAAAGGAGAAGACAAAGAGTAGCTAAGATCTTCTGTGGGGAAAATAGAATAGCCTTTCCAGAGTATGTAATTTATCATCTTGAAATAGATTGGGCAAGTTCCAACACAGCCACACATTCAGAATCTTGTCCACATTCTGTGCACTCACAATGAACAAGTCCATGCCCCAATTCCAAGATCCTACAGCGTGGGCTCCGCGGTAGAGGGCCAGGTGTGCAGCTCCAGGACAGACGGTAGCAGAGGAGCTGTATTTGGGAATGCTCACTGCAACATTTCCAAGTCATATTTTTATAATTGAATCAAAGTGATCTTATTCTGAAGACCCACGGACTTGCTTTTTTCTTTAAAAAAAAAAAATCCTTTTTGTTTGTTTTTCTATCGATAACCTGCCACTAGCTATCAGACTTAATCATGTGTGATATCTGTTAGAGAATAAAGAAAGAAGTTTGTTATATGATGCAAAAAGTTGCACATTTTTGTCCTTATGTATCTAGAGGACTGGAAATCTAAAATGTCACTCCAGTATTTTGGGTATGCAGGGGGTTAGGGAGGTGGCTCTGGGAGCAGAAAGTGTTACTTGGAGTACAGATGTCCCCTACTGAAGAACAAATGTCTTTAAGAAAAACAAACCCCCCCATTAAAAAGTGGGCAAAGGACATGAACAGACACTTCTCAAAAGAAGACATACATGCGGTAACCAAACATATGAAAAAAAGCTCAACATCATTGATCATTAGAGAAATACAAATCAAAAATACAATGAGATACCATCTCACATCAGTCAGATTGGCGATTATTAAAAAGTCAAGAAACAACAGAAGCCGGTGAGGTTGCGGAGAAACAGGAATATAAATTAGTTACCACTGTGGAAGACAGTGTGACGATTCCTCAGAGACCTAGAACCAGAAATACCATTTGACCCAGGGATCCCTTTACTGGATATACACCCAAAGGAATATAAGTCATTCTATTATAAAGATACCTGTACATGTATATTCATGGCAGCACTATTCACAATAGCAAAGACATGGAATCAACCCAAATGCCCATCAATGATAGACTGGATAAAGAAAATGTCGTACATATACACCATGGAATACAATACAGCCATCAAAAGGAACAAGATCATGTCCTTTGCAGGGACATGGATGGAGCTGGAAGTCATTATCCTCAGCAAAGTAACACAGGAACAGAAAACCAAACACCACATGTTCTCACTTATAAGTGGGAGCTGAACAATGAGAACACATGGACACAGGGAGGGGAACAACATGCACAGGGGCCTGTTGGGGGAGGAAGGGAGAGCATCAGGAAAAATAGCTAAGCATGTGGGGCTTAATACCTAGGTGATGGGTTGATAGGTGCAGCAAACCACCATGGCACACATTTACCTATGTAACAAACCTGCATGTCCTGCACATGTACCCCAGAATTACAAAATAAAATAAAAAACACAGGTATCCTCATTCATTCAACAGGTATTTACTAAAGTCATGGGACAGGCACTGTCCTCGGTGCTGGGCATAACAGATGGGGGTTGAGAGGTTCTGACCCTCACAGACCTCACAGCCTGGTCTGGAGACTGGAAAGCAGTGGGGAGCTAGGGAAGCCCAGTGGAGGAATGACCAACTCAGGCTCAAAGCGGTCAGCAAAGGATTTCTGGGGAAGACGCTACCTGAGCTTCAATAAAAAAGATAAATAGGAATTAAGGGATAAAGGTGGGGATTGGCAAGAGAGAAAGACACTCCAGGCAAAGTGAACAGTTCACTAGGCAGCTCCTACCCTACATGCCCTCAAAGCAATCTCCTATGCTCCAGATCTCTGAAGATTATGATATTTCTTCATACAAATGGATAAAGTAAAAACAGACTTGGCTTACATGGTGAGAGACTGTAATATATATTTCAGTGAAATCTCCAGATTGAAAATCAGTAAGTCTGAGAACAGGAGTCTCAATGGCAGGCCTAGGCTCTTTTCCTGAACTATAACCGTTTAAACACACATCCAGATCCAGGGCATGCAGCACAGGCCTTGGCAGCAGGAGGGCAAATGAGAGATTAGCATTTAGCCAAACGCAACATATGTTTTTGATAGATTCAGCGTAATTTGCCTATTTACAGTGACTGTCTCTTTTGCCCAGAGGAAAAATCAGTGGTCTCTGTTCATGTTTGTTTCTCAACATTTTAAACACAAAATGTTCCTGACTCTGCTTTGCTTGAGGTCCTTTCTTAATGACAACACTGGCATCGATCACAGATTCACAACCGTGGGTGCAGGTAAAAACGCCCTTTCTGGACAGTGATGAAAGAACATGATTGCTGGTTTGCTTAATCCCTTTTGCTGCTAATTAAATCAGTACCCACACATCATCCTCAGATTCCTTGCATCTGGGTTTGAACAAAGGTAAGAAGTCATCGTTTGAAACTTTTCCCAGCCACATGCAGTGTGGGCCTCATTCACTCGGCCTCATCAGGGACAGCCCCTCGTTTGGCAGCCACGGTAAACACGCGGTCAACACCAGTCACTTCTGTTTCGGCACTTGTCCTCTAAGTTGTTGGAGCAGTGAGCTGGCTTTAGTCACTCCCTCGTCCCCATGTACACGTAAAGTCTCCAAAGGTTCAGGAAAAGTTGCACAAACCCAGATGTTCTGATCATTCTATTCCCAGCCATCACCTCACCCCAGGAAAGCCCAGTCACAACATTCTTCCTATTTCTTCAACATTCTTCTTCTTATGGGCTAAAATGGTGATTTACATCAGCAGTCATTGACCATAAAGGTCGCCTGGCTGAGCAGAAAAGTTTGCCAACAGTCTGCTTAGTATGGTTAAACTCTCATACAGTTGTATCTGTATGCATAGAGATATACATTATATGTATATAGGCATAGAGATTTGCATGAAAGGGTATTTAAAATGCTAATGTTCCCTTTTTAGTAAATAAAGCAGTATCTATGAGTGGCTGGATTTCCAGGAATTTTTTACCTTTTTCTTTCTCGTTCAAGATTTGCATTTTTTCTTTATAATTTTTTATGATGTCCAAATTGCTTTTATATTGGTAATGCTTCATTTTATTATCAGTAAAAACCATAAATAAATGTGTATGTGTATATATATATGTGTGTGTGTATATATAAATATATTAAATATACTTTTTAAAGTAAATCCAGCTGGCTAGTCTGTCCCGAGGCTACATGTCAGGGATGTGGGATGCTAAAACTCCATGACAATAACTGTTTGTTGCTCAAGATGTCCAGGAGCAGGAGCGAGCCTGGCTACCAAGGTCCACAAGGACTGGCTGAGCTTTCCTCTGCCCCTACTGACAACACCTCCAAATAAGGGCAGGAAGTCCTGAGCCATCAGCTTCACAAGAGTGAGTTCTGGAACGGCATGGATGCCATTTAAAACCCATTCTGAATGATACAGGGAGTTTCAAAGGCAGAGCGTAGGGGTTCTGACGCTTTGCTCTACCCTCCAGCCAAGGAATCCCATGAGAGTTGCCAGTAGAAAGACCATAGATGATACAATGGGAAAATCTTCTCTGGCTTCTAAATGCAGCTCTGTTGAAGGCCTCGTCCGAGTGGGACGACGAGAATCACGGTGAGGGCAGGTATCAGAGTAGAGTCCACAACATCAGTGACACCACAACCACACTTCAGAAACTACTCATCTCTTTCCATCATTTTTCCCTTCTGGGTTCCTCTGTAATCCCATATGTCAACCTGGAGGCTGCACTTCCAGTTGCCCATTGAGACACTTCACAGACCTCCATCCAGTCCTGCAACTTTTGGTGTTGTTCTCTAATGCATCTGGGAAGCATTTTATGTTGCCCCTCAGGATCATAATGAGACCATTATCGCCAGGCATTTATTTTCGTTAAAATAGTGAAGTGTGACCTTTCTTAGATTGGTTGTCCTAACCCAGATGCTTGGGCCAGGCTACAGCAAGCTTGCTTTTTTGGTTTGTTTGTTCTCCTCAGACGAAATGTGCTGGTTTGTCTTGGACTCTGGTTGATTCTATTTCTTTAGTGTCAGAAGGGTGGCTATGGCCTACACATGCAAAGAAAATAAATTCTTCAAGACTGGGTGTAGCATGATAGTTAAGAGCAGACGCTGGTCCAGGCTGCCGGCATTCAAATGCTGGCTCCACTGTGGGCCGCTGTGAAGCCCTGGGGAAGCTACTCAGCTTCTCTGTGTCTCATGTGCCTCTTCATACAATTGGAATAATAATAGTACCTATATCACAGAATTCACTAAAGTATGATCTTCAAAAAGTGAAAACACTACACTCATAGAAATATAAAGTGGGTAGGCATCAAATATTTATTTAGCTCATTAACCAGGGAACCAGCAAGGTGAGAATTAGTATATATCATAGAGTGGGTATATATCCCCAGCACACACACATATACCATATAGAACAGTATCTGGCACATAATAAGCAGTAAGCACTGTATAACTATATAGATGTAACTATATAACTATAGTTATACACTATATAATACCATTATTATTTTGTAACTAAAATTGTTCTTTCAGTCTGCATCTGATATGGTTTGGCTCTTTGTCCCCACCCAAATCTCACTTTGAATTGTAATAATCCCCACATGTCAAGGGCAGGAGGAGGTGGAGGTTATTGAATCATTGGGGGCAGTTTCCCCATGCTGTTCTCATGATAGTGAGTGAGTTCTCACGAGATCTGATGGTTTTATAAGGGGCTTCCCCTTTTGCTCAGCACTCATTCTCTCTCCAGCCGCCCTGTAAAAAGGCACCTTCCGCCATGATTGTAGTTTCCTGAGGCCTCAGCCCTGCAGAACAATGAGTCAATTAAATCTCTTTCCTTTAAAAATTACCCAGTCTCGAGTACGTTCTTATAGGAGCATGAGAACGGACTAATACAGCATCCATCAAAAGAGGCATTTTTTTCTCAATATAAACTGTCTGGAATAAATTTGAAATGTGGCAAAAGGAGTTTCCAAATGTCTATTAATATTGCCTTTTTCAACTAGAAGACATAAATATACTATTTTCTACTTCATTGGGATGATTAATTCTATACTCAGAGAAGGAAGTTTATTCAGCTTATTAAGGAGAAGAATTTTTAAATTTTTACGTTCAGCACTATGGCTATGATGGTTAATTTTGGGCATCAACTTGATTGGAATGAGGAATGCCTGGATAGCTGGTGAAGTGTTGCTTCCTGTGTGGCCCTGAGGGTGTTTTCAGAGGAGACGGGCATGTAAGTGGGTGGACTGAGTGGGGAAGATCCGCCCTCAACAAGAGCAGGCACCGCCCACTCATCCAGAGCCTGAACAGAACAAAAAGGAGGAAAGGCAAATTGTCTTTCTTCCAGAGCCAGGACACCCTTCTGCTCCTGCCCTTGGACATGAGGACTCCAGGTTCTTTGGCCTTTGGACTCCAGGACTTGTACCAGTGGGCCCTAGGGCTCTAGGGTCTTTGGCCTCAAACTGAAAGTGACAGCATTAGCTTCCTTGGTTCTTGGGCCTTCTGACTTCGACTGAACCACACCACCGGCCCCTCTTGGTTATCCAGCTCAAAGAGAGCCTATGGAAACTTTGCAGCCTCCTTAAATGTGTGAGCCAATTCCTGTAATCAATTTCTTGTCATATGTCTCTCTCTATATATATAAGAAACAGAGTTTGAAAGTTTCTCAAAACTTTCAAACCTATTAGAATAATGTAATCATGTTTATTTATTTATTTATTTTTTATGTTTTTTTTTGAGACAGAGTCTCGCTCTGTCACCAGGCTGGAGTGCAGTGGCGCGATCTCAGCTCACTGCAACCTCTGCCTCCCGAGTTCAAGCGATTCTCCTGCCTTAGCCTCCTGAGTAGCCAGGAATAGGTGCGCGCCACCACACCCAGCTAATTTTTGTATTCTTAGTAGAGATGGGGTTTCACCATGTTGATCAGGATGGTCTCGATCTCTTGACCTCATGATCTGCCTGCTTCAGCCTCCCAAAGTGCTGGGATTACAGGCGTGAGCCACCACGCCCGGTCTTAATCATGTTTTTCATAACCTAAAAATAAGGCTTTGTGCATGGTTCAAATTTCGGGGAAAAAACATTGAATTTTTTTTAAACAACCAAGAATGGGTAGAATAACTATACCATGGTCACGGCAGAACAAGACTCTGCTGTCTTCCTTGACTGTCTAAACTCACCAAAGCTAAATGTTAAAGCCTGAACATCTTCCAGGTATCTCCTAACAAGCAAAATATTTTGTTTGCTCTGTTTCTCATACATGTGACTTACTTCTTAAAAAGATTCTCCCAACAGGTATGACAAGTTAGTTTCATATGATCCTAAGATCTGTTTCTGTGTCTGGTCAGGGCCAATCATTCCATTCCAGATAAGCAAATTTGCTGACCAAAAAAATTTGGCTTCTTACACTTAGGTTATAAGGGGTCACTCTGCCAATCTCTTTAACCCATGGCAAATTTCAGAGCAAAAGCTCTGTCCAGTGGGAGATTACAGAAAAGACTCAATTCACCTGCACTGAATGAACCCATGGATGAGTATTTATCCAGAAATCGCTTCATATTTTCCAATCATCTTCTGTGCCAGTGAACATTAACTGCAGATAATTTATCCAGAACAGGCTCTCTGTGTTGGAGATAAAGCTGGAGCCCCTGAAGCTATTCATTAGAACAGTAAAAAAATGTAATCCTCTCTTTGGGTCAAAACAACTACTTTCCTCACAGTATCGGCATGACTTCCACTTTTTAAAAAGAATTTTAATGGACCATCTGTGACAGCCTCCAGGAGAAACTCCCAGTTCTCCCGACCTCCTGGTATTCATGTCCTTGTGTAAGGAATAAGGAGGCCAAATTACAAAACAACCACGCAATGAAGGGAAATTTTAACTGGGCCAAAGGTGACAGGGAGTGACTTGGTTTCAAACATCTTATGTCAGGCCTGAAAATGAATGCTGAAGCAGCAACTCTATTACACAAATTTATGACAGCAAGGAACCTCAGGCAGCCCCTGGCCAACATTCAGCAGGCAACTGAGGCCCACAATCCACCAGCCCACGTTGACCTGAATCCTGTAACAACCACTTGAGTTTGCTAGCAGCTCCTTCCCCAGTCAAGCTCTGACTCACCCACAGCCCCAGGTGACACTTTGACTGTAGCCTTGTGAAGCAGAAGACTCTGTTAAGTTATGCCCAACTCCGGGCCCACAGGAACCTTGAGATAATAAGTATGTGTTGCAATGAATAATGTGCTGCTTTAAGCTGCTAAGTGTCTTCTCATATTGTTATATAGCAACAGATAACTAAAACATCATCCTATAAGATAGCAGGTCAGAGGTCGACAAGCTAAGACATTATGGCTTCCACTGATATCCAAGTAGATTGTTCATATCAGACGGACCTACTGCTGAAGCATGGCCTCCCAGCACTTCGCGGGACTCACCAGACTGTCTCACTCAGGAGAGCCCATGCCTGGCTGGTCACTCACTTCCTTCTGGAGATCACCAATCCTCCACCTCACCTTTGAAAGGCTGCTACCCTCTGAAGCCAACTATCCAAAGTCTTTTCACTGTAAAACTACCTATACGCCCTATGGCACATGGCTAGGTTTCCAGATTGTCACTGCCGAAAGGACCTTTGACAACTGTTTCTACAATTCTCAAATTATAGTTGCATGTGTATCATATTTATTGCATCACACACTGAGTTAAGCACGGTGGATGCAGAAATGAATGGCACATGTTTCCTGACCTTGAGAGGCTCAAAGTCAAATGGGAAAGAGGACTTTTTTCAAGTAGCATAAAACTTAAAAAGACTGTCAGCACCAAATATTGGGAAAGGTATGAATTAGAACACTCATATGTTGTTAGTGGGAGTGTAGAGTCATACAGACACTGGAAAATTGGCAACTGCTTATAAAGTTAAACATGTTTCTACTCTATGACCCAGGGATTACACACTTAAGTATTCACCCAACAAAAATGAAAGCATATGTCCTCAAAAAGATTTTTGCACATTCTTGTACATAGATGAAGAATATTCATAGTGGCCTTATTCACAATAGCCCCAAACTGGAAACCATCCAAATGCCCAACAATGGGACAATGGATAAATAAACTGTGATACATTCATGAAACGGAATACTGCTCAGCAATAAAAATCAATGAACCACTGATGTGATGGACATCTTTACATAGCACATCATGGATGAATCTCAAAAATATTATTTTGAGTAAAAGACATGAAAGAGAAAAAAGAATACATAGTCTAGAGTTCAATTTCCATGAAGTTCAAGAACAAGCAGCCCTATGAGGCTGCAGAGAAACAGAAACGCATATACACTGTTGGTGGGAATGTACATTAGTTCCGTTAGTTCCACACTGTGGAACAAGTTTGGAGATATCTCAAAGAACTTAAAACAGAACTACCACTCGACTCAGCACAACACATTATACAGTCGAAGGAATACAGATCATTATACCAAAAAAGATACATGCACTCTTATGGTTAGCCACCATGCTATTCACAATAGCAAAGATATGGAATCAACCTAGGTGCCCATCAGTGGTGGATTGGATCAAGACTATGTGGTACACATACACCATGGAATACTAGGCAGCCCAAAAAAAAAAAAAATGAAACCATGTTCTTTGCAGCAAAGCTGGAGGCCATAATCCCAAGTGAATTAGCACAGGAACAGAAAACAAAATGCCACATGTTCTCACCTCTAAGTGGGAGCTAACCATTAAGCACACATGGATATCTACATGAGAACAATACACACTGCAACCTACTAGAAGGGGCAGGAAAGGAGAGGAGTATGGGTTGCAAAACTACTGATTGAGTACTATGCTCACTACTTGGGTCCAATATACACATGTAACAATCCTATACATGTACCCCTGTATCTAAAATAAAAGCAGGAAAAAAATAAAATAAAATAAAATTCAACTGAGAGAAAAAATAAAATAAGAAATAAATTAATTGACTTAAATAAAGCCCTAATCCTGAGTGGCTGGGGCAGACAGGGAAGGGGAATGAGGTAACTTTCTGATCAGTGGACATGTTCTATATCTTGACTGGATCAACGGTTAAGCAGAGGTGTGTATTATCAAAACTCATCAAACTATACAGGTAAGATATGTGCACTTTACTGCAAATTTTATCTTAATAAGAAACGAATATATTGAAAACAGGCAAGAACTGGGTTCCTACTGCATCTTTGAAATTCACTAACTGTAAGACCTGGAGCAAGTAACTCACTCTCTTTAAGCCCCACTTTCCTCATTTGTAACATAGGACAACAGCCCTACCTCCCAGGGTTGTTTTGAGGATTAAAGAGACAAAATGTATAGAGTATTTAGTTTAATGCCTAGCACAGCTCACAATAAATAAAAGTTATTTTCATTCTTACTTTTAAAAAAATGACATGGAAGTACATAAACAATGCTAAGTCATACAGAGATGAGGAACCAGTTCTGCCTCATTGACAAAGTGGGTCAGAGAAAGCTACCTAAAAGGAGATGATGTTATAAACTAGTCTTTGAAATAGTATTTTACCAGGTGAATGAAAGGGTGGAGAGAGGTTCCATCCCTGAACCTTTTTAACCAAAGGTACTCTGAGTCTTCTAAATCAAGCAGCTTTCATGGGGCTCAGCGTATCTGAAATGAATTAATTCAGCAAGTATTCATTAAGTATGTGCTCTATGCAGAACATTGTGCTAAGTGCTGTAAGTGGGAGAAAAAAAACAAAGCACAAAAATAAACCATAAATACTTGGATTATACTGGAAGTGTGGTGAACTTCAGCTAAATGGAAAACCTAGGCAAATTACAATGTATTTGAACTTGCTAGGCCCATTTGCATTGGAGCATGGCTAGTGAGGCGTTTTAGGGAGATGATGTAGTTTTAGGTAGACAGAGCTGGGTCTGGAATCTGGAATCAGCCACTTTCCAGTGGCTTTTGCAAATTACTTCACCTCTTAGAGCCTCAATTTTCTTACCTGCAAAATGCCTAAGAGAGTTATCTTCGTAATTAAATGAGACAATCCGTGTACTTTACACTGGACAAAAGCAAAGTAAATAACAGACGCTTGAAAACATTAGCTCACTTTTGGAAAAAGCTACAGAAAAATCCAAAGACTTGAGTGAGAGTAGTGCCCCTTAAGCTCGAACTGCAATCATATTGATTGGATCACTGCCATTTAAAAAATTAGTCCTTTTAAGAGTACATATTTTCAAGGTTTAAAGAGATCTCTATTTTAAAATCACAAAACGATTCCACAGTAAGGACCAATATCTTCTGAGTTGGCCAAAAGTCCCCTAGTAGAACATAAGTGACATTGGCCTGGCCCAGTGGCCTTTGCTGTCTTATGTAATAGGAAATGGAGCCATTCAGAAGGGGATGTGGACTTTAGGGGCACCTGTCTCACTTACCATCTGCTTTCCATTCCCCCATGATCAGTCAAAACATTTTCAAAATATTTTACCCAAATAAGACACTTGATAGACGTTGCTTTCCTGAAATTTTAATCTGGGAAATGATGTTTGTTTATCTACAGGAATCTTCAGGTGCCTAGACCACATTCAAATTTAGGGTTGCAAAATTTCATTTCTGGCAATAATTACATGGGCGTGTTCTTTATTTTATTTAATATCTATTTCCGGTGTTTTATTTAGCTTCCAGAACCACACAGAGTATGTCATCACCGCGACAGAATGGTTTGTAAACCCACTAAGTACTACTCACTAGGATCGCCACAGACTAGGCCTGTTATAAGAAACCTCTTAAAATACACAGATGAGGGCCAGGCTGTATTTGCCTCCTCCAAGGGTAGGAATTAAGGCTAAGTGCAAGCATATGCCTACTGAGGAAATGGTCTGACACTTTTTAAACATATCAAATACTCCAGCAAAATAAAGCAGTACACGGTTTAAATAATATTCTCACTTTGCTGGGATAACCACAGAGGGAGGGATGTGCAGATGGGAAAACTCCCCACAATCTTCCCTCGGGCTCTTTACTCCCTAGCTCCCTTCTAAAGGCTGGACCCCGTCTTCCTCAACAAAGTCAGCCAGTGGCCTCCACACTGTAGTGATCATGGCCTGACCTCCTTCACACGCTTCTGACTTGAAACACAAGCAGCTAAAACCAGTTTTTGCTATCTCTCTCAACTAGTTAGCTCTTGTAAATAAAATAACGACTGGTGTAAGACAATTACATATAACAGATGTGTGCATATGACTGTCTGACTGTCCCTCAAAACACAGATGAGAAAGGATGGATTGGAAGGCCCCTTCTTGTCTACACAGCAAATTAACTGAGGCCTACCTTGGTTTTTTCTGGAAAGTAATTAAGACAAATTTTCCTCATTTCACTGACACTTTCTATACTGTAATGGCAGACTTTAGAGATCCTAAGGATGACAGCGAAAACACTATGTGCTGCTTTGGGAGGCCCTTTTGATTTTTTTGTTTGTTTGTTTTTTGTTTTGAGACGGAGTCTCACTTTGTCACCCAGGCTGGAGTGCATTGGTGAGATCTCAGCTCACTGCAATCTCTGCCTCCTGGGTTCAAGTGATTCTCCTGCCTTGGCCTCCCAAGGAGCTGGGATTACAGGTGTGTGCCACCACGTCCGGCTAATTTTTGTATTTTTAGTAGAGATGGGGTTTCTCCATGTTGGCCAGGCTGGTCTTGAACTCCCTTACCTCGGGTGATCTGCCCACCTGGGCCTCCCAAAGTGCTGGGATTATAGGCGTGGGCCACTGCACCTGGCCCCCTTTGGCTTTTGAATTGACACATGATTAATGTACTGTTATTATAGTATTTTAAGGGTAGTGAAAAGTTAAATGATCATTCTTATTCTTCAGAGACTTATTTGTTCTAGGTGGACCAAAGAAAATAATTCAGAAAAACTGCTCAGATACATAGAAATATGACACAGTTCTTTTGCATCTTCCCTGAAAAAAGTAGCAACAATTTACTATTTATTCACACATATGACAGAAAAAAAAACAGGTCCCCTTGGGCAAATTATAAAGCACAGCTAGGGAGAAAATGAAGAGTGCTTTAAAATTTTTAAATAGTAATTATCAAATAGTAATTAAACCAAAGTAGATCAGGAAACAAACCTATCTATCAACTTAGGGGATTTTCTGTCTCCTTAGTTACAAGTAATAGCACTTCTGACAGATGAAACTTGATGCAGGGTAGAATTCTGGCATTAAAAAAATCAATAATTCATTTTATCCTTAAGTATTAAATTAATCAGAAGAGAAGGAAATTATGTAAATAAATGCAGGTATGGAAATTTGTTTAATGAATATAAATTAATTACTGATGCCGTAAGAAATTTTCTAACATCATTTTTATGTATTCACTTAATAAAACGCGATCTTTCTCTGCTTTTTAAAAACATTCTTCACAAGCTGTAAGAAATACATTTTATTCTATTTTAAATCTTACTAGTCTTTATTTTTTTAATCTATCAAAATATCAAGAAGAGTCACTGTAATTTTACAGTTTTGTTTTTGTTGGTTTTATTTTATTTTTTTTCATTTCAAAATGTCCTTGGTCATCGGGAAGAATGCAAGGCAGAGACGGTCATGCACAAAGAAAAGTTTTCATTAATAAATACCAGAGGCTACAGCATGGTAAGGACACACACCAAGCTGTGCGACCACCACCCACCAGGGTGACCACTGAAGGGGAAGACGCAGTGAACACAGCGGAAGACTGGGGACCCGGGTGTCCAGCTGCTGGGGCTCCACAGGTGAAGGACTCAGTAGGTGAGAGGCAGGCCCAAAATGCCAAAGAGCATTACAGTTGACCTTAAGCAACACAGGTTCAAACTGGGTGGGCCCACTTACATGCAGATTTTTTTCAAAATACAGTCAGCCTTCCAAATCCACAGGTTCCATCTGCAACCAGACACGGATTGAAAAGACAATATTCTTGGGGTGTGAAACTTGTGGATTCAGAGGGCTGACTTTTTGTATCCACAGGTCCCTCAGAATCCACTGTGGGACTTGCGTATGCCTGGATTCTGGTATCTGCGGGTGGGCCTGGAACCAATCCCCTGCAGATACCGAGAGCCAACTGTATTGGCTTCCTTTTGATGCTAACCACTAGGATATGACCAATAGCTAAAGAATCAGGCATTCAGAGCACCTACTGGCACTCTTGCACATACAAAAGAGGTACATTCTAGCAAATATAGCCTGAACACTGAATGCATAAATCAAACCCCATTTTCCCACGGACAATCCTTTTGAAACAGGGTTTGGATACACATGGGGCTGAAGGTCTGGGAGAAACCTGGCTCCAGTGGTTCCAGCATGAGCACCAGAAGAGGCATCTCTAGCAGTGCAGCCCCACATGCAAGCTCCAAGTTCCCATCCCAGGATCCTGGAGGTTGCCTGATCTCTGAGAATGTACCTTCCTTTGGGTTCCTTCTGCAACTATTCCTTTTGTTCCTCTTGCCTTCTCAATACCATTGTACCAAACCTCTTATATTAGATACCCTCTGTTTGCAATAGCCAATGAGTTTCTAGTTTCCTGATTGGACTCCAACTCAGACAACATTCCCTTCAGTATCTAGCACAGTGAGTTTTGCCCAAAACAGGGAAGTAGGGAGGTAGCGTGGTACTATGAAACAAGCTCTAAATATGGAATTAGAACTAAGTTGAAACCTCCACCCTACCACTTACTGGCCACATGACCTTTGTCAAGTTACCCCTTTTTACCTTCTCTGTACAATGGAAGCAATAGTACTAGCCACCTACCAGGGAAATTGGCTGAAAGCTTCTAGTTCTGGTTCTCAGCCTTAACTGTACCATAGCATCATTTGGGAAACTTCTTCAAAAATACCACATTTGGGATCCTCCCAATGTGGGAAGAGAAGCAGATATCAGAGAAGCTGATAATCCATTTCTAGTGGGATCCAAGCATTGGTAGTTGCAAAATCTTCCCAAGAGACTCTACCTCACGATGTGATTTGAAAACCGTAAGTGTAGCAGCATCAACAGCACCTCTTAGAAAGGCAGACTCTCGGGACTCACCTCAGCCCTATGAAATCATGTCAAAAGACGAAATTACAACAGATTTATGTTAAAGATTTGATTCTAGAATCAGGCAACACCTCATTCCATATAAAATAAAATAGGTGTTCCAAGGTGCTGAGCAGAGGAGGTTGGCTTTATAGACAGAAAAGGGTGAAAGAAAGCAGAGACAGAAAACGAAAACGTTAACTGGTGGTTTCAAAGTTACTTTCCTCAGAGGGTTAAAGGAGAGGGGCCTTCCTGATTATGCTGACTCAGGTTGATTGGAATCTCCTGTTTTTTAGAGAAACTGGCCCGTTTCAAAGTTTAGTTTGCGTACATGGCACTTAGCACAAGTGACTCCATTCTGGTTTGATCTATTCTGCTGGGGCTGAGTGCAAAAAGGTAATCCAAAACAATGGCCTCCCATAAACTTTGTTTAACCGAATCCACATTTTGCAAGATTCCAGGTGATTCCTCTGCACATTAAAGTTTGAGGAGTGCTTGGTCTAAAATACAGTAGCTACTCAATGAACAATAGTTGAATCCGAATATTAGCCAGTTAAATAGATAATGAAGTTGAACATTGGGCAGCTGCATATGTGGGCACATACCTTTGCAGGACCCTTCAGGGGAACTGCTGGGGACCTGTTGGACCCTTTATTTTGGAGCCTTGCGCTGCAGTCACACTATCCTGGATGCCTATGCCCTCACATGCAGTTCAGTAGCTTCTAACTGGTCTCCCGCCTCTACTCTTCTTCTGTAATTCTTCACTCTCCACACAGCAAACTGATGATTTAAAAAAAAAATTCTGTAGAGACAGGGGTGACAGGGGTCTCATTATGTTGCCCAGGCTGGTCTCGAATTCCTGGCCTCAAGTGACCTTCTTGCCTTGGGGTCCCAAAGTGCTGTGATTACAGGCTCGAGCCACCATGCCTGGCCCAAAGTGATCATTGTAAAGGTGAAGGACAGTCTTGACACTGGCAGTGATATCTATGGACCAGCAGCAACAGCATCCCAGGAAGATGTTAGAAATGTAGAATCTCAGGCCCCACCAGGCCTCCTGAATCATGGTCTTCAGCTGAAGTCCCTAGGTGATCGGAATACACCTGCTTGGATACTCTAAAGGCTTTCTGTTATCTTAGGAGGAAATCTCACATTCCTAGCTGATCTGGCCCCACTTCCTCTCTGACCTCGTGTCCTGGCACTCTCCCTACACTCACCATCACCTGCACACACTGGCCTTCCTTCTGCTCCTCGAGCTTTCCAACCTGGGCTTTCCAACCTTGCCCTTTCCAACCTCGAGCTTTTCCAACCTCGAGCTTTTCCAACCTCGAGCTTTCCAACCTTGCCCTTTCCAACCTGGGGCCTCAGAACTAGCTGCTCCCTCTTATCCTCGCCCCCAGGCCTTCACGTGGCTGGCTCCTTCACCCATATGGCCCCTCGTGAGAGTGGTCTGGCCTGGCCACCTATTTAATAAGTCACCTTCCTTCACTCTATCCCCAGTTGCTCTCTATCATAGGATACTGATTTAATCTCTTCAAGGCATTTGTGAACATCTGAAAAGATCTTATTCATATGTTTACTTATTACCTTCCCCCTCCAAGGCTGTAAGTTTCATAAGAAGAGGGACCTTGGCCAGGCGCAGTGGCTCATGCCGGCCAAGGTGGGCACATTGCTTGAGCTCAGGAGTTCAAGACCAGTCTGAGCAACATGGCGAAACTCCAACCCTACGAAAAATACAAAATTTAGCCAGGCATGGTGGCACATGCCTATAGTCCCAGGGACTGAGGTGGGAGGACTGCTTGAGCCCAGGAAGGTCGAGGTGGAGGCTGCAGTGAGCTGAACCCAGAAAAGTGCTTTGTACTTGGTAGGCATTTAATAAATATTTGTTGAATACATATCTTCGTATTTTTCCACTACAATTCCCAATGCAACAATGAGTTCAATGCTAATTGTTAGGTAAAGTCTTTCCTTCCCACCCCTTGGGATGCCAAGTGAAGGAACTTCAGCTACAGGATATTCCTGGCCTGACATCTCTCCCATCTCCTTTTAGTAACCTGTCTGATAGATGAACTTTTGAGAAAGCAACAAAACATTTCTGGCTTTTAGAACAAACCTATCTCCTTGATTCTGATACTCTTTGCTACTAGGTTCTCTGCATGGAGTACGCTTTGTCCCAGGAAGGGGTGGGGATATGGATTTAGGGGGTAAGTTCAATTTAGAGGAGAGTTAGGGAGTCTTTGGGATGCAAATCAAAAGCTATTTTTTTGTGTCATGAATTACCTGTCTTCAATGGTCCAAAATTGCTCCAAAATTCAGGGGACAACTAAAGGGGTATTATTTATTAAGCCATCTAAAATGCTAACGCACATCACAGTACATATCAGGTGTACTGATAATACCTATCACTATACATGGGATCATTTGAGAACTAAAAGTCTTCCTCAAATATCCATGGAATGATCTAGAATTCTGTTCTATGCCCTCATGAGTTATTAGCTGAGGAAAATGATCCTGATTCTTATAGTTTTCCATTACCACTTCTAAAGAGAACTGCTAATATTTTCTTGTAATCCAATCTCCCAAATATAAGTGTCTTCAAAGCTTAGCTCTGTTGAGCATCTGCTTCACCTGAAAATGTCCTGCTTTCTCACCCACCTTGGGGGAAACTCCTTGGGTCCCCAGGGGGGTCACCTGTGTACTCCTGGACCATCCACCGCCTCCCCAGTCTGAATACTTGGTGGACTCAATGTCCATCTTTTTGCAGGGCCTCTGTGTTTCCAGTGGCATCTTAAAATAGTAACAAGTCTCAAAGAGCAGCAGATTTATCCTAGGAACAATTAGAAAATGTTTATCAAGTTCAAAAATCTCTAATTTCCTTCAGAGCTAGATGTAACTTAGAGATTTTCTAATGCAATCCCTGTATCAAGAATCCAGTGCTCAGAGAAGTTCAGTGATTGGCCTCAGGTGACTCAGCAAAGAGATGGCCATGCCTGAATGCTGGAATCAGTTCAAGATGGACCATCTCTATCATGAATTTCAATAAAGTAATTAGGTAGTTGTGTCAAACACTGCCAGATGCCAAGTAGGGCCAATGAAATTTGTGTTTGTTTGGGTTTTTGTGAGATGGAGTTAACACACGCAAATGTGAGCCAGACATAAGAAAAAATGATGAAATGCTGCCAAGTCGTTACAGAACCAATAACAACTATAGCTAAGAAAAGTAACTCATGACTCAGAATAAATAATTTCCATACACATTAAATTAGCATTGGCTTTTGGCGAGAACATCTTTGAGCACACGTAGCTGCAGGGCTTAACTGAGAGAGTGCTGTCAAGCAGATGCTCCCCCAACCCTCCCATGTGGGTTTGGGCAGCTTTTCCTCTTCCACAAATCATGATGAACTCTGATTGTTCAAATTAAAGAAAAAATGAAACTCCCCAAAATTCTGCTTTTAGTTACCACCACCCAGACCTGTAAATCAGCACTGCTCATTTTAGTAAGTTATTGGCCAGACAACAAAAAAGGTGGTTTTTTGGAGTCCTCACTGAACATAATTGTGTGCCATCATTAGAGGAAAACACATACCCATCTTTAAATTAACCAAAGTTTCTAACATCCCTTTTTACAAATAGCCATAAATTTGAAAAAGAAAAATATTTTCCAAGGAAAGCTGATTGCTCTGAACTTCCTACCTCACACACTTCCATATTTTTACACAAATGTCAATACTTAGGATTCAGAAATGAATCAACCAGGCTTCATCTTGGAAAACACTAAAGACCCCCCCAAAGTCATGGAGACTGGCCAGTATTCTGGGGTGCCAGGGATGCCTGGTTCGGTACACACAGGGTGCCCATTGTGCAACATGATGAATGACAGATTGGAGACTCAGAAAATGATGGCATTTGAGCTCTTCAAGACAAAACCACTTGATGGATAAGTCATCAAACCTTAACAAGCCAAGACGAGAGGTGACCAGCGACTAATATTCAATACCAGGGGACCAGGGACATGTTTGATTAAGACACAGATTCTCTGAGAAAGCTGACTAAGCTATTGCCTTTCTCCCAACTGGAAAATAGACTGCTGACAACCTTCTACGTCAGTCATCCCTCAGTATCCAAGGGGTACCAGCTCTAGGAACCCTGCAGATACCAAAATCTAAGGATGCTCAGGTCCCTGATATTATATAGCATAGTATTTGCATATAACACACACACATACTCCAGTATATCTTAAATAATCTCTAGATTCCTTATAGTACTAAATCAATGCAAATGCTATGTATTAATAGTTATTATACTGTAATTTTTTATTTGTATTATTTTTATTGTTATATTATTTTTTATTGTGTTTTTTCTGAATATTTTTGATCATTGGTTGACTGAATCCACAGACACAGAACCTGAGGATCCAGAGGGCTTAGCATATTGCATAGGGATCATAACATGCTTTATATTCCTATTTAATTCAATACAAAGTTTTCAAGTTTCTTGGGATAAAATTTAGAGTTGGTAGCAACATATTGCCTTAAAGATTGACTATTTATTTGTATACTTTGGGCACTGCATATTAATAGGTCATGCTAACTGGCTGTTTTCTATTAGCAAACTGTGGAAGAAATTTATCTTTAGAAGTGTAGATGCCATGATAGCAGGGTCTGTGTTTTTCTCATTTAAAACTCCCCCCACATAGCATAGTGCCTAGTTCATTGTAGGCCCTCAGTAACTGTTTTTTGTTGTTTGCTTGCTTGTTTTTTGAAACAGGGTCTCTCTCTATTGCCCAGGCTGGAGTGCAGTGGCATAACCTCGGTTCACCTCTTTCTCACAGGCTCAAGCAATCCTCCCACTTCCGCCTCCTGAGTAGCTGGGACTACAGGCGTGCATCACCATGCCTGGTTAATTTTTGTATTTTTTGTATGGACGGGGTTTCATCATATTGCCCAGGCTGGTCTTGAACTCCTGAGCTCAAGCAATCTGCCTGCCTTGGCCTCCCAAAGTGCTGGGATTACAAGCATGAGCCACTGTGCCCAGCCTCAGTAACTGTTTAATAAACCAAGGACTAAATGAATGAGTGGATTCCTTATTGGAAATAATGCTGCTTTGGTAAAGAGAAT
The DNA here is from genome assembly GCF_003255815.1 of Theropithecus gelada. Classification (NCBI taxonomy): domain Eukaryota; kingdom Metazoa; phylum Chordata; class Mammalia; order Primates; family Cercopithecidae; genus Theropithecus; species Theropithecus gelada. Next base: position 117,592,303 of record NC_037671.1, read on the forward strand.
GCTTCCTCAGAATTGGTTTACTTTCACCTAGAAAAATCTAATGGTTACCTACTGGTATCTAAGGGTTTTCCTGTAAGAAGTAACAAAATGGTAATAAATTGTTTTGTTTTTAAAATGTGGTCAAGGAATTAAGATTATTTTGACATTGGATGTTATTTTCTTTGTTTAAATGCATTCAAGGTTAAAATGAAATGAACCTTATAACTTTATGTGACTTTTTCTCCTGGGTATATTAGTGCTATTCTTTTGAAGTCTTTAAAAGCTGTTAAACAATGTAAAACCCTGGAGACAATAGATGGAAAAAATTACATATCTAAGACAGACTCTTACCCGTATTGTTTCAATAACAGCATCAATTTATGAACAAAAAACAAGATGGGGAAAAGGTCAAAACAGCAACTACCTCTCTCAAAATCAACCATTTCACAGAATGCTCATATTGATAAGAAAAACACTTCATTCTTAAACTGTCACGGTTTATGCCAGCCCTAAAGACTTTGCTTAGATCTTGAGAAATGTTTTTCCCTTTAACCTTTTTGATGAAATGGGTGGTTTTAAAGGCATGTTTTTAAAAAATAATATTGAGAGTTATGCATATTGAATTTTAATCACTCTGCTTCTCTGAGCTCGAGATCTAGACACTGAACAACTCTGGGAAGTTTATAGGTGGGCAGTTGGAAAGGTGACTATTTCCAGCAAAACTAGAACATCTATAGCCTGCTTGTCCTCCACCTAAATTTCCCTGACCACAAGGTATCCTTTTCATCTTGAACGTATGCGTTTTCTCCCTGGAACTTTCTGGTTCTCCTCATTTAAAGCCAAGGCTAAGTTTTCTTTCTATGGGTTCCACAGTTGGGGTTAGTTTTGTTGTTGTTGTTTTTTGTTTGTTTTGTTTTTTCAAATAGGGTCTCACTCTGTCACCCAGGCTGGAGTGCAGTGGCACGATCTCAGCTCACTGCAAGCTCTGCCTCTGGGGCTCAAGCGATCCTCCCAACTCAGCCTCCCAGGTAGCTGGGACCACAGGTGCATGCCACCATGCCTGGCTAATTTTTGTATATTTTGGAGAGACAGATTTCGCCATGTTGCCCAGGCTGGTCTCCAACTCCCGAGCTCGAGCAATCCGCCTGCCTTGGCCTCACAAAGTGCTGAGATTACAGGCATGAGCCACTGTCCCTGGCCAGGTTCCCCAATTTTAAAAAACATGCTTATACTATTTCACTATCATTGCAAATAACTGTTTCGTTATACCCTATGATACAATCTTCATAGTCCTCAATGAAACAGTGGAGAGAAGGTCATGAATGATCTGGTGCTTTTTCTGGGGAGGACAAGGGGTCAAGAATGATTCCATCAAGTGGTGTTGGATAAGGGAGCTCCTATACTTTCTTTTCTTGTTATTAATGATTTGAGATGAAGGCTTTTTCTGATCCTTTTCTACCAACTATTTGCTCTGACAGTTATGACAAATAAAAGATAGAAATACAATACTGTCTTGGCACTGCTTGCTAGTTTTAAGAAGCAAGTTGAAAAACAAATCAAAGAATATAACACTTTAGGAGTTTTGAGTCCTTACCTAAATATCAACTAAAACTCATCTGACCGAGCTCCAAAGAGAAATTGACTACACTTCACTGCTGGGTATCCCAACTGTGATAAGGTATCGTATCATAAGGCTCATGCCACTGGATTTGCATTTTCTTTTTTTTTTTTTTGAGACGGAGTCTCGCTCTGTCGCCCAGGCTGGAGTACAGTGGCCGGATCTCAGCTCACTGCAAGCTCCGCCTCCCGGGTTTATGCCATTCTCCTGCCTCAGCCTCCCGAGTAGCTGGGACTACAGGCGCCCGCCACCTCGCCCGGCTAGTTTTTTGTATTTTTTAGTAGAGACGGGGTTTTACCGTGTTAGCCAGGATGGTCTCGATCTCCTGACCTCGTGATCCTCCCGTCTCGGCCTCCCAAAGTGCTGGGATTACAGGCTTGAGCCACCGCGCCCGGCCTGGATTTGCATTTTCTAATTCACTTTCCAATGCAAGATTACTTGGACTTCTGAAAATATTCCTCCAAACAACCAAATCACCATCAGGTTTATAACCAATTCAGTGTGCGATAGTCCTGACACCATCACCCACCCTAACATGGCAGTGCAGACCTGGGGATGTGCTGCACATGGTCATTTCACTCTATGGGATGCGGATCAGTTTTAGGTCTCTCTCAGCTACACCTTTAAATTACACTTGTGCTGTACTCAGATCCTAAGGGCTTCGTACTAAGACATGTAAATTATACCCATAAGCAAGATGTTCAGTTGATAGTTTTTTTAAGGATTAAAAAGAATATGCAAACCAAAACTTGGCATCCCATTTTGGATAATTTCAATAAAGATCTCACAATATCCTCAGATACATCTCAGAGTCAGGAAGAATACATTTACGGTGTTTGGTCTAAAGTCAATTAAGATTCTTTTGGGAGGCGGAGGTGGGCAGATCACCTGAGGTCAGGAGTTCAAGACCTGCCTGACCAACATGGCGAAACCCTGTCTCTACTGAAAATACAAAAATTTGCTGGGCATGGTGGTGCATGCCTGCAATACCAGCTACTTGGGATGTTGAGGCAGGAGAATCGCTTGAATCCAGGAGGTGGAGGCTGCAATGACCTGAGATTGCACCACTGCACTCCAGCCTGGGCAATAGAGCCAGATTCTGTCTCAAATAAATAAATAAAGTCAATTAATATTCTACCAAATGTATTTACAAGTATTAGACCCACTGCTTATCATCAGGGCAGGTAAATGAGTTTAACTGCAATGAGTTAAAACTGAATTGGAATCCACCACTTACTAGTCCTATGACTTCGGGAAAGTATTTAAGCAATCTGGGTCTCAGTTCCACTCCACCTACTTTCCTTTTTTATTTTTTTTTTAAGAGACAGAGTTGTACTCTGTGCAGGCTGGAACGCAGTGGCACAATCATAGCTCTCTGCAGCCTTAAACTCCTTGAATCAAGCAATCTTCTTGCCTCAGCCTGCCGAGTAGCTGGGACCACATGCATGAGCCATCATACTCGGCTAGTTGTCCTTATTTATTTTTTTTTTTTGAGACGGAGTCTTGCTGTGTCGCCCAGGCTAGAGTGCAGTGGCGCCATCTCTGCTCACTGCAAGCTCCGCCTCCCGGGTTCACGCCATTCTCCTGCCTCCGACTCCCGAGTATCTGGAACTATAGGCGCCCGCTACCACGCCCGGCAAATTTTTTTTTTTGTATTTTAGTAGAGACGGGGTTTCACCGTGTTAGCCAGGATGGTCTCGATCTCCTGACCTCGTGATCCGCCCGTCTCGGCCTCCCAAAGTGCTGGGATTACAGGCGTGAGTCACCGCGCCTGGCTAGTTTTCCTTGTTTTTAAAATGGGGGATAGCAATTGTTCTCATCTCCGAGGGTTATCATAGGATTATATGACTTATTTGTCAGGCACTTAGCACAGTGTCTTGCTTCCAATAAGCACTACATAAATGTCTGCTAAGAGAAAATAGAAAATACTCACAATAAATGGCACTCAGAAGGGATTCTATAAATGATAGCTAAATCTGAAGCCAATAGCAATAAAGACTTAATAAAACAAAACTAAACTATAAGGCAAATTTCCTATAATAATAAAGTAAAAAGAATACTCGGCTGTGAGTCATGAAATGACTGTCCCAGTCACACATCCACCCTGTGGCTGTGGAAAAGACACTTCCTCTTTCTGCACCTGAATTTTTTCATCTGCAAAACGAGAGAACTGTACCGCAGTGACAGTAGCTACCAGATGCTGGTATGTGGCTGCAAACCAGTCGACGCTGGTCCAGTCTGTGAGAAGAGAGAAAGCAAAGGGCACAAAGGGCAATGCGCTCATCTGCTTCCTAAAGTCATAATCATTTTAAAGGAGTTTCCTTCCAGATTGATTCCTCCCACCCTCCCTCTTTTCTTTCTTTTTCTTTCATCTTTCTTTTAATTTTCCTTTCTTTTCAATGTAAAAATTTGCTTTCTTTTATGCAGCGGTGATGAAAGCAGAATTTTACTGTGGTAAAATACATATAAAATTTACGATTTTTAAGTGGACAGTTCAGCGGCATTAAATACATTCACCATGTTGTGCAATCATCACCACTATCCATCTCCAGAACTTTCTCATTAGCCCAAACTGAAACTCTACACTTTACACAATAACTCCCCATTTCCTCCTCTTCCCTGTCTCTGGCAACCACCATTCTACTTTTGCTCCTATGAATTTGACTACTCTAGGTACTTCAAATGAGTGGAATTATAAAATATGTGTCTTTTTGCATCTTGCTCATTTCACTTAGCATAATTTCTTGATGGTAGAATTTTTAAAAATGTTTTTACTTGACAGTCCCCAAGTAATGCTCTTCCTAGTTTCTAATCCAAAAACCCACTGGACTCTAAGGTCTCATCTAGCACTAAGATTCCATATTTCTATGATCAAGGGCAGTGGTCACATTTTCAATGCATCGCGGCACCCAACACATTATGGGTGAGTGCTCCCGAAAGGATACGATGCAGCAAGACCCTGGGACTGCTGCTCAGTCCAGTCATCTTTGTGGGGATAGAATTACATAGAATACGTGTTGGGTCTATCACTTCCCATACTAATTGCCATATCTCTTTTGTGCTCTAAACTAATTATACTATAAATGTAGAAACGAAAGGATAATGGAAAATACAATTTTTGAATGCATGCATCATGTTGCCAGACAAAATCTGGCCCACTTGCCAAAAGCTGGCAAGAAATTGGTGGGTGTGGTTCAGTTTCCAGCAAATTCTACAAAGCACCTCCTTATGTCTGACCTTTGAGCAATTCAGTAAGTCGCTCTATTAAGGGAACTATTTTAGGGAAGTATTGGTTTCTCCAATTACCTTAAAAATCACAGATCTCAGGTTTTGCTGTTTTTCACTCACCCAGCCTCATGGACAAGAGGCTTCAGGAGTTGTAGGCTTTCTGTGGCATTCATCATCCATCTTTTAAGTGTAGTGCCTGGTTTTTAAATGTTAACAGAGTGATATGTAAGTCTTTCCCCATGCTACTAACCCCAGGATGTTCTTGCACTTCAAGTCACAAACTATGAAATTATTTTTTAAAACACCTTCCAAAATAATATTCCTTAGGTCAGCCCAAAGCAAGTAGAGACATACACAATGATGGGTGTGGTAAAATTGTTTTGTGTTTTGAGATTGAAGCTATGAGTAACTATCAGAAAGAAGAGGAATACAAAGAACAAAGTCTTAAAACAAGTGTTTCTGAATGTATAAAAATTAGCCCCCAATCATTCCAAACAAACCAAGGGTAAAAAGAAGGAGTAAGGACCAGGGGAACACAGTGGTCACAGGGAGAGGCTGCTGCAGAGTCCAGCAGAGAAATGATGACCTCAAAAGGGCAGATAGAGATGGTGAGAGTGGGGTGGATTCGGGCTGGATTTTGGAAGCAGACTGAACAGCACAGAGAACACTTAATCCTTGTGTCTGGAATCTCACACAATATATAATTAGCCCATGTGTTCTCCCCACTTCACAATGATGCTCACACGTAGCTGAAGATATCTGCATTTTCCAGATAGGGAACTTGGGCCTAGAGATGATCATTAGCACACAGGGTCCCTGCTCACATGGCTGTGTGGGAAAAGCAAGGCCAAAACCATATGCATGGTTACCAGTGGACCCAGATGCAGAGGTGCTCGCCCATATAAAGATGTACGTTAAGACCTCTTTCCTCTAGCAATGTGAAACATGGTTAATCTTAAAGATAACTAAAATCCATCCATCCATCCATCCATCCATCCATCCATCCATCCGTCCATCCATCCATCCATCCCAGGGCTTAACTTGAAATGTCCACTTTGTCCCTGGGTACCCTCACCTAGATCTGGGGCACATCTCTTCTTAAATGAATTTTTCACTTATCCCAAGGAATTGGTGCCATTGTGGTTTTGGTAGGTTATATATATTTTGAGTAATTCCTGCTTATTCCCTCCCAAATAAATAGCATCTGCTTTCTAATTTTTAAGGAAGAGGCAAATCTGTTTTCAGCTGACTTATTCAAATGGAGCACTAAGGAAAAGTTAACCGCAATATACTACTGGTTATAAAATGTTATTGTAACATTAAATTGTTTCTAATGTTGATCTGATTAATTTAATGATTCGTTAAGACTTGAAAAGTGGCTGATGCTTAGTAGGTGGTCAGTAATGATTACTTAATGAATACTTTTGCTGTAAAGTTTAATAATAATAATAAACAATCATCATCATCGTTGCAAATACTTTTATTTACTTACTATGGGTCAGGAATTGCTCCAAGTGTTTTATGTGCATAAATTCATTTAGTCCTCTCTCCATTTTACAGGTGAGAAAAGTGAAACCAAGTGGTGCCAAGTAACCTGCCAAGGACGTAAATCTAGAAAGTGAGAGCCAAGAATTTTAACCCAGGCAATCTGGTTCCAGAGTCTGTGCTCTTAATAGCACATTATCTGCTTGTCTTTAGCGAATGAAACATACTTTCTAAAACCTAAGAAACATATGATAATTTAAATATTTTCCCAAAATATTATATTGCTATAACTAGCTCTGCATGCTTAATTTTTCCAGTAACATAATGGCATTATTAACTTACGATTTTGCTCTGTCTGTGCTCTTTCTACATATAATTCTTGACCTCAAGTCAAGTATTAAAATAAAAACCAGTGAAAGAGCACAATTATAATGTTCTTTGTAAATAAATAAATAAATAAATAATAAGACTAACAAAGTATTTAGGAGCATCCACCATCAGACCTAAGTTGAACAAATATGTAATTTGACAGATGTCATATATCTTGACATACATTTGACAAACATATATATTTGACAGAAGTCAAATATGTTGACTTCTGTCAAATTACGTATAACTCAGAAGGGATTAAAATTCAGAAAGTGAATGGTTCAAATTCATTCTTAAACATATGGCAACACTTGACAACCTCTATGAAAAAGCTTTTTTTCTCCAAAAAGAACAAATGAAAATAGATTGTTATAGGAAGAATTTCTTACTCTCCTTAATCCAATCACTTCAAAAAGTCATAAAAACAAAAACACACTTTTAAAAATACATGCTTAAGGGTAAAAATTCTCTACCATCTGTTTTAGTAAACCACATATGTTCATCTAAATATCAAGTCAAGGTTTTCTTTTAATGAATACAGAGTACACTCTAATTCACAATTCGGTTTTTTTGTTGTTGGTTTTTGTGTGTTTTTTTTACAAACTAGAATAATTTCAAAATTAAGAAAATGGTATCTATTAGGCTAAGAACTCTTCCTTTGGGCATAAAGGCAGCTGAGTCAGCTTCTGCTGAGCTCATGGCAATGTTACACCAATATCTTGCTCTCTTGAGATGTGTATACCAGCAGATCCGTGGAAAGATGGATGGTCCCATAACGCATCACCAGGACTCCTTCCTGGGCAATTTCAGATGGCCTGTGAACTCCAGGAGGTGCTTGAGACTCAGGAAAGTAAAGATAATAAGCCATAAAGTATTTGCCAGCTATGCCAAGGTTTAGACTTCTCTTTAAGTGCCTACATGGCTCAAGTCCTAGGCTTAAAAATGTTTTGTATCTAATTTCAATGCTCTTTGGGTAAGTAGGCACCTACTGTTTAATTAACAATGTGCTCCTCCAAAGGGGATGCACCAAGGACCTGTGTTCCTATCTTTGCCACTACTGAAGCCAAACAAGCAATTTAAATACAGCCTGCCCAGCAAAATAACTTCAGGCTCCAACTGAAATAACAGAATGTGCTGGCCTACCATCAGGGGACATATTAGTCAGACTGCCAACCCACATCCCTCCCACTTTCGGTGTCCACTGCCTGTCTCACAAGTCTAGAAAGGGGATGTGTCACCTTCCCCCCACCCCTATACCACGCCACAGGTAACCATGATTCAAGTGACCCAGGGAACTCTACTGACCAGATTCTGTACTAAGAAAATACCATCTATCCCCATCGAATTTGACTCAGCGGTAGTGAAAATAAATAATGAGTATACCTCCTAGCAAAAACTATCTCCCAGTAGCTCACACCTCTTTAATGTATCAGTGATCTCTACTGATGATGGTGACTGGATGTGTCAGAATGGTATCCACCCCTCACAGAGGTGGATCTCCAAAGCTCTCCAATAGCAGGCAGTTTCTTATACTGCACAGTCTAAGTCTTCAAAGAAGACTCTTGTTTTGCTGACCAAGTAGTGTATATTGGCTCTGAGCTTGTTGAGCAGGAGGCCAAGGAAATATCTCTTACTGTACCTGTACTGCACAATCACCTAGTCACTGGGACACAGATCTGAATCATTGGCCTGAATCATCTTCTTTTCAAAGCTAGATAACACCAGGGTTATCCAACACAATCCTGTGATTCAACCCTCAACATCTAGCTTCTCCAGACCATCTGAGCATGCTTCTTCAACATAACTTGAACTTATATGAGTTGAAGTTCATGAAGTTAAATATACTCAGATGCTCCTAACAAGCCTAAGAGTTGAGTTGTAGTGGAAAAATTATCAGAACATTAAGTGTATCTTCAAATTTTCCTGCTATTATTAGTCCTCCACTCTCATTTCCTTCCTCTATTTCAGCTTTTCCTGTTATCTCCTTATTATCAGTCAAAGCCATGCTCAGATTTCTAAGTCCTTTCTTTAAACCTAACATGAATTCCGTTTCTTGATTATTTATGAGTGACACGAAAATTGCTTTCAAATAGTGGAAGACTAGAAGTCTACCTGGAGGAGGAATAACATCAAATATCCTGCATCATCAACTGAAGGTGATTTTTCTCCTTTCATTCATTCTGCATCTAAAATTCTATAACAATCTCTTCTTAGTCTACAGAACACAAGATAAAATCCACCAGAGAGCAATGTTAACTGATACCCTAAACACGGGGGCTAATCTTTCTAACATATGAGGTAAGGTTTAAGAAAGCTATTATTTCCTACCCTTCCAAATTAAGGTCCACTGCTACCAATCCTAATATCACATTTCTTTTTCTGTGCTACCAACTTAATGATGAAAAGGAAATGTGAGTAACAGGATAAGGCAGCACCGGTAGGTAATAGATTAAGAAAGAAAATATAATCCTCCTCTAAGTTATGCTTATCACAAAAATGCACAGTTCCTCTGTGGCTTAAAACACAGGAGGGCAACTGTTCTCTGGAGGCAATCAGATTACCATTGATTTCAAGAAGATCTGATGCTAGCTGGAGATATAAAAGGTATTCTTAGAGCAAAGGGCCGCAGATTAATTTATAGGTAACTGTTTTCCCAAAGGTAACTTTTATAATGTCAATGATAAACTTCCTTTCTTTCTAGTCTGCTTTATTAAGATAAAAATCTTTCTAAATCATTCTTTCAGATTTTGTCATTAACCTTTGCGTAGTCTGAAAAGGCATGTAGTTATGCAAGAAAAGTACTCCAAAAATCAACATTTCACGTGATATTTTACATTTTTCAACTAAAAGAATAGTCTCTGCCAACCCCCTCTTCTAAAACTAAAGGAAATTATCTCTACCTCTCTGGTGATGAAGACAGATGTGGGGAAACACACCACTCTCCGTGTGTGTCCACATGTGCACATATACTCACTCACCCACAAATACAAACACACCCGAGTCATTTAAGAGCCAGGTAAGTAAGAGCTGGAAATACATTACATCAGCTCTATTAGCACTTTTTACTGGTTAGGTTATTTAATTTGTTTATTAATAAAAACAATTAAAATCTTATTTATTCTTTACACACACACACAAATGTTTGCACTATCCATAATATATATAGTTTGCCTTTTCAAGTTCTTCCACTAAAATATTTGCTTTTGACGCAAAAGTAATGTTTTATCCTTATTAACGATGCTTTACATTGGAGATCACAAACCCCCTCCCAAAATAAGGGAAATCAGGTTTGTTTGTATCATTGAAGAAATGGCAAATTACTCATATTCCCCGACAGAGATATTTCATACCTTATGGTTACTGAGGCTGTAGAAGTCAAAAAGCTGCCTTGAGACAATGCATGGGGCTTGGTTTTACAGACTATGCAGAATACTATATTCTCTCTCTCTCAGTTCTCTTTCTATACATTCAGTCTCTTTCTCTCCTTACTTCAGTTTCATCTATCTTGCCAATTAAGAATTATTACATCTTTTTTTTCAAGTAGAGTCAGGGTCAGTGCATCAGAGCCAAGGAGGCAGCCCATAAGTGTGAGAATTGGGTGTACACTGAGGCTTAAGCAAAAAGTAAATATATTGACAATAACAGAGGTCCATTTCTTCTCAAAGAGGGAGTTACAAATATGGAAAGAGGAAAGACTAGAATAAACCTAGAGTGTTAGATTAGAATTGGAGTACCAATGTAAGCATAAGATTTTTCAAGGATAGACAGACATCTAGAAATTGATATAGACATGAGTGTGCAAGTGTATACGTTAAAATATTTTTCTATTTCTGTTCCCTAATTCCTAGAAGCAGCGACCTTCCAGTAGCAATGTGCAAACCTGGCACCCAGATCTTGGTTAATAAACACTATTCTCTACGAAAAAGAACCAGACAGCCTTAAAGAAATAGCTGATTACAGTGCAGGGAACATAAAAGGTGAGTCTGAAACATCCTGTTGTATCATAAAGTAAGGGATGACATGGACATGTAGAAAGAACACAAGACACAAGTTGATGAGATTCCCACTGGCCAAATCTGGGAAAACATGAGCATCAAAATAAATGCGGATAGTAATGGATTATAGACCATTAAATCAAGTAAGATGCCATGAATCTACACTGGTAAGGATAAATGAATGAATAATATGTAAACGGGGGAGAAAAACTTCTACTTCACAGCAGAATACCAACTTATAAATCTACAAAGAATGAGAAGGTAGAAAATCACTATTTGGCAGCAATTTGGTAATAACAGCATCCATTTGGTAATAATGGATTCTGACGAGAATCATCAATGGATGCTAAAATGAGTAGATAAAATTCTAATAAAGAATAGAATATTTACATAGTTTTTAGTGGCTCCTTATAAAATATTTATTAACTACCTGTTAGTTACTAAGCACAAAATACTTGTTACTTGAATTTATAATGTAGAAACTTGGCAGATGCCATTTTATTGAAGTGATGAAAGTTAATACCACCAGTGATAAGACAAGTTAGCCTCATGTACTTGCTAACATGATGCACTGAGAACTCAGCCTCCCTTCTGCATTATTTATTTCTACAAAAAAGAGAGCATAATTTGCATCTAACTATGAGGAAACATCCAACACTACCAAATTAAGAGACAAGGTAATTCTACAACATTATTGGCTTAGACTTAAAAAATATATATACTACATGACAATTATATGTAATACATGATCCTGGATCAGATTGTGGATCTATACAAGACATTACTGGGATACTCAATGAAGTTCTTTTGTTTTTTGTTTTTTTTTTGAGAGAGAGCCTCGCTCTGTCGCCCAGGCTGGAGTGCAGTGGCGCAATCTCAGCTCACTGCAAGCTCCGCCTCCCACGTTCACGCCATTCTCCTGCCTCAGCCTCCCTAGTAGCTGGGACTACAGGCGCCTCCACCATGCCTGGCTAATTTTTGTGTGTGTGTTTTTAGTAGAAATGTGGTTTCACTGTGTTAGCCAGGATAGTCTCGATCTCCTGACCTCGTGATCCACCCACCTCGGCCTCCCAAAGTGCTGGGATTACAGGCGTGAGCCACCTCGCCCGGCCTGGGATAATCAATGAATTTTTAATGGGGTTTATGCATTCAATAGTAGAGTTATATCTAGGTTAATATCCTGTTGTTCTGTGGTTAGGTAAAAGAGAATCCTGAACCTTTTAGAAAACAGATTTTTAGAGGGAAAATAAGTTTTAGAGGTAAATGAGGCACTGTATCTACAACCAACTCTCATATAGCTCAGAAAATTAAATAATAATTATATACAGAAAGAGAATGTATGTATATGCACACATACACGTGTCTTGAGAGAGAGAGGAAACGAGTATGATTACCTTGAGTTTTGTGGCATCTGAGTGAGGGCATATGGGAATTTTTTGTTATGTTCTTGCAATTTTTCCATAAGTTTGTAATTATTTCTGAATAAGTGTATTTAAAGGAAAAAGATTAGAGGATTTTAGTATGTCGGTATCTTCAAATGGTTGTCACTAAGCACTTACTGCATACCAGGCTCCGCAACACAAAGGAGCCAGACCTGACCTTTAGCTACCTAGAGGAACAGGGGAACACAGATGATACAATGTGAACAACCTAAGACTAAGCTGGCACCCAGAGGGAGAGTCCCCCACGGGCACAGATGGGCCTTCAGAGCATTCTAGAAAGAAATAGCAGCTCCTGGAAAAAGCTGAAGGGTATAAACCCCAGAAGAGTTAGGAAATCAGAAGCAGAGTTTAGCGGAAGGAGGTGTAGATAATAAGGCTACTCTTAACCAGAACTTCCAATGGAAGATGCTATTTTTTTCTTTTTCGTACACAAAAAGATTCCAGGCAGGCTACATTATATTTGGTACAATGAAAGAAGACAGTGTTACTGATCTTGATGGTCATACTCATTATTTGCTAACATAAGTTATTAGTGATACATACACAAAATAATGCTTTTTAACAGCCACAACATATAGACTTTTAAAACACAATAGCAAAAAATACAACTCCAGTTCTTAACTTGTTTAAAAGCATAAAATACATAATTATCCACCTGGATACCCTTTCATCAGAAAAGTTACAAAGTCTGTATAAGTTGTCAGTAGGTGAATAAGACAAAGTAATCTAAGAGACTCCTAATATCTTTCTATCTCTAAGTCAGTAGATTTTCCAGTCCGATTCGAGTCATAGTCTTGATTACTTTTGCAAATGTAAGAAGTATTAGGTAACAGGGCTTAGTTTTCTGACCCCAGGGTAACCACACAATGAACATTATGTCAAATCATATTTTGTTCTACTGAGTAATGAGAAAGCATAAATCAAGAACCCACCGTGGTATTTTTACAAGTTTTTTTTCTTTTTCTTTTTTTTTTAACATTTAAACCATACTTGCTTTGCATTTCATTATTATCTCTGCTAACAGGATCAGTAATAGAATTCAGACTATTTTTCAGGCTGAAAAGCAACCTAAATTGAAATCTATTACTTTCTTCTGCAGATCTGCTCTACCTTTGTGATGCAAAGTTCACTCACAGAGCCCAGCGGGGTTCCGCTTCAAATGCAGCCTCTCTATGAAAGTGAAAACTCAGTGAGTATTAACCCTTCATTTCTGAGGGCTGAACTCATTTTTTTCCCCAAAGAGTGGTCTTACATTACATAAGAACCCAGATTTTTATTATTCCCAGACAGAAAACCAGGATACTATACGGGCCTGAATACCTCAGCAGTTGGGCACTGAAAAGCAGGAAGAGGGGAGCAGACCACTTTCTCCTTTCTCATTTCTCCCTCTCTTTCAAGATAATCCTCAGGTTATGAAGTTCAGACACAAAAACACAGGTATGAATGTTCTCAAGCATACAATTTGAATGGATTCAAAGGATGTTAATTTATCATCCCAATCACATCCAATGAACAACATAATCCTGTCCTCAAATAACTTAAAATTGCCTCAAATAGTTCACATTTTTCTTAATATTTGGCAAAGATTCTTTGAACTTGGCTACCAGCCTAAAATTTCCTTACAATCACAGAATTTGCCCCAGGGTTAAAAGCCAACCACCCAGGTTTGAAACATTTACGTCTGAACCTGCAATTTGTTGGCCACCCACACTGGCTCATTAAAATGTTGGAACCAAATTTGCTTTGCCAGCTTAATTATCAAAGCCAAGAAATCCATTTCCCACCAACTGAATTAGGGACAGAGTTCTCTCCTAATGGAAAAATGAAGACCTGTGTTTTACCCCCTTCTCTAGGTTACTTAATTGCACCTGTCTACTTCCAATGAAAAGTGATATTAGAACAAGTTTTGTGTACACACTGAGCGCCCAACCCAGCATGAGGCCAGGCCAGGTGTCTCCTTCACCCCAAGTCACACTTTGGCAAATAAAATAAATCATTTATTTCAGTGGCCTAAGACACATCGTCTACTGCAAGATTTATGCCACTTAACTTTAATCTTCTGTTTTGAATGTGTTCCATTCTAGGTCATTTTATCATATGTGGCTATTGGAGGCAGACTTCCGACAGACTAGCAAAGTATCAAAGTCTCCTGGTGAAGGTCTTATTTGTTTTAAGGGGAGTAAATGTAACATATCAGGTAAATGTTCATCCTTTAGCAGGTGGTTGGCAAACTTTCTGTAAAGGGTCACATAGTAAGTATTTTAGGTTTTGTGGTCTCTTTTGCAACCACTCAACTCTCATTGTAGTGTGACAGCAGCCACAGACTGTAAATGAAAAATAAAATTCTAAGGTCCCCCAACTGTCTGAATGAACTTTCTTGTCAACCAGGGCGCTTTTAAAAATGTAACCTGAGACTGGTTCAGGCTAGGATGGAAGTAGGACATGTCTCATGATACCTCTCCAGCATTAATCTCAACACAGACCTTAGGTCTCATAAGAAACACTTTACAACCTATTATCTCTAAAGCGTACTGCCTGAAGGCTTCCTCTGCAAATAAGAACTCTGGTCTTCATAATCCTTTATCTTAACCCAGACAATTCCTTTCTATTGATCCCAGGTCTTTAGATAAACTCAACCAATTGTCAACAGAAAATGTAAATCTACTTATAGCCTGGAAGCTCCCCCACTCCTTCCAGTCCTGCCTTTCTGAACCCAACCAATGTATTTCTTAAAGGTACCTGATTGAAATCTCATGTCTCCCTAAAATGTGTAAAACCAAGCTGTACCCGACCACCTTGGGCACCTGTTCTCAGGACCTCCCATGGCCCATGCTCACTCATTTGGCTCAGAATAAATCTCTTCAAATATTTCACAGATTTTGACTCTTTTCATCAATAATACCTAAGCAAATGTGCATGGCTGCATTCCAATAAAGCAGTATTTACAAAAATAAAAGAAGGGCTAGATTTGGCTCCCAGCCAAAGGTTTGCTGACCCCAGCTTTAGTACTTCTTGGCTTTGCTTTCTAGTGAAAGTTAGCCTTTATTTAGCCAAACCAAAACCAAAAACAAACCAACAAAGAAACGGAAACACTGGAAAGGGGTTTCTGAAAGAATAGGCCACGTGCCACCTGCACCAAAATCTCCGAGCATACTTCAAAACTATTCCTATCTCTGGGCTCCAATCCCAGTTTACTCAATCTGGATCCCCAGGAGTGGGGCCCGGGAATCTGGATGTTTACAACTTTCCTGGTTAACTCTTACAGCGACAAATTTAAGACCTTAAGGGCCATGACTTCAAGGTAAGATAGGACTGCATCTGTTGGAGGTAATGGTTTTTGGGGCAACTCTATTATCCAAATAGTAAGCTCAAAAGAGAGATGCATTCATTCCAGCGACTATTTGTTACCCCACAGATGAGTATTACATTTAGCTGTTTGTTGAAAAAAAATTTTTAATACAAAAAAAGGAAATAAGTGTTCCATATTCTATTCTCTGTTTCTCCCATATCATAGCCATTTAAACTCAGCTTTGATTTTCTTATTACATGTAAGTAAGTGGAAATAAACCTTAATTGCTTAATTCTTTACAACTCATTCTTCACAAGCCCATGCGCATATACTTGAGAGCATGACTCTTTGGTTTTGGTTTCTCAGAAAACTTTTCTTTTAATAGGAATCAGCTATTTACTATGTTGCATAGAATTCTATTAACTCCTTTTACACATTAGGCTTTGTAGAAATGTCCTCATCAGGGGTCTAAAGACAGAGTTGCTTTTTATCCTGTCTCTCCTTTCAGTAACATGCTCGATTTGGAATTTAATTATTCTTCCCCAAACTAAGACACACCTCTCGAGTGGGTGCAAGGGTTCCTCTCTTTCCATAATCCCTTTGTCTGTCTGGGTGTCTAGTCATATTTTTCCTGAAATGTCATGTCGATATCAGCCGTCATTCATCCTCCTCCTCATGGTGAGTATGTGGCTGCAATTCACTGCTTGAGACTAACCAGGGGACCACAGTGCATTACAAAACATTGGTTTGCTTTTCTTGACATTTGAGAATTTTAACTCAAGTGTGCAAATCCTGGTGAAAACAACACAGTGTGTAATTTCAAGTGGTCTATCTACATCCCAGCTGGCCCATCCTGAGGCACCCAGCAATCCCCTGTGTTGCAGAATGTGGGTGCCATGTAGGTCACAGCCAATCCCCCTTAAAGAGTTTATGCTTTGGCATGAAACACGTCAGGTCTGCAGCTCATAAGCAATGAAATGTCCCAGACAGGAAGATAAGAAAAAAGGTGGGAAGCTGAGTATAATGAAAAGAAAAGCAGGCTCAGGACTTAGCCTGTCTCTAACCACAAAGCCTAGGATAATCCGATTAGCAATGAAATTCTCCCATTCTACAATTTCAGTTCATATATCAGCTATTTAAATCTGAAGACAGGAGTTCACACAGAATAGGAAAAACATGAGAAACACTGATAAAAATAATGCATCCAAACCCAAACTCATTTTCTCCTGACCAAGACTACTATTTATTCTGAACTTCTTTTTTTTGTTTTTGTTTTTCTTTCTGGCCAAGACAATTTTCGTATTTAATGGCAATGATATTTTTAAGTATGTAATATATACATTAAAATAAAAATAACGGGTGATTTTTCCATGTGGTATGTATTTTTTCTGTTAACAAATACTTATGGAGGATCTACCACATGCTAGCCACATCTACACTGGGACCGTATGGTTAAAAAAAAGGAGAGGAGTGGGGCAGAGAATTGACTTCCTGCCCTCTTGGGGTTCACTTGTCACCTCCACCCCAAGCTTCAATTCCCCCAGGCCTTATTCTAACATTGTCTTCTTTCAATATTTTATTTATTCAGCTCAATATTCAAAAGGCATAGAAGGCTGTACAGTGAACAGCATCTCTTCCATGCATGTCCTCTGGCTCCTCAGTCTGCTCCCTAGAGGCAACTAATACTATTAGCTTCTTATCTAGCCTTCCAGACAAATGTTATACTATTTAAGCAAACAAGCATATTCTCCCTCTTTCCTTTTCTTTAAACACAATCAATATTCATATATATGCTCTACTTTGTACCTTGCTTTTTATGAGTAAGTATTGGAGTTCATTCCATATTGGCGCATCTTGTTTATAGCTGCATAGTATTCCATTGTGTGGCTATCCCATGGTTTATTTAATAAGTGTCTTTAACGCAGATTTATGTTGCTTTCAATCTTTCATTATTACAAACTATTAACGTATATCCTATCATTCACATATGCACACACAACCTAATATACAAAGCCATGCTATCATCATTAATGGAGTAAGTTGGCTTCATGTATTTCTTGCACATACAGGGGGTCTCCAACCCATAAGCAGAAACAACAGGGGCTGACCCTGACCCCTCTACACCAGTGAAGCCCTCATCACTCTGAAGAGATATGTCAAAGAGAATTCACTGCTGTTCAGATCCTGTTGTGCTCTGTATCCTGGAAAGTTTCCTTGTGAGAAAGGAAAAGCAAAGAATCCAGTAGAGATTCTGGAAGTCTGTAAATAATCATCGTGCTTTTCTGAGGTCTACAAACAACCACAGTGAACTGCATCAACCCCTAGTGCAGCCAGAAGCTGACCGGGTTCGGCTGCAGGGTTAAGAGCTTACAGAGCCATAACCCTCATGTCACACACAGAGTTCAGGCATCGGGTGTCATAAATCTGGAAGAATTTCTTGCTCAAAGGCCCTCTTGGCATGATTTTTTTTTTTTCTCAAAATGCAGTTAAATGTTCAGTTTTCTTCATCTCTCCATGCAGCTGCAAACTCTACTGGCTCACATGCCCCTACAAGAAGGCATAACTGGTATGTTTCCTTTTAAATCAAACACCTTCTATAGGTACTTTGGCAGCTCTTCTAAGTCTCTAAAAGCAGAAGGGGACAGAGAAAGGACCACCCACACAGTTAGGTTTATTTGTACTGCATGATCCTTACGGCCCACTGTAAAGGGCAGCCCCTCCCCACACACTCCTCATACAGGTGGCTCCTCCTGCCCTCTGTTCTGGGGACTTCATCGTCAGTGCAAACTGTGTCATTAGTGTGAACAACCAGAGTCCTGTCCTTATTACCCCATCACTTAACTTGGTGATGGCAATTTATTGAGCGCCCATAACATGGAAGGTGCTATAAAATTTATTAAATTTTGAAATGATGGAAAGTGCATCGTGTAAATGAATCCAGATGGGTTCCTGGAAAGGCTGAAAAGATTTTTACAGACATGAAAATGAAACAGTTATATTTTATCTCACATAAATGGCAAAGGGGGGCGTGTGGACTCAAAATGTATGACTATTAATTGAGTATTCATTTATAACATATTAAATTAGTTCACAGATTGTAATAAAGCCTTCAAAAATTGCCTGATATAGAATGGCCCTTTCAGTACCCTGGTCTACAGCAGGTTTGCTTTACATTGCCTCAGAAATATAAAGATGGCACAACTGAAATTCAGCATAAATGGTGGAGGACACATTCTATTTTGTAATGGTCAAGTTTCTTGCCAATTAAAATTTCTTCTGGGCCGGATGCGATGGCTCACTCCTGTAATCCCAGCACTTTGGGAGGCCCAGGTGGGTGGATCACAAGGTCAGGAGTTTCAGACCAGCCTGGCCAACATGGTGAAACGCTATCTCTACTAAAAATACAAAAATTAGCTGGGCGTAGTGGTGGCAGGCACCTGTAATGCCAGCTACTCGGGAGGTTGACGCAGGAGAATCACTTGAATCCGGGAGGTGGAGGTGGCAGTGAGCTGAGATCGTGCCACTGTACTCCAGCCTGGGCAACAGAGCAAGACTCTATCTCAAAAAAAAAACAAACAAACAAACAAAAAAAAACCTTTATTCTGTTATAGGAACTATTGGTGGCAATGACTTATATTAGGTTGGGGGCAGTATGGCCTAATTTATAGGAACCAGGCACAAAATTTAAAAGAAAAAAAGGGTTCTGAGAGATAATAGGACTCAGCAGCTTCCCTTTCTCATTTCTCATCCCAAACCATAGCCAACTGAGGGCAGTTTCGGGAAGTTTACTAGTAACTACATGCTTTGTAAAATGTAGTTAATTTTATGTGCACATTAAAACCATAAGAATAATTACATAAAAATATAAAATATAAACATATAAGACTATCTTACAATGTAAATACGTGGGTGTGTGTATATCTGTGTATATATATATGTGAATACCTTAAGATGAAAAAGGGGCACTATTAAATGGTTGATCTGTATCATCTGATAATTCCGCATTGGGGGATATACTAAAAGTAAATGCCCCCTTATCATTTACCAATAAAAAGGAATTTTTGGAAAGATGTTTATAGCAATGTGTAGTATCCAGGCTCCAAGATGACCTGTCAGTGATCCCCACCTCCTGCCATTCACAACCATGAATAGTCCTCTCCCATGCTGTATCAGGGTTGGTCTGTGCGACCAATAAAATATGGTAGAAGTTAAAGTATATTACTTCCAAGATTAGGTTAAAAAAACATGACTTCCATTTGAGGGCTCTCTCTCTTTCTCTTTCTCTCATCACTCATTCCAGGGGAAGTCAGCTACCATGTCATGAGCACCCCTATGGGGAGACCCACGTGTTGGTTGCCATGTGAGTGAAGTTGGAGGTGGATCCTCCAGCCCCAGTGAAGCCCTCAGAGGAGACTGCAGCCCCAGGCAACAGCTTGACTGCAATCTCATGAGAGACCTAATGAGCAGCTAAGCCACTCTTGAATTCCTGACCCCCAGAAACTGCATGAGATAGTAAATGGTTATTGCTTTAAGATGTTATATTTTGGGATAATTTGTTGCATTGCAATAAATAACCAATACATGGTGCTATCAAGTTAGTGTAATTGTAATAACAGAAATACTCAAACTGGGAAGCTGCTAAGCAAATTATGATATATTATCTTGATGAACTCATGAATAATTATTTTTAAAATTACAAACATTTTGGTGTTTTCCCTAAGCATGTGTATACAAAATGGCTTGAAAAACCAAAGTGCAGATACATGCACTAATTAAATAATAGAGAAAGTATGCACGTATGCATTTTCTCAAAGATCACTGAGAATTTGGAATGAAATAAATAGCTACCCTTAATCATTTCCTGGATTAGTTTTAAATATATAGAACTATACAAAGTAAGAAAAAAATCTGCACATATAAATTGCAAATGCACTATTTAATGTGAATGGTGAATGCTAAAGATAATAGTGCTGTGGCCTGACATTGCAGAATGAGGGAACTGGCTTCTCTCTATGAATAATCGTGGTAGATTAATGGAGATTTTAAAACACTGCCTGCAACCTCTCTGACACTCCTTGCATCAAGAGGTGAGATGTATTTTGCCTCCCTTTGAATTGGGGCGTATTAGTGGTTTGTTTGTTAGCAGTAGAAGTTACTGGAAGTGAAGACCTGCAGCTTCCAAGACTGCATCACACAAGGCCTACAGCTTCTGCCTGGTTCACTTGGGACACTCATTCTGAGAGAAGCCACCTGCCATGTTGAAAGTCTGACTACCCACATGCTGCGAAAGTCATGTGTAGACACCAACTGCTCTCCATGTGGGTGAGCCAAGTGACTCCCAAATGAGAACTGCCAAGCTGAGCCCTTCCCAAATGCCTAAACCACAAAGCTGTGAACAAAATAAGATAGCTTCATAGCACTAAGTTTTAGGGAATGTGCTAAGCAGCCATAGTAACCAGAAGGAGACCAATTTTTAAAATGGTGCCAATTCTCACCCATTCCGATATCCATACATTTTGCTATAAGACATTGAGAAGCAGAGTCTCTTTCCTCATTTTTTGAATCTGGGCTGAACTTGTGGCTTGCTGTGGTGTGCAGAGAAGAAACGGTGTGCTGGTTTTGAGCTTAGCCTCATATAGCCCCTGCCTTTCCACTCTCATAAGACCCAGGCATCACTAAAAGAACAAGCCTAGGTTTGTCTGTTGGAAGACGAAGGACCACGTACAGGTGAGCCAACTTATCCTAGCTACTCCCAGACCAACCAGCTGGAGAGTCACAACACATAAGTCACTCCCCCAGGTACGACCAGAAGAACTGCCCAGCTGACCCACAGATCATGAACAATAATCAATGTATCCTTTTGTATGCCAGTGAGCTTTTGTGGTTGTTTGTTACACAGCATTATTGTGGCAATAGATAGCTAATATAATAATCACATTAAATCAATGTATATGATAAACTGGTGTATCTTTCACAAAACTTGAAAATGCCAGCTTATAAAAACTCAATAATGTCACCTTACATATGTCAATTTCTTTTATGACTTGATGCAGATTAATTAGTATACAATACTCCCAACTTTCTTTGGGGAATTATTTTGTATTTTAGCTGACAATCTGTAACTCATAAGGATAGATATGAAGAGATACTATTTGAGAAGCAGTTTTAACACCAGAGTGAGGTTCACTGGCAATGCATGGTGCTGGTAGTAATAATTTTATAGGCTTTAAAAAAAAAATTGCTCTTTGTCTCTGATGGCACCTTGTGTTGTAGCTTTAGGGACTGTAGAGAGAAAAGAGAGTTGAGCCCACCTCCAAAAAGGCCAAGGCTAGAACTACCCTGGTACTTATTTTGACCCTGCATTGCTTAGCAGATTGGCAGCAAGGTTCAAACAGAGCCAAATAGCAGGATGGTTTTTACCCACACAATTTTCCTAATAATAGACACGCAGTAATTATGTGCATGGCAACTATGTACCAAACTACTGTGAGGATCTATTTAAGTAATAGAAACGGAAATCTCTACATACAATACTTATTACTCATAGGAAAAGACAAACTTAAATACTATTTACATCAATTCAGATAATGCACCACCACTAAAGCCAATAGCAAAGCATATAATGAAGTGTTGAAAGAACTTTTTTTGAACCATATTTATGGCCTTTATTCTAATCCTGATCTATGGGAGTTTACCAAAAATTTCCAAAGGCAACTATAATTCTAAGCAGGCTAAAAATATATTGCTACTCAGTCCACTCTCTTCTTAACCTTTTAACCCCATGATGGTCAGCCATAACGTTCAATATTGTGGTCAGAGTCCAAAAGTTTTAATGTTCAGCTTGCTTCTGGCTACTGGGTTTTATCTTCTAGCTACTAATTTAACCCAACTGCATCCTAAAATTGACTTTGGCAATGCATTTTAAAATGTGGGAAAAACAGATAAGATGGCTCTGTCTTCTCCCTGTCCTCCAGCAGAGAATGCTCCTTCCCTCTCAAATTGATACCAACTTTCTGCACATGATACTGTTGCAGCTGCCAATTTATATCCAGGAGCAGAATTGGGGTGAGGATGGATGTATATACATACTGGGCTGAACAATATAATATTTAAATAAAAGATTAAGACAACCACTGGAATGATGTCACAGGGCAGTACATGTGAACTGGAGACTAAAATGCGGCTTTGGACAAAGTGGCATTTATGGTGTCTTCCAACCCTGAGACTCACTGATGGGTAGCTACATGAATGGCAAAGGTATTTAAAAGAGACAGAAGCTTCCAGCGGGTTGAAATAATCTGAAAACGTAGGACTGCTAGAAACAATGATACCTCAGAGGCAATCAGCATACTTAGCTCCTAGCTTCTGCTTTCCAAATACCCTTCCCAGTTCTGGTTCTGCCAGAGAATGCCACCACTCCTATCCTAACAATAAGAAAAAGAAAAGCAGATAATCCACGAAATCTAATTTTTTGAGCCCGTTAAGAGTGTTGAGATGGAAAGGCAACCAAGTGAACTGACTTCCAAAGAGTGACATGCACCTCTGAGGGAGAAAAGACACAAGCACTGTTTCAGCTTCGACAGTGTAGGGCAGAAAGAGGTGGCAGCAAAAAAAGCCGGTGAGAAAAAAAAATTACAAAAAAACGAAGGTTTTAAGAAATTCTGTGTGGGTTAGTGTGACAGATTAAGACTTCTGAGATCCCCAAACATGAGAAGTCTGTCCCTACTTCCTACTCTTTTTCCACAGGACTCTGAACTACCCTGAGAAACTCAAAGGCCTGAGTGAGCTGTGCTCAGGGCACAGGCCCTGCTGAGGTTTGAGTTGGCGACAGGAATCTCCTGACAAGCCCATCTGCACTTCAGGCCTTCCTCGAGTACAAGGGGTGCTTAGTTGCCAATGAAAGACAGTGTCTTAGTCAGCATGGGCTGCTATAGCAAAATACCATAGACTGGGTGGCTTAAACAACAGATATTTACTTCTCACCTTTCTGGAGGTGGGGAAGTCCAAGATCAAAGGGCCAGCAGATTCAATTCCTGGTGAGGGCTCTCTTCCTGTCTTGCAGATGGCCACCTTCTCACTGTGTCCTCACATGTTGAAGAGAGAAAGTTCTGGTGCCTGTTCTTCTTCTAATAAAGGCACTAATCCCATCATGAGAGCTCCATCTCCATGATTTCATCTAAACCTAATCACCTCCCCAAGGCTCCACCTCCAAATACCATGACACTGGGGGCTGAAGCTTCAACATATGAATTTGGGGAGACACTAGAACATTCAGTCCATAACAGGTGGTACTAAATCCACCCATATCCCAACCTTTCTTTAATTTATATCAAGTGAAAGCCATCTGCTTCAGCATGAGGCAAAAGCCATATGCTACTAGGGGTGGGGCAAGATACCCTCCCACCCACCTATCCCCATCCCAGGTAAAGAGTGGCGGCTGCCAGGGCAGGAGTAGAAAACCTACTCCCCTCACAAGTAGGCAAAAGCCATCTCTCCTGGGAAGGGGCATTTGCCTGTGAGGGTAGAGGAATAGGGTCTCTGTTGCTCTTGCTGGTCCCAAAGCCACAGGACATAAGTGACTGGGTAAGAAAAGTGAATGTCCCCGAGGAGGCACTAGGCTCCCTCATGGCTTGCCTGGAGCACCGTTTCTGTGAGTGGACACCCACTGATTCCACCACAAATACCCCTTACTCCTCTCCACCTTAGAATGCCCATGGAAACTCCAGCCACCTCCAAAACAAGGGTCCCTGTCCTTGGATGTCTTAGCCGTACCACTGATACCTGTAGCCCCAACCAGCCCCATCCCTGCCTCCCATCCTGGCTTCCCCACCGGCTTCTGTTCATGGCCCACAGTTAAGTACTCATCGACCAGGGCTCAAAGTCCAGTTCTATGAACAAGGCGTTATCTTGTTGCTACTTCCTGGATGGTTACTTCTCAGCTAAAAGTAAGTTCAGGGGGCTTATTCCCATTCCCTTCTGCAGTCTTTAAAACCACAGCATCAATAGATATCCACACCTGACATCTTGTTATATCAAAAGCATCCAGGGTGATTCTGCAGTCCCTTTCAGATACACTAGACACATCAAAAGCTGGTTGTGGGCCACCCCATCACGATTTCCCAATATGAAAATACAGCCTTTCCTTCTTGCTTCTTACCCAAGCCCCCTAAACGCCCTTGCTGAAGAAATCTACAGCTCTATCTGTAAATGTACCATGCACTGTCTCACCCTGAGTTCTCCCTGGCATAGTTCATCTTACTGCTCCAGCCCCGCCTCCTACTCCTGACCTGCTTGCTGACCTTCCAGAGGGAAGAGAAAGAAAAACCAGTATCTACTGCACACGCGCTAGGCAAATATACATTCCATTCTCATAACTTCATTATCATCCCTCAAAAGAAACAAAAGCTCAGGGAACTTGTAAATGACCACATGGCTAGTAAATGGAGACCTGGGATTGAAACCACTAACCCCATAGGCCTGGCTTTTCCTCCATTCCTTGATTCCTCCTTTGAAGGCCTAAAGAGGTAAGGATGATGACAGAAGTGTTGCTCTCTCCATTCCAATTAGGTAATGTGGCAGAGGCTGAATCCGATGTATTTTTCCAGTTTTCTATCCAATGTATCAGTAAACGGGCTAATGCTTCCCACTCTCTGCAACTGATGGAGGAACTGACCAGACTCATAAAGGAGGTATTTTCTAGACTTTGACAAAGTAACTCTCCCTCTTTTGGGGGACTTTTCATTTGCTCCACTCCTTTATACCTTAGAAACTTGAATACTTGGCTACTTTCAATACACAGAGATTAAGAGAGAAATAAAAAGGAAACTGCTGTGGTTTAATGTCCCCTCCACAACTCACATTGATTGAATTGCCCTTGCAACAGTGTTGAAAGGTGGGGCCTTTAAGAGGTGACCAGGTCACGGGGGCTCTGGCCTCATCAATAGGTTAATATCGCCACAGTGGGAGTGGGTTAGTTATCAAGGGCATGGGTTCCTGATCCAAGGATGAGCCTGGGCCCTCCCTCTCTTGCTCTCTATCTCATGCACTTGCATCCTCGCTATGTGATGCCTTCCACTGTGTTTTGATGCTGCAAGAAGGACCTCACCAAATGCAGCCCCACGATATCGGACTTCCCAGCCCCCAGACCCATGAGGCAGCTCACGCATGCTGTTACAGCAACAGACTAAGATAAAAATGAATTCGAAAGGCACAGGGGGCTGGGTGCGGTGGCTCACGCCTATAATCCCAGCACTTTGGGAGGCCAAGGCAGACAGATCACTTGAGGTCAGGAGTCCAAGACCAGACTGCCGGGCAACATGGTGAAACCCTGTCTCTACTAAAATACAAAAAAATTGTAAAATAAAAAATAGCCAGGCACAGTGGTATATGCCTGCAGTCCCAGCTATTGGGAGGCTGAGGCCGGAGAATTGCTTGAACCCAGGAGGCGGAGGTTACAGTGAGATGAGATCGCACCGCTGCACTCCAGCCTGGGTGACAGAGCAAGACTCTGTCTCAAAAACAAAGAAAGGCATAGGGAAGGTAAATCCTTTTAAGTTTCAAGACTAAGCTTGGATAGTGATCACTTTTAAAATCATATAGCCATGAGGCAAATGCCTAAAGATTAGTCTGATTTAGTATGAGTCTACAACAACCAAAAAGTGAACCCAATTCAATATTCTCCCCAAAATTCACTTTGAATAGACATGGTTCAGGTTATAAACAGTAAAGCACTGGCTACTTTCAAACTAAGCAGCAATTATACTATACGCATTGACAAAAGAAAAAAAAAAGTGTCCCTTTGATTTCTCAAAATATACATTTAGGCCAGCAAAGAAACTGGTCCTCCTAGTTCCTGTAAAGCTGAGCCCACATCTTTTTTTTTCCCTTGAATAAGCTCTAGTACATCTGTAAAGATAATAGAAAAAGACTAAGAGTTGCAGTTAAAGCCTCTACTCACGGGCTCCATAAAGTTTTTTAGTAGAGATAAGAATGTGAAAAATGTTTTGAAGTTATAAAACCTGTGTTCTAACCTCCTTCATAATCCGGGTGTTCCAATCATTCACTACTTTTCAAGACACAGCAGAGGAAATTTAAAATTTCCAAAGTGCCAAATGATTTGCAGGACTATGAAAAGTTTAAGAAAATGAAACTTGAAAGTCCGTTTTCTGAATCGTGTTGGAAAATTACATCAACTTTCAATTTCCTCTCCAAATGTGAATAGCCTTAAAAAGAGAGGTATTCTCTATTCTGGGAAACTCATTCCAGAAATCCTCACTATTTTATTGCCATTTTTACTTATAATCAAATGACCTTTTAGGACACTGAGTTTTAAAGACAGAATTTTTCTCCCCTTTTTATGTCATGCCTTTTCTACATACCTTGTAAAGAAGAACAAAACAAAAACAGCAAAACTTCCACTAATTTTCCAACATCTCAGGCTTTTTCCAGTTGACTTTGGATAGTTGATCATGGAATCAAAACTGCAGGCAGATTATTCATTTCCTATTCTTTTTCAAATTAACATGATTTACGAACATTTCTATACAACGTAACAAACAGTGAAATATTTCTTGTTCAGAATCCCTTGAAGACATTTACATAAACAACCAAATTGCATAATGACTTGGGGATACTGAAGAATATCCTTCAAATGTGAAACTGGAAATAAACAAAATTACATGGGGAGAAAAATGTGAAGCCCGTAGCTATACAAAATGGTCTATTTTATGTACATGTGTCTATCAACCCTCGGATACAGGATTTTCATCATGTGAAACTAGAAAATATAAATATACAAACATAGAGGGACAGACACTGGAAAAATACTATATGTAAAAATTAGAATTTTATATATTTTGCAAGTATATTTTCATTTTATGAAATCCATATATACATGGTTTATATACTAGAAAAGTATATGCAAAAATTAGAATTTTATATATTTTGCAAGTATATTTTCATTTTATGAACCATAAAATGAAATACATGGTTCATAAAATGAAATACATATATCTATATACATTTACACATAAAAATGGTAAGCACACCAAAAGAGTGCTTAGTAATTACAGTTTCACATATTTCCCATTAAATATTGATTTTATGAATCTGAACTCTGATTTCAAAATAATATAAAATAACATTTCCAGCATATGATATTCTCACATAAACCTTAAAGACAAATGTTTTTAATACTCATTGGAAAACAAATGATAAAATTCTAGCTGTGACTTCTCCCCACTGAAACACACTTCTAGAAAGCCTCGCCTGTTTAGGGAGGAAATGTAAGGGTGGCACGTACATGGTGCAGGCTGCTCACATGGGACACTCATTAATTGTATCCCAGCACTTTGGGAGGCCGAGATGGGCGGATCACAAGGTCAGGAGATCGAGACCATCCTGGCTAACCCGGTGAAACCCCGTCTCTACTAAAAAATACAAAAAACTAGCCGGGCGAGGTGGCGGACGCCTGTGGTCCCAGCTACTTGGGAGGCTGAGGCAGGAGAATGGCCTAAACCCGGGAGGCGGAGCTTGCAGTGAGCTGAGATCCGGCCACTGCACTCCAGCCTGGGCGACAGAGAGAGACTCCATCTCAAAAAAAAAAAAAAAAAAATTAAGCCTTGTAAACACGTAGAGGAGTACCAGGCCACTTCACCCTTGCATGTGGCACTGCAGTCACCAAGGGTGGCCTTACAGCAGGTGGAATAAGAGGGACCCATGACCCCACACACACACACACACACAGTGCAGACAGACAACAGAGGATATGGAGCTGAGTGGGGGAGGGGAACATTTAAAGGCATCATCTCGCAGGGAGGGTTTATAAACACAATCAGCTGTAAACTCCTGAATGTGAAGAGAAGGACTGTTTCCGTCTCTCCATCTCTGAGATCAGAGCATTCTATACTGGCCACTCCATCTGACTCCTTCTGATACGACTATGACTCAGAGATTCATACAAGTCATGTCCTGAGTTGCAAGAGTTTTTCAAAAGGAGGCCAGTTGTCCTGTCTTCATTTCCTGCATTTCCCTCATTTCTTTTATTTATTCATTTAACATACATTTATGGGGTCCTTATGTGCCAGGCCACTTGTAGGCCTTGAGGATACACTGGAGACAAAAAACCCAGACATATTCTCTGGCCTCGCAAAGTGCATAATCAAGTCGGGGAGATGACGGAGTGTTAGGAAAGAGTTTCACAAGGCAACTCAGGGAAGACTCTCCTGAGATCTGAAGGACAAGTAGGGGTTAAGTAATGTCATGAGACTTTCCTACGGTGAATCCCACATGTGCAAAGGTCCTGCAGCAGGACATAGCAGGGGAAAATCAAGAAGGCTTGTGGGGCCAGAGCCAGGACACCAAAGTGAGGAAGGATAGAGAAGCAAGAGGAGCAGGCAGGGCCTCCTCAGCCACACTGAAGGAGTTCTGGGAGTCAGGGAAAATCTCTGAGGGTGTGGGAGCAGGGTGGGAGAGGTGTGGGGGGTGGGAGAGGTGTGGGGGGTGGGAGAGGTGTGGGGGGTGGTGGGAGACGTGTGGGGGCTGGGAGGCTTTATCTGATTTACGGTTTGGAAAATTTATTCTCGCTCCAGAGGAGAGAACATTCAGCATGAAATCTGCCTAGATATAGGTAAGCTAGTTAGAAGACTACTACAGAAACCTACGGGAGATAATTTTGTGACTTCTATAATGGTGTTAATAGAGGAGTTGGACAGAAGTAATAACACTTAAGAGGTATTTAAGAAGTAAATCCATCAGGACGAATGATAGATTGTGTGTAAATTTTTGTTAGGGTTGATGCCCAAAAATTAATTGGACTCTGGCCAATATGGAGGAGAACCAGGTCACTAGAATATCCCAGGAATGGTAAGAACCAGGAATCAATGTCTTGTATTCAGTTTGATACCATGCCTAAGGTTTCTTTCTTCCCTTTCCAAGAAGGAGAGTAGAAATGGATTGAGAAGGAAGAGATGGGAAGGAGAATTACCCCTGATTCTAGGGAGAATCTATGAATCTACAAAGTACCAGGCTTCTTTGGCAGAAAACACTATAATCTGAAAAGTCAGCAATTGCAACTGTATCATCTTATTCCACAGACCCTAAAATCAGAACTCCAGCCCCTGCCACAGAACTTATTGGGAAGACACACTCTCTAACGATAACAAAAATGATGATAATAAAAAAAAATGTTCATACTATCACCATCATCAATAATATAAAGCAATTACCATTTATTCAGAGCCTTGCAGAAGACAATATAACAGGCATGTTTAATCCTTACAAAACATTGAAGCTCACAGATGTTGAATCAAAAGCTGTGCTAGCAAGGGGACCAAAATAGCCTCCTTCTGGGTCTACCGTTCTGCTCAAAGTTCTAAGGCCCCTTTTACGATTTCAGTTCTAAAATCATTCTTGCCTATTTGGGTAAAGGGATATGTTTACTCCTGAGAATACTTTGGTCTCTTTGAATTTCTTCATGCTTCCCAAGCATAAAACCTGGGACAATATATTAGCACTTCCTCCCATCCTGGCCCTCAATTCTCATCACTTACAAATCTGGCTGTAGTTAAGAGCCAAGAGAGTGTATATAAAATTCTCCATATGAGAGGCAGAGAGCACGAGAGAGAGAAAATGAATCAATGTGTGACATAAAGTGATCTCTGAAGCCCTTATTCCTTAATTTTGAATTGAGTTGGTGCAGATAATCTTTCCTACCCATACTTTTATGTCCAGATCCATCAAAGTCTTGCTCCATTGAGCCTTAAATAAACTTACATATACGTTGTGTTCTCACAAGTGAAAATTAAAATCACAAAAAGTTAGATAATTTCAAAAACATGCAGACGGTTTATTCTTGATTCGTTGATTTATTAAATTCTATCTAAACTTTCAAAGTAATTAATCTTTGGAAGAACTACAATTGCTTGGGGTTGGGGGGAAGCATTGTGATGATGCCTTAGGTTAGGTTCCCTAGAAGCAGAGTCTGGGATAGGGATTTGGATGCATTTCTCCAGAGAAGCAGCAGCTATGAGCCTTAGCAATCTACACTCACATGTGCTGGGCAATGGGGGTATTTGCCCCGCATGGGGACTTGGGCATGATGTCAACAACATGCACTACAGGCTGTTTTCACAATGTGAACTTGCTTTCATGGAAAACTTTTCAGTATATTAAGTGTCTGTGAGGTATTATGCACCCTCTCCCTTTATGGAGGAGAAAACTGAAATTTAAGAGTGACAGAATCACTCCTGCAAAGCCAGAGAAACAATGAGCAGAACCAGTACTTTAACCCAAATCTTCAAACTTCAACTTCCATTTATTTGACCTGACAGATAAGAGTCAACCTGACAACCTGGAAACTCTCCCAAGAAAAATTACCTAGAAATGTTGGATAAAATGTAATAAACATCCTACTACAAGCTTGGTTGGGCTCAGAGAGAGAATGGGATATGCTGGGGTCAAAAAGAAAAAGGGGAGAGTGACTGCTAAGCAGGTGCTGATGCTCAGGCAGCCCCAGCGGGGTGAGGGTGAGAACCCAGGAACTTGGAAGCTGATGGCCACAGAGGCTTGAGGGTTTAATCTTGGCTGCAAAAGTGGAGTGGAATGAGAAGCAAATACCTCCTGTAAAACAGAGACCTTCGCACATCTGCCACGCCCTGTGCAAGGATGCTGGCCTCAGTACGGGCTCTGGGTAGAAAAAGAAAGAAAAATTCTCCCAGAAAATTCATAATTGGAAGCTCACTGTCATTTGGGTTGTGAAAGGGAATCTACCCTACCATCTAGTCTAGGAACCCTCATTATAAGAGCTTAACATAAGTGGTCTCAGATCAAAGATGTCCTGGAGCACTTGTCAGAAGTAAACACTAAAACATCTCTGTACAGAGACACACTTAACCAGACCCCATGAAATCCCACAGATGAAGTACACTGAAGATGAATCCACAAGTCAAAGCTATAACATACCTCAGGGGGAAAAATCCAACTGAATGCATCAACAGACACAATAAACAGCAAAACTAGATCCTCATGTTCTCAAAACCCAAATGTTCTTTCTACTATTTAACTTCCAAGAGACTAAGCTGAAGAGGCAGCTTCACTCCTGATCAACTTCATTGATGGAGTTGCAAGCTATGCTGCAGTTCATTAACTTCAAAGATCTATTCAGCTTGTCAAAAAAAGTTGTTCTCTGAATTTGATTTTAAGAGAAAAGTGAACATGCTCCTCTAATTCCTAAAAATAGAAGAATTTACCAATATCTTTCTTAGATAATTTAAATATAGATGCAGCCAGAGACAAGCAAGTGGAATAGTTTTCTTCTTGAATTCCCTTAGGGTTTTAAGATTCCATGAGGATTCCTCTAGAGCCACATGTCTCCAAAAGCTTTCCAAAAAAAAAAAAAAAAAAAAAAACTGATCTGAAAATGTTATGTAATCATTGGCTGTAATCAAAAAGAGGGTGGGTGAGGAGGCTGCATTCTGTGCCAACCACAACAGTAACTATGCAAGAAAAACCCTACTCCTTTGTTTTTGGCAATCCCTCCAATTGTGAATCAGAGATGATGCAAATATACCTTGCAGAAATCTAAAGTGGCCCATTGTAAGCAAATATATAATCATTCCTGGTAACCAGTAACACAGGTCACAGACGATAGCCCAAACCCTCATACGATAAGACAAGGACACTTTCCAACTCAAACTCAAAGCAAGATTCTTAAATAAATAAGGGGAAAGGAAGTTCTTTTCCTGCATAAAAAGATTATTTGACTGATTTTCAATGCTTTGCTCTAATTAAGTACAAAAGATGGGGGAGGAAGAAAGATGAAGTAAAAATGTGAAGTAAGGGAAGGAAGGGAACCTTCAGTTCTGACTATGATACAGGCCCTGTGTTCAGTAATTTGCAAATAGTTTCTCAGTGAACCCTACAAAATCCTCATGAGGCTGGCTTCTGAACCAGACTTACAGATTTAAAAACCCAGTGATGGTCAGTAACTGCCCACAGAGCCACTGAGGAAGAGCCTTATCCATGCCTTTCTGATGTCAAAGCCCAGAATTTTTATTAGACTGTGTTCATAAATCCATATTCAAATTAAAGACTCATGGAAACTAGGAAAGTAAAGAATCTTCCTCATCAGGATGCAGACAACTCTCATGTTCACCTTAGGGTTTGCAATTTTAATGTCAACTATTTTTATAATGGTACCTGACAAATTTAATAGCATTGATATTTATTGAAACACGAGAGAGAGAAAGAGGGCGAGAGGGAGTGAGAGTGAGAGAGAGTTTCTCTGATACCTCCTTCTAATTCTACTTCCCCATACAGGCCAAGATTAAGATCCAAAATATTTCGCAATGAACACCACCACCAATCAAAAGGATGCCAGCAATATTTTGCATATAGGTAAAATAAAGGATTAAGTACAAGCTTTATCAGCTTCTAGGTACTTTCTGATAAGAATGAGTACATAAATAGGAACTACAGTAAGAGAGAGATAAGAAACTGGCAAGAAAAAAAGCGAAAAAGGGAAGGAGGAAGGGAAGGGGGTTGGAAAAGAAAAGGAGTGACAGGACCTAAGTGCAGATAAAAGAGGCAAACTAGAACACTATTTTTCTTAAATGGTTTAAGTAGGGAGGGATGCACATACATTCCCCGAACAAGAAGGGGCCCCTGAGAGTGGAGTTTTACCACTCAGTTGCCGGGAACCACCAACTTCTCCCACCTTATCAATGCTTCCAGCTAGTATCTATTAACTGACCACGGGGAGCTGAGCATTGATCGGTGGAGATCCAACTTGTAAGCAAGTAACTCCCCCATCCCACGCTTCAGAGAAGTCTTAGTGTGTGACCAAGGTAAATTACGACCTTAACCTAGGATGCCTGCCCACCTTTCCTCCATTATCCAAACCTACATAAATTTTAAAGCCTTTATTGAAATCCTATCTCCTGGCCGGGCACGGTGGCTCATGCCTGTAATCTCAGCACTTTGGGAGGCCGAGGCAGGTGAATCACCTGAGGTCAGGAGGTCGAGACCAGCCTGGTTGACATGGCGAAACCCAGTCTGTATGAAAAATACAAAAATTAGCCGGGCATGGTGGTGCACGCTTGTAGTCCCAGCTACTCAGGAAGCCGATGCAGGAGAATTGCCTGAACCCGAGAGGCAGAGGTTTCAGTGAGCCAAGATCGCGCCACTGCACTCCAGCCTGTGTGACAGAGCGAGACTCCATCTCAAATAAATAAATAAATAAATAAATAAATAAATAAATGCTATCTCCTCCTGCATTGCTTTTCCTGACCACTCCAAGCCTCGTTCATTTCCCTCTCCTCTCTCCTCCTAACACTCAAGAGTAACAAATGTTTATGAGCACTGACCCTTGGCTAAGCACCTTTGGCAGTGTTTGGCCCTGGTGAGCATCCCTTCTTGAAGCTCTCCCCTTCCCTGGCCCCCATAACATCACTGTTCTGGTTGTCCTCCAGCATCCGTGTCCTTTTGAGGCTCATCACTTAAATATGAGTGGTCCCCAAGGATCCATCCTTGGTCCTAGTTCTCACTTACACTCGCTTCCTAGGCTACTTCATCCCCATCCTCTAATTTACAGGGCAATCATGCTGATGACTCCACAGCCTCTATCTCCAGGCCACAGCATGCTCTGGAGAGCCTGATCTGTACACGATCATCTACTTCTAATTTCCTCTGAGATAACCCAATCCACCTGCACCACAAACTCAGTATTCCCCAAACACACGGGAGCCTGTTAGCTTCCCTCCCATTCCCCACCACTAAGCCCACTCCTCTTCATGTGTTAGCAAACGGGGAAACAGAACAAACCAATGAAATCCCTTCTTTCTAAAAGTAGCCACGCCTCCCCTTGGCTCTGAGGGAAGCTCAAAGCTGAGCTATGTGGTGTAGACTCACCCCGAGTCCCCACTCAATCTACCAAGTCCAGGAGATTCTCATTCTCTAATGGCCCGTTCTGCCCTCCATCATGTGCCTGCTCAGTGCAGGTTCTTTTCTTCTCTGGGCTGGATTACTCAGATATCTGCCCCCAGCCTCCACCTCAGTCTCTTGCGCACCATTCCCCCTGACACTGGCTTCTGGGCAAACACTCTCAAATTCAAACCTGACCATGTTGCCCAACTACTTCAAATGCTTTGCCATCCATTAGAGTGATGGCCAAACTCCCAACCCCTTAATGGAGTACACCCGTGTGCTCTTTACAAACTTGCCTCTGCTTACCTATCTGGCCTCATCATTTGCCACCACTCCTACCCTCCTAGCACCCATCTCTTCATCCACTAGCTCTAGACATGTTGAATGGTGGGCTGTTCTCAAAATCATCACACTGACCTTCTCATATATTGTTCTTCTTGCCAGAATTGCCTTCCTTCCCTCCTTCCTATGAACAACTCCTCCTTGTCCTTCAAAACTCAATGCAAATATCACCTCCTCTGGGAAGACCTCCACGTTTATTCCAACTACCACCCCTCTACACTCCCACAACATCCTAAGGATACATTTTCCATCACATACCTTATCACTGTGTACTCTGAACACTCACTTATCTTACTGTTTTCCCTTCAGAACAGGTGCTTAATGATTTTAGCCTTTGTATTCGTAATGCATACCACAATGCCTAGCACATAGCAGGTGTTCCATAAAAGCTTGTTGAATAAATCAAGAACACATTAGGAATGTTTTCTGACACAGTTCTTTGTTTTTACAACATATTGACCTTTGGATTCATTTGCAAGAACTAAAATATATAAAGCAGTATATAAAATAGTGCTTTTTATTATCTTATTATTGCTGTTGTTTTTGTGGGGTTTGTTTGTTTGCTTGTTTGTGTGTTTTTTGTTTGTTTGTTTTTAGAGACAGGGTTTCATGCCCAGGCTGGAGTGCAGTGGTGTGATCATAGCTGACTGCAGCCTCGAACTCCTGGGTTCAAGTGCTCCTCCCACCTCAGCCTCCTGAGTAGCTGGGGCTACAGGTGCATGCCACAACACCCATCTGACAGTGCTCTCTAAACTGTTAAGAATTATCAGAGAAGGTTGGGTGTGGTGGCTCATGCCTATAATCCCAGCACTTTGGAATGTCAAGGCAGGTGGATTACCTGAGGTCAGGAGACCAGCCTAGCCAAGATGGTGAAACCCCGTCTCTACTAAAAATACAAAACATAGCTGGGCATGGTGGGAGGTGCCTGTGATCCCAGCTTCTCAGGAGGCTGAGGCAGGAGAATTGCTTGAACTGGGGAGGCAGAGGTTGCAGTGAGCTGAGATCATGCCATTGCACTCCAGCCTGGGCAACAGAGGGAGACTCCATGTGAAAGAAAGAAAGAAAAGAAAGAAAAGAAAGGAAAGAAAGGAAAGAAAGGAAAGAAAGGAAAGAAAGGAGAGGAGAGGAGAGGAGAGGAGAGGAGAGGAAAGGAAAAGAATTATCAGAGAAAGTTGGTTTTTAAAAGGGCAACACTGCAGGGTGAAGAGAGCCTGTACTGGGGAAGCAGGTGTGCCTGGGCTTCACCTTGAAGCCTAAGGGGGTATCAGTTTTTCACTTCTGTGTGCTTCACTCTCTCCCTTCCAGCTCTTTTTTTTTTTTTTTTTTTTTTTTTGAGACAGAGTCTTGCCCTGTCATCCAGGCTGGAGTGCAATGGCATGATCTCAGCTCACTGCAACCTCCGCCTCCCGGGTTCAAATGATTCTTCTGCCTCAGCTTCCCAAGTAGCTGGGATTATAGGCCTGTGCCACCACGCCCAGCTAATTTTTGTATTTTTAGTAGAGACAGGGTTTCACCGTGTTGGCGAGGCTGGTCTCGAACTCCTGACCTTGTGATCTGCCTGCCTCGGCCTTCTAGAGTGCTGGGATTTCCCTTCCAGCTCTGAACCTATGATTTGATTTATAAAACTTCAACTTATATACAATTATCAATAAATGTTTCTGTTATCAAGAACAGTTCTGTATATAAAACTTCAACTTATATACAATTATTAAGAAATGTTTGACCAAAATCCTATGTATGAATAAATATACTGAAATAAAGAGCAAAGTGCCATGTTTCTCATCTCAATCCTCATCCTGGAGAAGGTGAGGATTCAAAACCACCCTTCAGTTTCTTGGGCTGTGAAACCACACGGGAGCGGTCTGCCTGTGCATCTCAATGGGAATTTTGGTGCAATTATCCACCTCGCTGTCCTATCTTGTTTGTTGAGTAATTAAACCACAGTTACTTTAGGCCTAAACAAGATTAACTAAACTATAAATATTTTCCTGAGGATAGCATATGCAGGTGTAGTTAAAAGCCAACCTTTTGTTCTGCTTATAATAAATTGTCTCTGGAAATAAAACAAAATTAATGGTTGTTTATCACTTTAACTGGCCCATAATGAATCGGCAAAATAAATGAGTCAATATTATTACATTAACATTTATCATACCCGACATAACAGGTATACAAATCAAGTCTGTGTCGTGGTTTTATAGCTCTGTTAGAAGGCAAAAATACATCATCTCAGCAAAGATGGAAGATTTTAGAGCAGAACAAACCATGGACTATAGACCCACGCCCATCCCACAACCCCACTGGAAGAAGCTATTCTACCTAAGCGTATAGTTGGGTTTTTTTTTTAAAGTCCCTGGGTAAAATATGGCAGGCGTTGAGAGGACTTTTTTTCATACACAGTAGAGAAAAAAAGCTTTTTAAGACTTAGTAATGTGCCCTGCCCAAAACCTACTCTTTAAGAAAACATGTTCACACTATGTCCAAGAAATCAAACAAGGAGACACTTTGTATCACAAATCAGAAGCACATCTGCCATGAGACGCAGGTGCTCGTAAGCAAAGCGGCAGGCCAGGCCACCTTTAAAGTTAACCAGCCAGGACAGGCCTCTCACTGTCAGGGCACTTCCTGAGTGCATCGAAGACCAGGCAACTGAGCCTCTGTCTCCAATCACGCATTGGTACCATAAGCTGGGGACACCCTCCTGTCCCTTCTCATTCAGTGCACACCTCCATCCCAAGCCTAATTCTCAAATATTTCTTACTACAGCTTTGTAAAATTTTGAAATTTAATTTTCCATGATGAAAAACAGTACATATCACATTACAGAAAATTACAGAAAGGATTCTTTGCAATTGGACCAGAAACAGAAGTCAGGAAACTGAAGATTGGTTAGGCTCTGCCTCAACAACAGTGCCCTTTAATATTTAAAAACAACATGAGTCAGTCTTTAGTATGACTGACTGCCTTCCCTTAGGATGTGGAAAAGACAACGCAGCCGTCAAAGAGGCTGTGGACCTGTGTTCTTAGCCAATGAATGCTCAGAGACGAAAAGGAGTGTTTAAAGGATGAAGGACACCCACAGCAGTGTGGTAGAAACAGAAGGAATAAGTTCCCCATCTTCCACACTTCATTAATTATTCCATGTATTTAAGGGCCTCAAATGAAAGACCTTCCACACAAAGCTTTTGTTGGTTCATCCAATGTTCTGAGTTTGCTGTTTCACCTGATGTTCTTTCTGTGCAAGAAGCCACTTCTATCTGGCCAGAGCCAGATAAATGGTCTGGCTCTGGGATCGAGCAAGGAAGATAGGAGCTGAATTTTCTGGCAATAGGGCTTGCTGGTCTCCCAGGAGTTCATCAACTATTTCTAAATGGCAGGACACTGACTTTTAAAAAAAGGTTGTCTACAAGATCATCAAATCTCCTAGTCTAAAGCTGACGACACTTTAAGAAACAAAGGGATTCTGTATTTTCTAATGATATCACTCTAGCATTTTTTACTCAAAAAGCAGCTTCATTATAAATACATTTCTGTTCACTGGAATAAAAAAGTATGATACTCTCAAAATTCAAATAATGCAGTTACTAGAAGAAAAACATTGTCACCTGTTCTGCAATCACAAGAGGTATAAGAAACTTAAAGCTGTTCTGAGGAAAGAGAAGGTTCATCTTGAGTCATCAAACACCACTCACCTAAAAAATGTAGGTAATGACTCAAGAGTTTTCTAGAACATCTATTTGATATTCAAGTTATAGCTGTAACCATAACAGAGATAAAAATTATTCCCAATATGACAGCATCAAATAATTCAGGAAAGTTGAAAGTATCTTGGAGAAATCTTGTGATCAGCACCGGAAAATACAGAGATGTAACTGTGTGTTGGTACAACCACTCTGGAAAACTGTTTGGCAGTATTTACAAAAGCTGAACAGAAACATATCATACGAATCAGCATTTCCATTCCTACCTACTCCCCAACAGAAATATGTGCTGATGTTAACAAAAACAATGTTCACAGCAGCACTATTCAGAACAGTGCCAAATCAGAGACAACCCAAAAGTCCATTAATCAACAGTAAAATGGATGAACGCAAGGTGGTATATGCAAACAATGGAACTCTGTTAAGCAGTGAAACTGAACAAACTGCAGCCACAAGAAACAATATAACGATTCACAAATATAATGTTGAGCAAAAGAAGCCACAACCCAGAAGGACACATACTATATTATTCCAATTGCAGTCATGAGCCACATATACAATGGTGGGCCCACAAGATTATAATGCAGCTGAAAAATTCCTATGGCTTAGAAATGTCATAGCCATTGCCATGTAGCGCACTGCCTTACTCACCTGTTGGTGGTAATGCTGGTGGAAACAAATCCGCTGCACGGTTAGTCATATCACAGTCTAGCACATAACATTTCTCAGAACGTGTCCCCATCATTAAGCAACATATGACTGCATATGAAGTTCCAAAAAACAGGCACTCACCTCCGCAGTTGGAGGTGGTGGAGGTGAGGAGCGGGGGTTCTGGGGACCTGGTCTATCCTGTTTGAGCTGGGTTGAACAGCCCAACCAGGATTTACAGGTGAACTCACTTTGTGAGAATTCAATAAGCTGTCGTCACTTATGATTTGCGTACGTTTCTTTTTTTTTTTTTTTTTTTTTGAGACAGAGTCTCGCTCTGTCTCCCAGGCTGGAGTGCAGCGGCACAATCTTGGCTCACTGCAAGCTCCGCCTCCAGGTTCACGCCATTCTCCTGCCTCAGCCTCGCGAGTAGCTGGGACTACAGGCGCCCGCCACCACATCCGGCTAATTTTTTTTTTTTTTTTTTTAAGTAGAGACGGGGTTTCACTGTATTAGGCAGAATGGTCTCGATCTCCTGACCTTGTGATCCGTGCGCCTCGGCCTCCCAAAGTGCTGGGATTACAGGCGTGAGCCACCATGCCTGGCCTGATTCGTGTACATTTCTATATGTGTTTCACAAACATCACCCTTATTTTTAGTAACTTTTTTTTTTTACTTATTACAAAAGTAACTCCTATTCAATGTAGAATATATTAAAAATACACATAAGAAAAGAAAATTACGTGCTCATAATCTCATCACCCAGAGATAACCACTGGCTACATTTTTAAAACAAGTATGCAGGGATCATTCCCCATCACTATAATCTTGTTTCTCTTAATATTAAAAATCATTTCATGTCATTAAGTGGTCCTCTCTGTCTTTCTCAACTGCTGTATCACAAGTCATACCATACACGTACAATACAATAAGTTATTTAATTACTCCTTGCTTTTCTTGACGTTTAGGTTGCTTATAATTAATCATTATTGCAATCGACACTGTAAGAATCATATCTTTAGCTAGATATCTAACCACATCTATGATTATTTCCTTAAGATAAATTTTCTAAAGAATGTTTAGATCAAAGGATATGTAAAAAATTATCCCCAGGAGGAAGTTTTGCTAATTTACTTTCCTATCAGCTGAGTTCCTATTCATGTAACATTAATTTTTGCATAATACAGCAAAAGACAGTTAAGTGTCAAACATTAAATTTGTCTCCCTCCGCATAAAGGATTTTTAAAATAGATCCCAGAAAATGGCTAAAGTTAAACTATAACATTTCCCATAAATTGAAAGGCCCAGCCACACGAGACACACATCTCTGCCTGAAACGTGAGCTCCGGCAGTTTTGGACAATATCCTTGAGCCACGAGCTAACAGCAAAAAGGTGACACAGGGAAGGCACTTTATGGCCAGGTGGACCTCATGTTCCCTTTCTGAAGATATTTCAAAGTTGTCTTGATCTCCAGTCCGAAGTATCTGGGAGGCACAGTTTACACAGTTCACAGGCCCAGGCAACTTCGGGGTTTGCTGAGCACTGAAGCCTGGGGCTTAGTGTTAGCAGGAGAGCAAGACTGTGAGCCCTCATTGCCAGCCTGGGGTCAGCTCTGGATGACGTGCAGCCTCTTGCTTTTTTGTCATGTATGAAATTCACACAACTTGAATCTATTTTGGTCTGCATAGCGCCAAGCATAATTTATTCAAGGATAGAAACTATTTTAAAGCTCACATTAATAGGAAGCATCATTCGCCAGGTCATCAGCAACAATGAATCCCAATATCCTGAAATTCCATAAGATTGAAAAGAAGCAGAGAGAGACATCCATCTTCTCCTTTGAGCTACCTGCTGACTCCTAGGCTCTTGTGCCCTCTTCTCAGACCCGCTTTCCCCGCTTCCTCTGAGGATTTTACAATCTCTTTCCTCTTGGATGCTGCTTTCCAGAACCAAAGGTAATTAGATTAGACTATTTGAGAATGGGGTTTCCATTCGAGTTTCCTAAAGTAAGTGTGCAAGCTTAGATATAGCATCCTGCATCATGTGATTGACACGTTGGTCCGGACTTACTCGCTCAACAATCGTTTACTGAGTTTTGTGCTAATAGATAGGAGTTCCCATGTAATATGTAAGACTAGCAAGAAGAAAACAGGAAAGCTAACCTCCAGGATCCCGGTATGAAATTCCCGGATTTACATTTCCCCCTTATTGTTACTCTACACAGACAGGAGGCAAGAGGAGGGATTTATTATTTCCATCCCAAGAAAAACAGAAAATCTAGGACAGGTGGTCACAGGATTTAGGACAACAAGAGTATTGTATTGAAATGTGCTTCTCCCAAGTGCTTAGTGATCAGTACTGCTGCCAGCCTCGGGATTACAGAATAGAACCCATGTTTGTTTTTTCCCCAAGGAGCAAATGAGTGGAAATAATGACCTCAAGTGGCATTTCTCTGACCCTGCGCACTTCTTATGTGTTGTCCGCCAGTAAATGTAAACTCCAGAAAACATATGTAACAAAACTACATTTATTCACATAGTAGTTTTAATATGGAAGATTGTCTAAAACATAGAGTCCACATCCTAGGAAAATGGACTATACAGGTGAACTCACTTTGAGAGAATTCAATAAGCTGTCACTTATGATTTGTGTATGTTTTTTTGAGACAGAGTCTCGCTCTGTCACCCAGGCTAGAGTGCAGCGGCACGATTTCGGCTCACTGCAAGCTCCGCCTCCCGGGTTCACTCCATTCTCCTGCCTCAGCCTCCCGGGTAGCTGGGACTACAGGCGCATGCCACCATGCCCGGCTAATTTTTTTTTTTTTTAGTAGAGACAGGGTTTGACCATATTAGGCAGAATGGTCTCGATCTCCTGACCTTGTGATCCACCCGCCTCGGCCTCCCAAAGTGGAATAATGGAAGGGCAAAATTGAATTCTTACTTCGCCTCTATCTTTGTGACCAATGCTCATCCATGCATTCAGCAGAGTTTCTCAATCTCAGCACTACTGACATTTGGGGCCAGATAACTTTCTTGTGGGGGCTGTCCTGTGCATAGGACATGTAGCAGCATCCCTGGCCTCTACCTACTAGACGTCAGTAATAATCTCAAGTCTCCAGATAATGACAAATGTCACCTGGGGAACAAAGTCACCTCTGTTGAGAACCACTGCACTTGAGGAAGTCAGAGTGGTGGAGTCAGAAAAGCACTGGATTGAAAAAGGTTCCAGTCCAGATTCAGTAGTCAGCAAACTGTAACCCTGGTCACTGAGGTGTTGTGAGTTTCCACTAACGCATGCGCCTTTAACTGCGGCGCAGACCCTGAGGGAGAGATGTGCATGTACTCACATACAACCTACGAAGGAGTGGAGAGGCAGGAACGGGAAGAGAGAGAAGGCAAACTGCGATGCAGCTGCAATGGAGCTCAGCCTGTCCCACAGGAGCTCTGGAACTGGGAAGGCCCATCAGAGTTGTCCTGGATCGACCCAAGGAGATCAGACCTTCGTATCCCTACATCAACCAGGCATTGGATGTGGGATGCCCGGAGAGGAAAGGCATAACCTTGGGCAAAGAGGTTTCCTTCCACACGGGGCACAGCACTCCTTCCAGGCTGAAGGAGGGACCCAGCCATGAGCCATTAGTAGTCATGCTCAGAAGCTGGCAGCCTGAGTGCCTCTTTGAAGGGTGGCACACCACAGCATCCGCAGGGCTGACATTCACCAGGCACGAGGTGGGACGTGGAGGTGATTCAGGGCACGGACTTCAAAATCAGATTCACCAAGAAGGAATGCCATCTACCCTTGGGCAACTGCCTTGCCCTCATCTGAACCACTGGCCTCTTTTTCAGACCCTTGTGGTCTCTACTACTCCAGAAACAGCAAATAGAGTGAGGGATTATTCTACGTTTGACATGATGAGGCGCTGGAGAGATCAGACAGCAAAATGGGGTCTCTACTCCCAAAAGTTTTCATTCCAGTTGGAGGCACAGAAGAGCAACGAGTGAGATTAGCACGGGCATGAAAGGATCCGAGGTAACCACTCAATCCACCCGGCAAGCCTGCCGTGTTAGGAGAAGATGCTGCATGAACACTGTCAGGGAACCAGCTACAGGAAGCAGCTAAAGTCTGACACCGCTGCAAGGATAACTACCACAGCAATGCGAATGCATTATTCCCAGAGAAAGAAAAGAGCTAAAGAAACCAGCCTTCCCAGACAAAAAGGATAGACATTTAAGGCTGGAAAAAAAAAAAAAAATCCTGAAATCTTGATGACACAGAAAAAGGCTTTTGGTTTTCACTGACATGTGTGATATTTATTTATGAGTCTTCATTATGAAAATATTTTTGGCCAGGCGCGGTGGCTCATGCTTGTAATCCCAGCAATTTGGGAAGCTGAGACAGGTGGATATTTTGAGGTCAGGAGTTCGAGACCAGCCTGGCCAACATGGTAAAACCCTGTCTCTACTAAAAATACAAAAACTAGCTGGGTGTGGTGGTGGGCACCTGTAATCCCAGCTACTTAGGAGGCGGAGGCAGGAGAATCACTAGAACCTAGAGGTGGAAGCTGCAGTGAACTGAGATGGCATCACTGCACTCCAGCCTGGGTGACAGAGTGAGACTCTGTCTCAAAAAATATATATTTTCAATGTTGCATTATTTTCTTTCAATTCAATGATCAAAACATTCATATATATAAAATACTTTTGAAAGTGTGTGCGTGTGTGTGTGTGTGTGTGTGTGTGTGTGTGATCTGCACAAGCACTCTAGATCCTTGCTACTCAAAATGTGGTTCATATAGATGCTTCCACTGGATGCAGCTTCTAAGAAATTCAGTGGGGTTGGCGTGGGCCTGAGATTCTGCATTTCTAATAGTTCACAGGTGCTGATGCTGCTGACTCAGAACATACATTGAGGAGGACAGTTTCTAG
This sequence comes from Theropithecus gelada, assembly GCF_003255815.1. Lineage (NCBI taxonomy): Eukaryota > Metazoa > Chordata > Mammalia > Primates > Cercopithecidae > Theropithecus > Theropithecus gelada. The sequence goes on from NC_037671.1 coordinate 117,636,246, forward strand.
ATCATTCAACTAAAATGGTTGTTAAAATTTAGGTGAAGAAAAAATTGAGCCTTCTGGAAAGAAAAAGAAATATGGAAACAATATTGTGCCAAGAACCCAGTAGCTTAAATGCTGCTGTCTTAGCAGCAAAGTGAACCCTACTTAAAACTTTCAGCAAACCAAAAGATATTTCCTTCAGCATTTAAGCGTTATTGTCACTGGATCTAAGACAACGCTAAGTAGGTATCATTCGCGGGCAGGTATAGGTAGCTACATGGACTCTGGATGTATTATTTACAACATAAATACCACAAAACAAGACCTGAATAATATTATTCCGTGTGAAAATGGGCCAGCCCTTAACCACAGTATTTTCCTGAACTGAACTGGCACTCACAACCATTCACTTCAAATGTCAGAGCTGAGTCCTTAAGTAAAAATAATTTGCTACAGAAATCATGTTGATGAGATCGTTACTGAACATTTGTAATAAAGGAGTAAGATTTTATCTTAAAATTAGACAAACACCATTAGAGCCAAAATTAGTTGAGTTTCTCTTGACAATTTTATTCCAGATGCCTGGCATCATTCAAGGATTTTATCTTTTTTTTAAAGAACTCTTAAGACACATTAGAGGTCAACATTTGGGATCATTTTTTTATCACAGCCACGCAGATTGGATGTTTCACAAAATTATTATATGAGGATAATAAGTGATTTGTGCAAATGGCTCAAGTTTATGGATGTAAGCAGAACTTTATGAAATGAATAATAGCATAATAACATCATTTTTTAAAGAAATTTCTGATTATTTCAGTGATATTTCCATATAATAACCTTTCCTCAAAGTGACTCATATCTAAATAGTTTAAACACCCAATAAGGCTTATCCTGGCTAATTAATAAAATAACTTTCACTAAATGTGTGTGTATATAAAGAGAGATATATATATTTATGTATATAATATATATATATATTTTCTAGTTGAACGATGATATGGTTTGGCTGTGTCCCCACCCAAATCTCATCTTGAATTGTACTCCCATAATTCCCACGTGTTGTGGGAGGGACCCAGAGGGTGATAATTGGATCATGGGGGCAGTTTCTCTCATATTGTTCTCGTGGTAGTAAATAAGTCTCACAAGATCTGATGGTTTGATAAGAAGAAACCCATTTCACTTGCTCTCATTCTCTCTTTTGCTGCTGCCATGTAAGAAGTGTCTTTCACCTTCCCCCATGATTGTAAGGCCTCCCTAGCCATGTGGAACTGTAGGTTCATTAAACCTCTTTTTCTTCCCTGGCTTGGGTATGTCTTTATCAGCAGCATGAAAACAGACAAATACAAACAATCTATTTTTTAAAACTGACTTAAAAATTCAAGAATGTAAACTATTTAAAAATGACCTAACAGGAAGAAAGTACTCACAAAGATTAACCATGCAATATCAGTGACTTTGATTACAATTGTTTAATAGCACTGTCACTATTTGGGTTGCTCATGGATAGGAAGAATCAATATCATGAAAATGACCATACTGCCCAAAGCAATTTATACATTCAATGCTATTCCCATTAAACTACCATTGACATTCTTCACAGAATTAGAAAAAAAACTATTTTAAAATTCATATGGAACCAAAAAAGAGCCTGAATAGCCAGCGCAACCCTATGCAAAAAGAACAAAGCTGGAGACATCATGCTACCTGACTTCAAACTATACCACAGGGCTACAGTAACCAAAACAGCATGGTACTGGTGGAAGAACAGACACATAGACCTATGGAACAGAATAGAGAACCCAGAAATAAAGTTACACACCTGCAACCATCTGATCTTTGACAAACCTGAAAAAAAAACAAGCAATGGGGAAAGGATTTTCTATTTAATAAATGGTGCAGGGAGAACTGGCTAGCCATATGCAAAAAACTGAAATTAGATCCCTTCCTTACACCATATAGAAAAATCAACTTAAGATGGATTAAAGACTTAAATGTAAAACCCCAAACTATAAAAAACCTAGAATAAAACCTAGGCAATGTCATTCAGGACATACGCACAGGCAAAAATTAATGATGAAGACAACAAAAGCAATCGCAACAAAAGCAAAAATTGACAAATGGGATCTAATTAAACTAAAGAGCTTCTGCACAGCAAAAGAAACTATCAATAGAGTAAACAAACTACCAACAGAATGGGAGAAAATTCTTGCAATCTATACATCTCACAAAGACCTAACATCCAGCATCTATAAGGAACTTAAATTTACAAGAAAAAAACAACCCCATTAAAAGAAGGCAAAGGACATGAACAGACACTTCTGAAAAGAAGACATACATGCAGCCAACAAACATATGAAAAAAAGCTCAATATCATTGATCATTAGAGAAATGTAAATCAAAACCACAATAAGATATCATCTCACACCAGTCAGAATGGCGATTACTAAAAAGTCAAAAAATAACAGATGCTGGTGAGGTTGTGGAGAAAAAGGAATGTTTTTACACTGTTGGTTGCAGTGTAAATTAGTTCAACCATTGTGGAAGACAGTGTGGTGACTCCTCAAAGACCTAGAGGCAGAAATACCGTTTGACCCAGCAATCGCATTACTGGGCACATACCCAAAGGAATATAAGTAGTTCTATTATAAAGAGGCATGCACGCATATGTTCACTGCAGCACTATTCACAATAACAAAGACATGGAATCAACCTAAATGTTCATCAATGATAGACTTGATAAAGAAAATGTGGTACGAACACACCATGGAACACTATACATCCATAAAAAGGGATGAGATCATGTCCTTTGCAGGGACATGGATGGAGCTGGAGGTCATTATCCTTAGTAAACTAACACAAGAACAGAAAACCAAATACTACATGTTCTCTCTTATAAGTGAGAGCTAAATGATGACAACACATCAGTACATGGGGAGGAACAACACACTGGGGCCAGTTGGAGGGCAGCGGGTGGGAGGAGGGAGAGGATTAGGAAGAACAGCTGGTGGATGCTGGGATTAATACCTGGGTGATGGGATGATCTGTGCAGCAAACCACCATGGGACATGTTTACCTATGTAACAAACGTGCACATCCTGCACATGTACCCCTGAATTTAAAAGCTGGAAATTTAAAAAAAAAGAAATAATAATATAAAAACCCTTTCATCTGAAGTCAAGTTAGTCTAAAAATCGAGAGTTGAAACTCTCTGAGGCAAATTTAATGAAAAGAGAATCATATATATCCTGTTAGAAAAAAACAAAAAAGATTTGTCATGGTAGAATTTACATTAAGCAAAAAATGTCTTAAGATTGAGTTGCAATTACACTACATTATTTAAAAAGCTAACATGATATTTTTGTCTGAACAGGGCAAAATAAAATAATTCTTATTTTCTACCCCTCAAAATATCCATAAAAAGCAAATTCTATAATTCTACTTCTCTATATCCAATGACGGTTCCTCAATTCATACATTTTTTATAAGCAAGGGATCAATAATGAATAAATGTATATTTTAAGGAACTACTTTTTTAACATACGTGGTTTGGGGTATTCTTTTTCTAAGCATTTTTTTCTGAACATTTTATACGATTCAAGTATTCAAGTGCTGCCCATGAAATATATAGAAGTATCTTGAAATCTCACCAAATGATTAATTGTGTTAGTATAGCTTTGATGTTAAGGATATTTTATTGTAATTCCTTTTAACCAGAAAGACATATACTATACTTCTATTATCCAGAATGTTCAAATAATCAGCATGCCATATTCTTCAACCATTTTGCACAAATGGCAGTTCACTGGTCATTTTAATAGTATATAATTTCAATAAAGGCAAATTAATATAGCAGGTTAGTCTTTATAAAGCAATTTTCATTTGCACTGCTTCATTTAACCCTCACAACAACCTTTGAGGTAGGCATTATCATAGTCCTCATTTGTATATCTAAGTAGTCTCAAAGAGATTATGCAGTTGTCCCCAAATCATCTAGCTATTGAGTAGTAAAATCAGGAATCAAATCTTGGGCTGAGATGCTTTTCTCTTCTTGATGCATAATGTGAAGTGTGACATAGACTATAAAAGATAATGGTCTATAGCTTCTTAATGCCTAAATGTGTGTATGCTTTTTTTTTTTTTTTTAAGATGAAGTCTTGTTCTGTCGTTAGGCTGCAGTGCAGTGGCTCAGTCTCGGCTCACTGCAACCTCTGCCTCCCGGGTTCAAGCAATTCTCCTGCCTCAACTTCCCTAGTAGCTGGGACTACAGGAACACGCCACCATGCCAGCTAATTTTTTGTATTTTAGTCGAGACGGGGTTTCACTGTGTTGCCCAGACTGGTTGCGAACTCCTGAGCTCAGGCAATCTGGCCACCTCAGTCTCCCAAAGTGCTGGGATTACAGGCATGAACCACCGCGCCAGGCCACATATATGCTCTTCATTACCTGTTAAATATTCTATGGCCATGCCCTGCTCTTCCTGAGTCTGCTAAGTCTTCTACATTTCATGTCCACTGCTGAGACATTTCAAAGTGCCTTGAAACAAAATGCAGCAACTTGCTTTTACCAGTCTGTTGTTTCTACCTGACTTGAGATAGCACCGCCATTCACCAGGCATTCATCCATTCATTCAACAAATATTTACAGAGCTTTTACCATATCGCAGGCACTGTGCTTTCAGTTTTTCTAATGGTGTCAGCGGACACACACACAAGATAAACAGCCAATATATATACAACTTCCCACTCGTTCCTTCCGATAGTATACTCTGATTGCCACCAAATCTAATACCTTACAGCCAGCTTAGATACAGACAGAGGTATGATTTGCCCAACATAGCTTCCATTTTGGGAGACAGTTCCTCATGAATGGGTACACAACTCACTGACTGGTGGAACTTCAGAGGATTTGAGATGGTATGTTGGTTAGTAAATATTGCCTGGACTTATGTCGAGAGAATGTTATTTCCTTCAAAATTTTCATTCAGTAATTCTGATTACATAAAAGAGTGTCATCGTTTGGGGCTAGTGTATGTTTAACCTCTACATAACTTGATAATCTCTCTTTTTAGCAGAGAGAAAGCTTCAGGCTCAGAAACTTAAGCAGGCAATTTTAGTTAAAATTTCATATATTTTTTCATTGCATTTATTTTTAGTGTTACCTTTTTCTTTTCTTTTCTTTTCTTTTTTTTTTTTTTTGAGACAGAGTCTCGCTCTATCGCCCAGGCTGGAGTGCAGTGGCCGGATCTCAGCTCACTGCAAGCTCCGCCTCCCGGGTTTACGCCATTCTCCTGCCTCAGCCTCCGGAGTAGCTGGGACTACAGGCGCCCGCCACCTCGCCCGAGTGTTACCTTTTTCATAGTGAGTGAAATGTGGTTACATTTCCACATAGAATATGGATTAAGTTTCTTTTATAAATTACTCACATATAAAAGTCAGTCTATATTTAAAATTATGAAGCGTATGATGGTTGGGGTTTCGTGACATGTCGTAAATTATGGAGGTAGGACAGAAATCACTGACATTGGGGAAAACTCATAGGCAGAAAAAGCAGCGGATTGATCAGCAGCAGCCTACTTCTAGGCCGGGTTGTGTGACTTTGAAGATATCATTGAATCTTCTAAGAGCTCATCATCTTCATCTGTAAAATGTGGGCTTGGATGAGATCTATAGTTCAACATTTTTCTGGCCCCAAACCCCTAGGGACAGAAAATTCCCACTGTACAAGGGAACCTTCCTACTGCAAGGATGGCAGACTAGGAATTAGAAGGTTAGCAGGAAATGTGTAGTTATTTCAAGTTCCCCAGGCTTCCACTCCCAAGTGTATTCTCTTCATCATGTGAAGAAAATGCTTAGGGGTTGAGAATCACCAGACAAGGTCATTTCTAAGGCCTCTTCCAATTCTAAAACCACAAGAAGCTCTGATTTTACATATAAATGTGCATACACAGATATCAAGGACATTTGGTAGCTGTGAGAAGAAAACAGGACTATAATTTTTCCTAAGAAGGAAGAATTATTTAAAATAATGATACGTCTGCTTCTTTAGGGGAAAGGTGTACATGGGGAAAACTCCAGGAGAGAAATGCTTTTTCCTGGGTTGATTAAAACTTGAGCTCTGTTAGTCAATGAGAATATGACTTATCTGGCAAAAACTCCTATCAGATTACAGAAATGTATTTGTGTATATGTGTGCCAGAGATAATGGCGGTTCAGTTCCAGACCACTGGAATAAAGCAAATATGACAATATAGTGAGGTTTTTAGTTCTCCAAGGCATATAAAAGTTATGTTTATGTTACACTATAGTCTATTAAGTGTGCAATACACTTATGTCTAAAAATAATGTATAAACCTTAATATAAAAATTTAAAATGCTTAATTGTTAAAATGCTAACAAATATCTGAGCCTTCAGTGAGTCATAACCTTTTTGCTGGAGGAGGGTCTTGTCTCGATGTTGATGACTACTAATGGATCAGGGTGATGGTTGCTAAAGCTTGGGTGGCTGTGGCACTTTCTTAAAATAAGACAACAATGAAGTTTGCCACACTGATGTACTCTTCCTTTCACAAAAGAGTTCCATAGCATATGATGTGGTTTGATAGCATTTTACACAGAGTAGAACTTCTTTCAAAACTAGAGCCAATCCTCTCAAACTCTGCAGCTGCTTTATCCACTAAGTTTATGAAATATTCAAAATCCTTTGTTGTCATTTCAACAACGTTCACAGCATCTTCGCCAGGAGTAGATTTCATCTCAAGAAGCCACTTTTTTGTCTTATCCATAAGAAGCAACTTGGCTGGGCACAGTGGCTCATGTCTATAATCCCAGCACTTTGGGAGGCTGAGGCAGGTGGACCACCTGAGGTCAGGAGTTCGAGAGACCAGCCTGACCAACATGGTGAAACCCCATCTCTACTAAAAATACAAAAATTAGCCAGGCGTGGTGGCAGGCGCCTGTAATCCCAGCTTCTCGGGAGGCTGAGACAGGAGAATCTCTTGAACCCAGGAGGTGGAGGTTGCAGTAAGCCAAGATCGCGCCACTGCACTCCAGCCTGGGCGACAGAGCAAGACTCCATCTCAAAAAAAAAAAAAAAAAAAAGAAGCAACTCATCTGTTCAAGTTGTATCATGAGATTGCAGCAATTCAGTCCCATTTTCAGGTTCCACTTCTAATTCTAGTTCTCTCGCTATTTCCACTACATCTGCAGTTACTTCTCCACTGAAGTCTCGACTCCCTCAATGTCATCCCAACTTCTTCCAAACTCCTGTGAATACTGATATGCTGACCTTCTTCCATGAATGACAAATTCTTAACAGAGGATTTTCAATGTACTTTGCCCAGATGCATCAGAGGAATCACCATCCATGGCAGCTATACCCTTATAAAAACTCCAGCCTGGGTGACAGAGCTGAGTTTCCAAAAAAAAAAAAAAAAGAAAAAAGAAAAGAAAGAAATGTATTTCTTAAATAAAAGGACATGAAAGTCAAAATTAGTCCTTGATCCATGGTCTGCAGAATGGATGTTGTGTTAGCAGGCATTAAAACAACATTCATTTCCTTGTACATCTCCATTCAGAGATCTTGAGTGACTAGGAGCACTGCCAATGAGCGGTGACCTTTGAAAGGAATCTGTTTTTCTGAGCACTATTTTTTTAAAGCCCAACAATGGGTTTTAAATAGTCAGCAAACCATGCTATAAACAGATATCTGTCACAGGCAGAGTAGATTTGGCAAATTCTTAAAGGCCCTACAATTTTCAGAATGGTAAACGAACATTGGATTCAACTTTAAGATACCAGCTACATAAGCCCCTAACAGGAGAATCAGCCTGTCATTTGAAGCTTCGAAGCCAGGCACTGGGTTCTGCTCTCCAACGAAAGCCTAGATGGCATGTTCTTCCTATAGAAGGCAGTTATGTCTACATTGAAAATCTGTTGTTTAGTGTGCCTGCCTTCAACAATGATCCTAACTAGATCTAGATAACCTGTTGCAGCTTCCACGTCAGTACTCGCTGCTTCACCTTGCACTTTTATGTTCCAGAGACAGCTTCTTTCATTAAACTTCATGAATCAACCTCTGGTAGCTTCCAACTTTTCTTCTGCAGCTTCCTCACCTCTCTCAGCCTTCACAGAACTGAAGAGAGTTAGGACTTTGCTCAGGATCAGGCTTTGGCTTAAGGCAATGTTGTGGCTGGTTTGACCTTCTGTGTGGACCACTCAAACTTTCCCGGTATCAGCAATGAGGCTCTTTAGCTTTCTTACCATTCATGTGTTCACCAGAATAGCACTTCTCATTCCCTTCAACATTTCCTTTGCTTTCAAAACTTGGTTAACTCTGTCGCTAGAGACCCAGTCTTCAGTTTATCTCACCTTTCAGCCTATTGCAGCTTTCAACATGCCTTCCTCACTAAGCTTAATCACTTCTAGCTTTTTGTTTAAGGTGAGAAATGTGCAACTTTTCCTTTCACTTGAACACTTAGAGGCCACTGTGGGGTTATTAACTGACCTAATTTCAATATTGTTATGTCTCAGGGAATAGGGAGGTCCAAGAAGAGGGAGAGAGACAGGGAACCACAGGTAGGTGGAGCAGTCAGAACACACACATTTATTGAATAAATTTGCCTTCTTACATGGGTGCAGTTTGTGGCTCCCCCAATTACAATAGTAACTCCAAAGATCACTCATCACAGATGACCATAACAGATATAATAATAAGGAGAAAGTTTAAAATATTGCAAGAATTACCAAAATATGATACAGAGGCACTAAGTAAGCATATGCTATTTGAAAAAGTGGTGCTGACTATTAACAATAGCAAAGACATGGAATCAACCTAAATGCCCATCAATGGCAGACTGGATAAAGAAAATGTGGTACATATATACCATGGAATACTATGCAGTCACAAGAAAGAACGAGACCATGCTCTTTGCAGGAACGTAGATGGAGATGGAGGCCATTATCCTTAGCAAACTAACACAGGAACAGAAAACCAGATACCACATGTTCTCACTTATAAGTGGGAGCTAATTGATGAGAACACAGGGACACAAAGAGGGGAACAGCAAACACTGGGGCCTCCACTGGAGGGTGGAGAGTGGGAGGAGGGAGAGAAACAGGAAAAACAACTATTGGATACTAGGCTTAGTACCTAGGTGATGAAATAATCTGTACAACAAATTCCCATGACATGAGTTTACCTATATAACAAACCTACACATGTACTTCTGGACCTAAAATAAAATATTTTAAAAAGCTTTAAAAAGAGAAAAACGAGAAATGGTGCTGATAAACTTGCTCAACATCAGTTTGCCATGAATCTTCCATTTATTTTTTAAAATGCATTATCTGTGAAGCACAATACAGTGAACCACAATAAAACAAGGTATTCCTGCATAAGTGTGTGCGTGTGTGTGTGTGTGTGTGTGTACATGTATTTGTATATGTATGTGTCTACAATAAAATACAATAATACCTCACTGATCTATAACTCAGTGTCTGGAGACCTCCTGTATCTGGAATAAACCTGAGTAAATAAGCAGTCAAAATAAATATCACAAAGTCTTTCTGCTGAGTTCACATGCCCTCCAATAACTCCACTCACAGCAGTTCACAGAGGCAGCTAACAGGAGGAGGACAAAACATTGAGAAACACTACGTTAAACAGAATTGAAGAGGATTTCTTTCCTGCAGGACTTAGGGGAGCCTTTAAAATGTTAAGATGTGTTGAGAGCCCGCAAGGAGAAAATAATTCACTATTCTGTAAACTTATTTGACCAAAAATGTCCTTTTCTCTCAAAGCTATACTAATATTTCCAGTCATGATGATACCTACATTTCTAGAGCCACTTTAACATTCGAATTCTCCAAGTGTTTCCACATATATCACATCTCATTTTGTCCTTACAACATCCCATGGAACGGGCTGAGTGGGAATTATTATTTCCCTGGAGTGGTGGGAGCAACAGAGGCAGGCCCAGGACCAGAATTCTCTCAGCCCTGCTCATTCCTCCAGATGTCGGCAAGTTCACGGGTGTCAACGCATGACATTCTCCCAGACTTCCCTCACGAGTCTTCCCCAAAGTTGGAGATTTCCTTTTTCTGGTGAAGAACCAAGAGTAGGAACTAACGTCAAAGAGATTCCCCTGAAAACACCCTGAAATTCTCAAAGTATTCTTGGAGAGTTGTGATGAAATTTAATGTTATGTAACGCTTCTCCTTGAAACTGTGTTTCATTTGCTCAATAGAATGACAAGGGTCTGAAATCCACACTTGAAAACGAGACAAAAGTGCTGAGTCAACGGAAGGCAGTACAGTGATGTTTCTGAAATAACGAGGAATTTTCCAGGAGGCTTGAGGTAGCACTTTCTGGTTGAAAAAAAATGTTCCACAAAGAACATTCTTTGGTTTTTTGTGGAGAGAAAAAGAGAGAAGTCCCACAGTGGCATCCACAGTGGGTAAGGACAGCCACAGCTGTGGCTGCAGCGCACGGCGGTAGGCTCGGCCTTGCAGAAGAGGGCAATGGGCTGAGCTGCTGTGACCCCCATGAGGATGGAAAACAGAGGGAAGAGAGGGGTGATATGCTCGACCAATGCAATTTGGATTCTGGATGGGACGGAGCGGGGCAGGCCTTGGTCATCATCAAAGGCCAGAGCTCTGGCTCAAGGCCCCACTCCCTACCATGTAATGGCTTTATAACCCTTGGCAAGTTGCCCCAGGCCTGGAGTTTCCATTCTTAAATCAACACAATGTCAGTGATGATGGCTTACCTACAGGTGCTCCGGACAGACCCTGCAAGCCTCAGGACTCAGATCTGTGAGCCTCCGACCACGTTCCTGCCAGGCCCCACACTGATGCAGGGACTGTCACAGGACTGCACCCCACACCAGAGTGCCCTGCCTGACGTGGCCTGGGAGGAGGGGTCAGGGGCTGAAAGGGAAGCCATGCTCCATTCACAAGCCATGGTGCCAGCATCTGCCTCAGGAAGGGCACCGCTGCAGAATTAGTCCCAAGGAGTTCCTTTTTCTGTTACCCACAAGGCACCAGTATGTTTGCCTGGGCCCTGGATCCTCACTCAGGACTTTCAGCCCTTTAGTCAAATCACTTGATAGAAAATCAGACCAAGAAAAAAATCTCTAATAGGCAAAATCTCCACACCTTGCTTCTGAAATTCTTGTTTAAAAGAGAAAACAAAGAAGCTTAACAACGTTTTCTGAGTGGCTTTGGAAAAAAATTTGGAACTGGGGCTCTGTACTCCAGGAAATCCTTATGGGAAAGGAGACTACACCTCTATTCCCCTATCTAAGGTGAAGGTTAAAAGTTCAGTTTATCATTACGATTACTGCATTATTTTTAATTTCTAATTTTGTTGATATGTAACTGCCACCATGCATTGCTTAACAATGGGGACACATTCTGAGAAATGCACTGTTAGGGTATTTCATCACTGTACAAACACCAAAGCGTGAACCTGCACAAACCTAGATGGTCCAGCCTACTCTACACCTAGGCTAGATGGTATAGCCTATTGCTCCTAGACTACAGACCTGGACAGCATGTTACTGTACAGAATATATTGTAGGCAACTGTAATAGAATGGTATGTCCTTGTGCATCTAAATATACCTAGGCCGGGCACAGTGATTCACGCCTGTAATCCCAACATTTTGGGAGGCTGAGGCAGGTGGATCACCTAAGGTCAGGAGTTCGAGACCAGCCTGGGCAACATGGTGAAATCCCATCTCTATTTAAAAGGTACAAAAATTAGCCAGGCGTGGTGGCGGACGCCCACAATCCCAGCTACTCAGGAGGCTGAGGCAGGAGAATCACTTGAACCCAGGAGGCGCAGGTTGCAGTGAGCTGAGATTGTGTCATTGCACTCCAGCCTGGGTGACAGAGCGAGACTCCGTCTCAAAAAAAAAAAAAAAAACAGAAACAAAAACAAAAAACAAACCAAAAAATTAACATGGAAAGGTACACTAAAAATATAGTATTATAATCTTATGAGACCACCATCATAATAAGCGTCTATCCTTTACCAAAACGTCATTATATGGCACACGACTATATAAAAAAGTCAGTTAAAAATAATCACACTGTGTCTTCTTTTAGCAAAACGAATCTTTTATGTGTGTTTGGCTTCACATTTGTTTGATTTGGTATTATCTGAGAGAAACCGAAAATTGCATAATTCAATTAAACCTTATTTATTTATTCAGAGTCATCCACAGGCTTGCTTATGTAAAACACAACTGAAAATAGGAGCTCATGGCCTAACGTCTAAAAGAGGTAAACAGACAAAGATGAGGCACGCTGTTCCCTTATTCATTAAGAGCAGTCGGTATTAAGTGCGGTAAGTGAGCTGGCACACCAGGATAAAATGGCTCCTGTCTCCAGGAGAGGAACCATCCAGCAAGCATTCGGAGCGCCAGTGAGGGCCATTCCCGCTGCTTTACAAATTCCAACACGTTCTGTATTTGCTCCCTGAATTTACTGCCTGTTAGAAGCAGCAGGTTAGCGGGATGGGGAGGAGCTGCTACTACCAGCCACCTGATTACAGGGCGAAGGCCAAGGGACCACACAGGAGATGCAAACCTACAACAGACCCAAGAGTGCACCCAGCAGGACAGATCAAGGCCAGGTAAGGGCGGGACAGCGGGTCCCACTCACCATGACGGACCCAGAGGAGACAGCTGGATCACAGCCAGATTCCAGAAACCATGTCTTACAAGATTCAAACGATGACTAATAGTTCCATTGGAGAAGAAAACCATGTGTAATACGTTTTAAAGAGATTTCCAACAAATGGTTAAATAAAAGGGGGGAGGGAATGATGGTTAAAGCTCTAAACTCTCACTTTCTAGAAAACATCGTTATCTGGGGCTCTTCACTCCACGCTATTCCGGATAAGTAAGGCCTTACACTATGTTTTACTACAATTATCTCCCTTTACCTCTTTTCAAAATGCCCAACTCCAGCTGCTGTATCTCATTAAACTTTAAGTTTCACTTCAAAACTCACCACGTGCAGAAAAGAATGAGATGATTCTGCATAAAACTGGTAGTCACAATAAAACAGCTTTATTTCCAAGTCCCTGAAATGCTCAGTTGCGTCACTGACCACACTCCCACCCTCAAAAATCCACCACAAACACTTCTGCTGAGAAAAGGATTGAACACATAGGAAAATGTAAGCTAATGGTCATATTTTTCAAAAACTTGGAAGAAGATCCACTAAGTGCCTGAATGAGAACCAGAAAGTGCTCCTCTTCTGCAAACCAGGACTGGAGGTCTGAAGCAAAAGCCAGAATTTCTCCAACACAGAACAACACCAGGCTGGTATTTAAACAGATCTGTCTTTGTTGTTTATTTTTTTTCTTGCAGAGGAGGCAAATTTGCCCTATTAATTCAGCCAAATAAATAAGGACAATTCTCTGGAATGCACATGTCCTTTAAAAAATGCAGAAAATAAAGTGTAAGTAATAAAATTTCAGCTCATAATTCCTCTGAGTTATAAAACAATAGCAACAACAATCAAATATATATGTCCTGTTCTCCTACAACAAGGTATAAAATTCATATTTTACCAGGCCAGGCGCAGTGGTTCATACCTGTAATCCCAGCACTTTGGGAGGCCGAGGCAGGCGGATCATCTGGGGTCAGGATTTCAAGACCAGCCTGACCAACATGGTGAAACCCCATCTCTACTAAAAATTTCAAAAAAAATTAGCCGGGCGTGGAGGTGTGTGTTTGTAATCCCAGCTACTAGGGAGGCTGAGGCATGAGAATTGCTTGAACCCAGGAAGCAGAGGTTGCAGTGAGCTGAGATCGCACCACTGCACTCCAGCCTCGGGGATAGAGTGAAACCCTGTCTCAAAAAATAAAAAATAAAAAATTGAATTAAAAAAAAAAGTTAAAACCAACTAAAACCAACACAGTTTTCAGGGATGTATGCGTGTATGCTTCATGTATGCACACCCACATGCACACACATACACATACATAGAGATAGTTTCACAGTCACTGCTGAAGCTTAAATTTCAGAAGCCCTTACTTTTATGTGCTCCTGTCCAAGTCTGAGGAGGGACTCTAACAATAAACACACATGCTCACATTTTTTTGTAAAATCTGAAAAAGGAAGCTATTTCACTGCCATTGGTAAAGACCACTGCCTCGCTCCATCCTAACTTCCCCTTCTCCACACCGCCTCTCAGGCTGAGTGACACTGCACTGGAGTGGGCATTTTTTTTTTTTTTTTTTACTGACGATGTTTTATTCTTTGTCCTATAGGAAGCTCTCAAATTTGCATCATATTCAAGCCCTGCAAAACTTGGCAGAGAACAATAAATACAAGACCAAGAACACTAGTTACCTCAGGTAGAGGGGGGGGCCTGGGAGGGATGGAGAGGACAGCATATGTTTAAGTTATTCTCAATATTGGGAAACCCTTGTTAGAGGTGAGATCATTAGGAAGTCAAGGAGGAATTAACAAGCTTTTCTTTCAGGCACTCTTTCTTTCTTTCTTTTTTTTTTTCTTTGAGATGAAGTTTCACTGTCACCCAGGCTGGAGTGTAGTGGTGTAATCTCCGCTGACTGCAACCTCTCCTCCCAGGTTCAAGTGATTCTCCTGCCCCAGCCTCCCCAGTAGCTAGGATTACAGGTGCCTGCCACCATGCCTGGCTAATTTTTGTATTTTTAGTAGAGACAGGGTTTCACCATGTTGGTCAGGCTGGTTTCGAACTCCTGACCTCAGGTGATCCGCCCGCCTTAGCCTCCAAAAGTGCTAGGATTACAGGCGTGAGCCACCATGCCTAGCCTCATGCACTCGTTTTTCTCCGAAATTCAAATCCTCTAAAAAACGCTGAAAAGAAAGTCCGAGTAACAAACTTTTCAGCTTGTGTTTTCATTCCATTCCCCCCACAGATTTTTGTTCTAACAGATTACACTTCATGCTTGAAATGATTGTATTGATCTCTCTGTTCTATTTCTATACGACAAATCTATGTAGGCAAAGTAAAATTCATTAAAAAAAATTCTTGTGACCATAATGCTTTAAGAGTTTAAACTATATATCCTGAATCTGAGTTATTACCAAGATTACCTTTGTTTCACAGTTAATCAAAACAACATAAATATTTTACACATTTCACAAATAATTAAAATCAAAAGTGGAATTTGATCATAAATACATTGAATAGGGCCTTTTCTATAAGTGAATTTCACTGATTTCAATTTCATTCCTATTTATTCATTATATTTATCATATATTATAACCTTGTTCACATTAACAACAGAGAGGAACGGAGAGTGTTTAGTTATAGCTATGTCACACGCTTCTTTAACATCTTTCTAAATCCCATAGTGATCTGTTGGTGATCTACCTGAGGGGATAACTAGATTAGATCCTCCTTCACTTTGGTTGAAAATCAAGAATAGGAACCATGTGACCTGCAAAAGGGTTTGTGGTAGTCACTAGTCATTCACTTTCTTCATGCCAGGATTTTGAATTCTTCCTTTGGCACTTGGAGGTGTTTGACACCAGGACAGAGTCAGATAAGTTTCTTTATAAAGTCAGGGAGGACAGAGGGGAGCTGGTGGGAGTTGGGCTGCAAGGCAAGTTCTCAGGGAGATCAGTTTTAGAGAAGAATAATCTGGCAGCAGACATTTGGCAATTTGATTCCTCTTAGACAATCCCTACTTGACACCCGCCCCCCCGGAAGTCTTTGTGTGCACGGCGCCCCATGTACAAAAAAACCCTATTCTGAGCCCTAAACCTGGCATTTGGTGCAAATTCACACCTTCACTGTGACATCTGTCCCTCACACTGTTCTTTTCTTCAGTGTAAAACAAAAGTACGGATGCCCTATAAAAATATGTCAACAAAATGTCACCCAACGGAAAGGATTTGAATATTTACCTTTTCTTGTATACTAAAAAAAAAAAATGTGGTTTTGTGTGTGCATGGAAAACAGTCTTCTGGGATTTGCATTTACCTCATTTATACTTGAAAAATAAATTAGACTCTTAATACACATGTCATATAATTCCAAACATGAAAAACAATGACCCTTTTTTTTTTTTTTTTTTGAAACAGAGTTTTGCTCTTGTTGCTCAGGCTGGAGTGCAGTGGCACGGGTTCAAGTGATTCTCCTGCCTCAGCCTCCTGAGTAGCTGGGATTACAGGCATCTGCCACCACACCCGGCTAATTTTTGTATTTTTAGTAGAGACGGGGTTTCATCATGTTGGCCAGGCTGGTCTCAAACTCCTGACCTCAGGTGATCCGCCCGCCTTGGCCTCCCAAAATGCTGGGATTACAGGCGTGAGCCACCGCACTCGGCCAACAATCAGCATTTTAAAATTCATATAAATTTAGGTAAAAAGTAAAAGATATGGAAGTTTAAGTCTCAAACTGTAACCCACTTTATAATTATTTCAAAATAGATCCTATTTTCTGTAATTTTTTAAAAAATTCCTTACTTTTGTGAGATCACGCACCTACCAATGCCTAGACTATGTTAAGACTTGCAAAAGTTTGCTGAATTAGAAAAAGAAGTTCTCAAAAAAAATTTTTTAATGTAGAAAAATAGCAAAATGAATTCCATCCTCTAACTGACAACTATTGTAAAACTGGAAGTATGTTTGCTCTTTTCTTAAACGTTCCTCTAACAGATAAGGTTTTAAGACATTCAAAATACATTCATTTAGAATTTCCCCCTCTGAGAAAAGATTCTGGCCCAGATCTCATGTCTTAGGGATGGGGAGTAACACTGAAAGCTCAGAAGGGGCTGGACACGGTGGCTCAGCCTGTAATCGGTTTGGGAGGCTGAGGCGGAAGTATCACTTGAGGCCAGGAGTTTGAGACCAGCCCAGCCAACATGACGACACCCCACCTCTTCTAAAAATGCCAAATATTAGCCGGGCATGGTGGCATGCACCTGTAATCCCAGCTACTCAGGAGGCTGAGGCATAAGAATCACTTGAACCCAGGAGGCAGAGGTTGCAATAAGCCGATATTGTGCCACTGCACTCCAGCCTGAGCAACAGAGCAAGACTCCAACTCAAAAAAATAAATAAATAAAAAAGCTCAGAAGGGCCACCCAAGGTAAGTTCTCCATCAGGCCCAGTCAACCCCAAGCAGGCTGCTCAGTAAGAGGGAAGAAGGAACCAGCACATCGCCTGGCTCCTTAATCATCCACCCAGTGCGATTCACACTGAATTTTTATACCTTGGGCACGTAGCATCCTTCAACTGACTGCTGTCCTATTCCTGCCAAAAATAAGGCTGCAGAAACCGATAGAGAGAAGCCACCAGGCACAAACTCAGTATTCTACTGCTCTCTCCTTTCTAAACACATAAAACCAATGAAAAGTAAGACACCTAAACTATAAAGGCTCAGCTCCCCAGGGAAATACCATCGCTGAGCTGTGGTTTGATATTATGCTTTTCACTTTTATAAAGAGCCAGTGTATAGTGCAGCCTCATGAAGAACATGTCCCCATTTCTGCAGAAAAAAATATTGAAGAAGGTATTGTCCCTACGATACTCTAAGATTGAATAGATATATCCTTCTAGGGGAGGTAGGAAGAGAGAGGAGAGGCCATCCTTTCCCAGTGAGCTAGTGTGTACCTTAGACTGGACAATGGTAACATATGACACATTTCATTCCCTTTTTGCTTTGGTTTCCAGAAAATTCAGCTGTAATAGTAGTTAGCTGCAAAAACTCTCTCATTTCAGGTACATGTTATAATTACCTTAGTAAACATATATCATCCAATAAATACTAGACCATGTGTAAGTCCGGACAGGGTCACTTGGGGCATGGAGCACCCGTCTGAACTGTTTTCTTCTTCATCTCTTCTCTAACAAGATGCCTTTAAGTTCTAACAGTCGAGTCATTATCTAAAGGACTATCCACCTACCTACTCCATCTCAGCACCATTCAATTTTCTGTGACCTAGACTTACTCTCTTCCAACTATATTTTAACACGATTAAAGATGTAGAAACTTGCTTCTGGTTTAAAAACAAAAATGACTGGAACATTTTGCTTTAGACCTCTCCAGAGCAGGTGGCAGAACAGGGTGGGGCTGGATGTCATCCAACAAGTGTTGGAAGGCTGAACAGCTCTACAAAAAGCTACGCTCAGAATGCAAGCTCAACAGCCACAGCCTATGCGGCTTAAGGTAAGATGGAAGCAGAGCCACTTTTATAATCTTCAATAATGGCACAAGAAAATAGATCTGCCTTACTCAATAAAGAGTCATTTTCAAACAGCAAGAAATTACAGCCTCAATGCCAACTTAGTCTACGACAAAATGGTATGATCAAAGTTATTGAAATAACTGGAACGTAAATTCAAGATATGTTATATCCTAACCTAATAAAAGCACACTGGAGATTTTTCTGTCCATTTTAGCTAATCAGAAAAAAACAAACCATCAGCTTGTAGAATGCTACCATAACAAGAAAATGTCAGCAACAGGGCAGAGCAACATGACTCTGTTCTACTAAATCAATACCTGCAGGGTAAAAGTTGTTTGTCTTGTCAAACTTTTTTTTAAATCAAGATTAAAGGTACTTTGAAAGTCAAATCTCATTTTAAAAGTTGGGAAAATATTTCAGTATTTTGCTGAAATACGCTTCCCTGTGCGTGAGGCGAGAAGGTAAAGGGCCTGGGTGAGATGTAGACCTCTCCCTCTGCCCACTGCACCAGCTGAGCAACCCAGGGCCCTTCATGTCTCTGGGCTCAGGTTCCTTGTCTGCAAAGAGAGCTTAAAACCCACCACTCAGGAGAGGGAAGAGGTGCACATGACAATAAAGGTGCAAGTACTTTATAAACTGTAAAGCACTGTTCAAATATGAGGACCGTATCAGACACCTGCCCTAGGCTCTCCCATGGCTTCAGCTCTTCCTTTCTGTTTATAGAGTTGAGTTTGTGAATAAGAAATCTGCTCTCACTCTGTGGTCTAAAAATGTTTGGCGGCTTCCCATTGCATACCAGTTAGTGTAACATACAAGTTCTTTTTACTGTAGGCGCCTCCCTTGCAGCAACCCTCTTCCCTTCCCCTACCATGGTTTCTGGCCAGCCACTCTGTACTGCTTTGTGTGCCCAAAAATGCCACAATTTTGCCCAGTGGCTTGCCTTTGCACGTGCTCTTCTTTCTAGAATCTAGAATGCCCTTTTCTCATAGCTTTACATAGAAAACGCCTATTTATGCTTCAATGCCCAGCTCGAGTGTCACCTTTTCCCTGAATCCTTCTCTCTTCTCCTCTGTGCTCCCCATGTTATGTGGGCAAATCTCTATTACCAATAATGTCCGCATGAAAATGATGAATTTATATACATCTGTATCAGAGCCTAGACTAGCAGCTCTTGCAAGAACCTTTGTCATCAGCACACTCAACTTTTTTAACCTTGAAAAAATTAAAATCTTATCCAATGATCGCAGGGTGAATGTTTTAGAACTTTTAATCATACTTTACAATTTAAAGTGAGGCATTCTTTACAATTTAAATTTACAATTTAAATTTAGGTCTTAGGACATACAGAAAATTTTTATCTAGTCCTTTGAAAGAACAGGAAATGCATAAGAATAGCCAGTAACTAAAATGTAATTTACATAATCTTAGAAGGTCTTTTCCTATAAAAAAAAAATAAGTGACAGAAAGAGTAGGGATCTATACAACAAACAACCACTGTTTGTGAATGCCTAGCTGTAGAATTTTTATGAGTTTGTTTGAAGACAACACACACACACACACACACACACACACACACACACACACACACACGGGCTCCTACATTCCTATACTCCCATTTGCCACCTGCTCTGCTCACGCTTCTGAGTGACTGATTAAACTGAAGGCATGTATGTGTATTAACAGGTATTACAAATGCAAATTTCCACAATATTCCAGGCTGGAGAATACCAGACAGCAGTCTCTTTATAATTTGATGGTGGTTGTTATAGAACAGAAAGAGTCCCTCTAAAGGTCCAACAGAGACTCAGAGAGGTTAAGTGAATTACCCAAGGTCACACAGCTGCACGGTGGCAATGCCAGGATATAAACAAAGGACTTCTGATTTGAAGCCCAATGCTTTGTTAACACTACACTGCCTCTTGTGATATGAAACATCCTGTTAAAGGCAAATTCACAGAAGAAAATCTCCTAAACAGAAAATGTAGCTCTATTGGTCCACCTTGTTGGCCTTTAAATGTCTGTGGTGCCTTGAATTTTGTAGACATTAAAAAGGACTACAATTCACAGGAGCTAAACAAATGATCACCATCTAGCTGCTTATACAAATAGCGTTCAAATGAGTGCTGTCTCTGTTCCTGAGATACCCCAAATAGACAGCCAGGCTGTTGTTGAGGAGCTCACCCAAAGGGTGTATGTGCAAGGCTGCAAGCAGCTGTCCAGGGGTTACATTTTTTGCTCAAGACCCAGTAGGAATCCAGGAGGCTGAGATCCATACAGTTGCCCAATCCTGCACATGGGCAATCCAGGCAACAGAGGTCCAGGGAGGACAGTGGCCTTGTCTGTCTGGCCTAAGAGCTAGCAATTACAGGTTCCACTGATGTGGGAACAAAAGTTCTCTCCAGAAACAAGGGCGTCTGTGGACCTGCGCTGAGAATCATAGCTGAGAGAGGCAGCAGAAGGGGAGAGGCCGGAGCACAGGTTCTAGCATCGTGAAGAGGGACCAGAAGCACTCCCACTGTCAAAATGTAGCCTCAAACAACAAACAGGGCTTTCAAAAGTCCTTTAAAAAGCTTTCAACTCAAATCAATTCATTTTAATGTTTTAAGAATCATTTACTGTTAAAGAAGGATATCATTCAAAATGACAACTTTGTTCCCAGATAGACTTGCAATATAATTGAGTTAATTTACTTTACACCAAAATAAATGCCAATGGAATTTAAAAAGTAAATGAAAAGTGGAATAACAACAGAACGAGAAGAAAATATAGAGAATATGTATCTGATGGTATATAAGGCTTTTCTAAAAAGCAAAGAAAAGAATAATAAATGCGAAAATGTAACTAATGCACAGGAAAAATAAAAGAAACTGACTTTTAGAACGAAAGGACAAATAAAAAGTCAGGAAATTATTATTTGCATGTATGTCAAAGAGTTAATATCCTTCATCTCTAAAGAGCTCTTAGAATTGATAAAAGAGGAACATATCTACAGGGAAAAATTGCAAAAGCAGTTTAAAACTGCAATTCCCAAAAGACCCATGTCTTACAAGCATAAACTGGTTCACTTTCACTAATATTGAAAGAAATGCAAATTAAAGAATAAGAGTATCATTTTCACCAATCAAATGAGTAAGGGATTTTTAAAAGATTGCATCCAGTGTTTTTAAGGGTATGAGCAAAACAGGTAATAGACTCCTAGTGAAATATACAAATCTGTATCAATCTGTATCAGTGTGCCAATTTGTAAAATCAGTTTAAAAATTGTTTAAACATTTATTAAATGTTTAATCAGTTTAAACATTTAACCAGCAATTCCAAGTCGAGGAATTTATCCCAAGGAAATAGGGAAGTCTGCAACAATTTAATAATGTTCATCACAACCTTATCTACAACCACAAAAAAACTGGAAATAGGCCAACTATCAAAAAAGCCTTCTTATAGGAATTAATAGTACATTCACAGGCTACTCTACCACCATGAAAACCAATGTTGTAAAAAAGTATATAAAGATGTGAAATGATACTTATGATACTACAGAGTAGAGGAAGCATGTAACCAAAGCAGTTGTGAACAAAGAAATTAATGTGCGTTTTATTTTCTTCTTTGTGCTGTTTTCCTGTATCCCAATATTTCACAATGAGCATGTATTAACAGTTTTAATTAATTCTTAAAATTGTGTTTCAAAGAACTACACAGAGTCATTCTAATTATTCACTCTATATGCATCCAATTATTTTCTCTGGCTATTAAAAAAAAAAAAAAAAAAAAAAACCTTTACCTGGAATATTTGTATGTTAGGAACCTGTGGTAATGAATTCTGATACTATGCCTCACCATCACAATGTAAAACGGTACCAAATCTGCAATAACTATTTGAAGAAACTTCATCTCTAAGACCAGTTAGTTTGCTCTCAATGCTTATTAACAAACTTGACATTAGGTCAAAATCTGTATGTTCACAAAACTCCAAATAGCCAACGTTTTAATACTACAGTTTCCAAAGATGAACAAAAACAGACATTTTAAACTTGAAATCACACAAGGGTGTGATTCTCACTTAAGAAAAACTTACTGTTCTTAAATTGGTACAACCAAACTGGTGAACGAAAATTCAGTTTAAAAGATACCTATGAAATGCTTAGCAGCACAGATCTTTAATGAGCTAAGCTGAACCCTGACACATTGGTTGTTTACAGGTATTCATTATTTCCCAGAAATGCTATGGTATAGACCCTTGCTACTCAAAATGTGGCCCTCCAACTACAACCTCAGCTACACCTGGGTGCTTGCTGGAAATGCAGAATCTCAAGCCCAGCTCCCGACCTGCTACATCAGGATCTACAGCTTAACAAATCCTCGAGTGATTTGCATGCACATTAAAGTTTGAGAGATGCCAACATAGAGAAGCTGTAAGCTAAAGTGTTATAAGTCATAGACAAATAAAAGATTATAGATTAAGATAAAGCATCCCTAAATAGTACCGTAAAAGGATTTACTGCGCAAACAAAACTCTCCGACCCTGTATCTACTACAGTGGTTCTTTACTTTGGTTGCATATTAGAATTACCCACGGAGCTTTTAACACGTACACCCTTGACCAAATGAATACATATCTGTATTCTCCAAAGTTCTCCAGGTTATTCTATCATGCAGCCAGGATTGAGAACCCCCTGATCTACTAGCATCAACAGGGCCTTTAGGAAAGAGATAATCAGTCTAACCACATCCAGGCACGACCAATCTCTGCCTCTACTACCTCCTTTAACTCTCCCTGTTCATCACACCTCATACGGGATTTTAAGTCTTTCTCTGTCCCTCCAGGTACAACACAGTCCCATGAGTATGGTGATTATCTCAGCACTCAGCACATCACTGGTGCTCTATGAGCATTTGTTGAAGGAGTGAACCTGTATAGATGGAAAAGGCAACAGAGGAAGGCTGCCAAACTAAATGTAAAGGAGGGCAAGTGGGTGAGTGGGTGAGAGCAAGTGGAGAACGTGTGTCTCTGATCCTTTAAGGCTCATTGATGTGAGACTTCAATGAAGAATAAGCCTGTGAGCAAGACTTACTCTGCAATTAACAAAGTCAACTATCATTCTCACAAGGTGACGGGGAAAAAATCTGGCGAAGAGGGGCTATATTTTGGCACAGAAATGCATTATGCCATAAAACAAATGAAGTACGAAGATATAAGCCTAACAAAAACCATACAATCATCTCAATAGCTGCAGAAAAAGCATTCAGTAAAATCTAACATCTTTTCATGATAAAAGCCCTCAACAAACTAGGCATCAAAGGAACATACCTCAAAATAATAAAAGCCATATACAACATACCCATAGTCAACATCATACTGAATGGAGAAAAGTTAAAAGAATTTCCCCTATGAACTGGAACAAGACAAGATTCCCAACTCTTACTACCCCTATTTGACATAGTAGTAGAAGTCCTAGCCAGAGCCATTAGGCAAGAGAAAGAAATAAAAGGCAACCAAATCGGAAAAGAGGAAGTCAAATTGTCTCTGTTGGCTGATAACATCATCTTATATCTAGAAAACCCTAAAGACTTCTCCAGAAGACTTCTAGATTTGATAAATTATTTCAGTAAAGTTTCAGGATACAAAATCAATGTACAAAAATCAGTAGCATTTCTATACACCAACAATGTTCAAGCTGAGAATCAAATCAAGAACTCAATACCATTTACAGTAGCCACAAAAAATAATAAAATTACTGGGAATGCATTTAACCAAGGAGGTGAAAAATCTCTACAAGAAGAATAACAAAACATTGATGAAAAAAAACTGTAGATGACACAAACAAATGGAAAAGCATCCCCTGCGTGTGGATTGGAAGAATCAACATCATTAAAATGCTCATACTATCCAAATTAGCATATAGATTAAATGCAATTCCTATCAAATTACCAATGTTATTTTTCACAGAATTAGAAAAAAAAAATCCTAAAATTCATATGGAACCAAAAAGAGCCTGAATAGTCAAAGCAATCCTAAGCAAAAAGAACAAAGCCGGAGGGATAGCATTATCTGACTTCAAATTATACTACAAGGCTATAGTAACTGAAACAGCATGGTACTGGTACAAAAACAGACATACAGAGCTATAGAACATAGCAGAGAACCCAGAAATAAAGCCACATACCTACAACCAACAGATTGAAACAAAGTTGGCAAAAATATACAGTGGGGAAAGGATACCCTATTCAATAAATGGTGCTGGAAAAATTGGATAGCCATATGCAGAAGAATGAAACTGGACCCCTTTTCGTACCATATAAAAAGTTAACTCAAGATGCATTAAAGATTTAAAGGTAAAACCTGAACCTGTAAGAATCCTAGAAGAAAATCTAGGAAAAACTCTTCTGAACATTGACCTAGGCAATGAATATATGACTAAGCAAAGCAACAAAAATAAAAATAAACAAAAGGGACTTAATTAAACCAAAGAGCTTCTGTACAGCAAAAGAAACAATCAATAGATTAAACAAACAACTTGTAGAATGGGTGAAAATATTTGCAAAAATGAATCCCACAAAGGACTAATATCCAGAATCTATCCAAGGAACTCAAACAACTCAACAAGAAAAAAGCAAATAACTCCATTAAAAAGTAGGCAAAGACATGATGAGACATTTTGCAAAAGAAGACATACAAGCAGCCAACAAAAATATGAAGAACAAAATGCTCAATATCACTAATCATCAGAGAAATGCAAATTAAAACCGCAATGAGATACCATGTCACACCAGTCAGAATGACTAGTATTAAAAAGTCAAAAAACCACAGATGTTGGCAAGGATGGGGAGAAATGGGAACATGTATACCAGTGGGAATGTAAATTAGTACAGCCTCTATGGAAAACAGTATGTAGATTTCTCAAAGAACTAAAAATCGAACTACCATTCGACCCAGCGATCCCACTACCGGGTATCTACCGGAAGGAAAAGAAATCATTATATCAAAGAAACGCCTGCCCTTGTATGTTTATCACAACAGCAAAGTCATGGAATGAACCTAACTGTCCATCAACGGATGACTGGATAAAGAAAATGTGGTCTATATACACCATATCTTTTGCAGCAACATGAATGGAGCTGAAGACCATTGTCCTAAGTGAAGTAACTCAGAAACAAAAAATCAAACACCACACAATCTCACTTCTAAGTGAGAGCTAAACAATGGGTGAACATGGACATATGGAGGGAAATAACAGACAATGGGGACTCTCAAAAGCAGGGAGGGAAGAAAGGCTTGATGACTGAAAAATTATCTTTTGTGTACAGTGTTCACTATTCGGGTAATGGGTACACTAGGAACCCAAACCTCGCCATTATGCAATATACCCATGTAAAAAACAGGCACTTATACCCCCTGCATCTATTTTAAAAAAAAAAAAAAAAAGATAGAAGCCTGCCCAGCAACCAAATTCAGCTCTAGTAGTTTCGCCTGACCTCGCTAGGATGCACCCCTGAAAACATGGCTAAACACACACTCTATGCCAGAGTTTGGATCAGAGACAGAGTACCACCATGGTAACTGCATACATTTCAAGACCCTCACATAAAAAGCACATGCCTCTCTTCAGCCACAAGGAATAGGAGAGAAAGACAAAGATGTTTGAATAAAGTATTCTCCAAATACATTTGAACAATTCACCATCTTATGAGACCCAAAATATTATCACTGAATGGTAGCTCTAGATATTCTTTGCCCACGTGAAAAGAGGAGACAAAAGCCAGAGGTTATGGATCTTAACAAATATTTCCTGTTCCCTCCCTTTAGTTTCCAGGAAAACTCTTTATCTCGCAGCACGAATGAAGAATGTAACTACAAACATTTCAGGCTCTCTCAGGCCTTGGATCTCTGCTCTACAAGCAAACAAGAACAGGCTTTTGAGTTGGGAAATGCATGAGCAAAGAAAACAAGGTGGCCTTAATCCTGTCATCTGCTAAAACAAAATAAAGATACTGTGCCATTTGGTTTTTATATTTATGTGGTTTTCTGGAATCGTTTCTCCATTTTTACCTTTGTGTCCCATGCAGCTGTTAGGGAGCTGCTTCTATGGGCTGTTGGGAGAGCAGGCAACACATTTTCAAGAGTAACCCATGTTAACCCCGCACTGCTGAAGTTGGCTCCACACTCGGGGGTTATGTCAACATTCTCCTCCTTGGAGCAGATCTTCCACACAGGAACTCCTCCCTCCACCTGCTAAGAGGTGACCGCACCACAATCCCTGGGCCAGGCTGGCAAGGCTGCAGGGGTGAGTGCACCCAGGCCCAGGTTGCTCAGGTGCCCACCCTCCTTCCTCAGCCTTGCCGGGCCTTCTCCACCAATCGGCACTTTCTGGTTTCTTCCCCACTGTGGTAAAAATAACTTCCTCTTGAAGTGTCTAAATCTGTATGTGATTTTACACACATTTTTTTTTTTTTTTGGCACGTTGTCGGATGAATTCTGACACTAAAGCAGAATGAAATTGCAAGAGATCTGCAATCACATTTCTGTAAAGCTCTGACCAAATGAGTCAGTTCCACTGTTTTCTCGAAGATTGAGAAAATACTTCCAGGCAAGACGCTGCATTCTAAGCACCACAGCAGTTCCTTCTCCCCTAAGCTTCTTAGGAACTTAGCAGTGTGGTAGATGGAGGGAGGCGGAGCACAAGGCAGGGTGCTGTTTGTTGTGATCTGCCCATGGCTTACTGGCTGTGTTCTGAGCAGAGAGGGCGTCTCAGAGGACCTATCAACCCACACTGACGTGGCTCCCAGAATTTGGCCACACGTGCTTGGAGGAGCTGAAGCAGGGTTCCAGCCAGCCCGCTGGGGGCCTTGAAGCCAGGCTCTGCTGCACTCCTGCCAACACCCTCAGAACAGCAGTGGGAGGAGCAGTCATTCTCAAAGACCACAGCTTAGAAGAGGATCCCTTCTAAGAGTAACATACCACTGCACAAAGTGGGCTCACAAACTGAGGGAACTGGAAAATTGTTCAGTTCTGTGGCTTTTAAGGGCCATGTAGACAGAGGAAGGGGGTTAAGATGTGTAAGGGAATCAAAACAACTTCATTTCTCCTTGTGCTTACTGGCCAGCCGTGTCTCCTCTTCTGTGACTGCTCCTGTACTCTGCCCATTTATCTCATGAGTTATCTTTTTCTCATTGATAAACTGAACTTTTAAAGATCTGAATATTAATTCCATTTCCTGGGGAGATGTCTGTCCCCAGTTTGGGTTTTTTTTTAATTTTTTGCTAGGTTTATGGGGTGTTATTGTTCAGGTTTCACTTTAATATAGTTTTTTTTTTTTTCTTTGTGGTTTTTACTTTCTGTGTCTTCAAATGACTTCTGATGAGAAAGTACTGGTAAATAGACCTATTTGTCCGGACAAGATTTATGTGTGTAACGGAGCGGGGTAGACATAATAGTCATTTTAATATCTTCAATTATTTGAAGACTATGTAGTCCAATAGACAAGCCTATGTAGCTTCCAGAAGAACTAGCAAAAAATGGATGGAGGCTAGAAAGGAGTAGCTCACCACACTGTGAAGAACCATCTTATCCACTGGAGTTGCCCACAATGAAATGGGATGGCCAGTAGCAGGCAACTGGGAGGAGGTTATGCAAATCCTCATCAATAACACAGCTTTCACCTACCACACAGAGAGACTCTAAACTCTGGAAACCCATGACTTACTCTGCTGCTTCTCTCTTGGACTTTCTGAGGTCATTCTGCTCCCTCTAATGTCTGGAGCAAGTTCTAGTGGAGTTGGAGGAAAAGCGACTCTGAACTCTGGAAACCCATGTCTTACTCTGCTTCTTCTCTCTTAAGACTTTCTGGGTACATTCTGCTTTCCCTAATTTCTAGAGCAAGTTCTGGCGGAGTTGGAGGAAAAGCACTGCTGATTTTAATTTTAGAAAAAATTTAACTATGATTAAGGCTCAGAAAATGACGACAATGATGGCCTAAAATGTTTTTGTATATTCTACTTGTCTTAGTCACTGGACTTCTGCAATTTTTAAGTAAGTGTTTAGGTCCAACAAAAATAGCATTATAATTGTTTCAGTTGCTACAATTAAATGACCTCTTGTCTCTTTCAGCACATGATTTTAAGAACAGAAGAGATCTTAGAACGATCTACTTCCGTGATTCTAAAGAGAAAAGAAACGCTCTCCCCTGGGAGTGCACAGAAAAATTACCTCAGGGATTTTTTTTTTTTTTTTTTTTTTTTGAGCTGGAGTCTTGCTCTGTTGCCCAGGCTGGAGTGCAGTGGCGTGATCTCGGCTCACTGCAAGCTCTGCCTCCCGGGTTCACACCATTCTCCTGCCTCAGCCTCCCTGGTAGCTGGGACTACAGGTGCCTGCCACCATACCGGGCTAATTTTTTGTATTTTTAGTAGAGATGAGGTTTCACCGTGTTAGCCAGGATGGTCTCAATCTACTGACCTCGTGATCCGCCCACCTTGGCCTCTGAAAGTGCTGGGATTACAGGCGTGAGCTCAGGGACTTTTGTTAAAGGACTTCCAATGCCATGCCCTTTCTCCCTCTCCTGGCCACTGAGATGTATCCCCATAGTGGCAGTCAAGACCGTATGGAAACACTGCTATGGATGAGGATCCTAAAGAACGAAACAGCTGAGAATCATGGATCTGAGGAAACTCCTTCATTGTAGAGATGAAGACACTGAAGCCTAGGAGGCTCACATGACTTAACACTGACCACTGACTTATTGTCAGGACTCCTTGCACACCCAGGCCTAGTGCCCCTTCCATCCAGCCGCATGGCTCTGCCTGACAGTTCTCCTTATCCAATGGAAAGGCATTCATGTCAAACAGCCTTTATGTTAAAGTAGGAAGCTGTGTGCTGGATGGCAAGGTCAGGGTTTTTAAGGTCCCCAAACCAAATACAACTTTCTACGAAATAATGTAAAATCAGCATTTGCCTTCAACTGCTGAAGGAACTGGGTGACCACCCATGCCAGATGGTATTGCTCTCACTTGCCCCAACACCCACTGGAGGCTAACAGAGCAAGGCAAGACAGAGAGGCTGAGCATGGGAAACAAGCAAGTTCACCAGCCTCTTGGTGAAGACACAAGATCTGCTTCTGCGGTTCACTGCTCTTGCTCTGACTACCAATGAGAGGGAAGTGGGAACCGAGAAAAGAAAGCGGGCATACTACTGGATGTGGTAGTTTCGTCATGAATGGGGGAAGTTCTTGGAGCAGGCACAGTGTATGCCTGGCATTGTGATTATTTCTGAAAGGGTGTAGCTTATGGATCACTAGTGCAATCCTAGAACAGCTGGCTATCCCAGAGAGTAAGCTCCAGCATACTCCCTCCACACAGCTATTTTTATTTTGTGAATGCAGGAACAAAAAAAGTAGTGTGAATAAATTCAAAACAGAGGAAATCAGGCTGTGCAAAGAATGTGTCCTTTAAAGACTATTTCCAGGAAGCAGAAGAGAAGAAGCAGGAAGGTGTGCATATATATAATTAGTCGGATGGCTGAGTTACTAGAACCTGTCAGGTTTTGAAGAGCCCTTGCCAATCTGAGAGTGGCAAGATAAGCCACAAAAATACTAGTTAAGTAATTGTGTATTTCTGGGTTTGATTGGTTCTTTCCATTGGAAGCCAGGTTATCAGTGAATCTGCATACTCCCCCAGCTGTGTGCTGGTATGAGTGTGTGTGTGCACTCATATGTGTATGTGTGCTAAATGAAGAGAGAGTTAAAGGGAAGCAAAGAACAAGCTGAGAAAATTGACAATTGTTGAATTTAAACGTCAGGCCTTGGGTCAGAGAAGTATCCTGTAAAACAGCAATTATTGATCCTATTGTATACATCGAAACATCAGAGGTTCAGAGAAGTTAATAAAATTGCTCAAGCCGTCCCACATAATAAATGGTAACACAGTGCTTCACACCCAGAGCTCTGCTCCAAAACCTATATCCTTCCTAGTTCCTGATGCTTCTGCCCCAAGGAAGGCCTTCCGTGAATATTTGTTGAATGACTGAACAAAGGAATTCATATATCTCAGAATATTCTCATTTTTCTTTCATCAAGATTATGAAAATTGTACTCATTGAACTAAAAAACAGCAATGGTGTTTCCAGAAATGCAGTACAGTTAAAGGTAATCGTTTATTTAGATCATCTATTAATGAATGAACTAAGAATTGCCTAATCAAAGCCATGACTTAAGGTTATTATTGCCTAATCAAAGCCATAACTTAAGGTTATTACACCAAACAAGTGTAAATGGCTTGGTGCATTGAGACCTAATTTTATAGTATG
Organism: Theropithecus gelada; assembly: GCF_003255815.1. Classification (NCBI taxonomy): domain Eukaryota; kingdom Metazoa; phylum Chordata; class Mammalia; order Primates; family Cercopithecidae; genus Theropithecus; species Theropithecus gelada. The sequence goes on from NC_037671.1 coordinate 117,666,712, forward strand.
GTCATAGTGCAATTCTAGGTTAAACTCTGTTCAGTCCCTATTTCAAAAATCACATCATTCCATGGCCTCATCTCGTTCATGACTTAAAGTCATGCTTGAAACATACTGGCTAATTTAACACAAATTGCTACCTAAAGAAGACGCTAACCTACAGAAATAACTGCTATTCTGCAAACTCCCAAAACAACTGTTCTAGGATTTCAGAAAATGACAAGTAACAAGAAGTTTGCATTCTAATTGCATGCACACAAATCTCTAAATTAACCTCAGATATTCTTAATTACAGAGAGCTCTAAAAGTGTAATTCTAAATGCCCAAAGGTAAGAAATGGACAGTTATCTCTGTGCACAGAAGGAAACGTTTGTGTTACCAGGTATGATGGCTTGTGCCTGTAGTCCCAGCTTCTCAAGAAGCTGAGGTGGGAGGATGGCTTGAGCCCAGGAGTTTGAGACTGCAGTGAGCTCTGATGGCCTCACTACACTCTAGAATGGGCAACTTTCTCTAAACAAAACTATATGTACTCATATGTCATAAGTGGTTGTAATGTATCTGCTTGGAGCATCAGCTTCAAAGAGCAAGGAAGAAATAAGCTAAAGACATCAGTTGGGAAATAAAATTCAAGAGGAGATTTGGGTAGGGACACAGAGGCAGACCATTTCAGAGAGTGTTACCAATTATTCAAACTGAGGCCAAGCAGCATCTAACTGACTGTTGTTATTTTAGAGCTTCTTATTTTGATTATATATATATTTTTAAAACGTACTAAAATGTTCTGTAATTTTTATAAAAACAATATTTCTTCTTAAAACTCATAAGTTACTTTACTAAAGAGAAATAAACATAGCAAATATTGTTCCTATATATTTGTCCTTCATATTATACCACAACATGAATACAAAATAAATTGTATATGAATTCCAATTTCATGAGAATGCTTAAGATTTCCTTGGTTGCTTCATATATTATATAAGGAACATAATGGACCCAAGTGTTTTCCCCTGCTGAGCTCATCAGCTCCATTCCAGTGAGCAGATATAAAGACAAAACATATCCATTGTACTATAATCTACTATTCAAAAATTAGCTACACTCATATTCCACATGCAAGTCACAGCAATCTTTATGACAGTTCTAAAACAGGTAAGTGTTAACTATCCATGAATTATCATATCTTTGAGATAAATGTAAAGTGTTCAATATTCAAAGTAATCCATAACTATAAAACAAGACCCCCAGGATTCTTTAGAACAGGTCCTTGTTTTCAATCCTCTTTAGAGTTTGTTTAGGTTTTACAATATACCCAGATACCGTACTTAACACTTTAAAACTCATTTACATATAAAACTAATTTCTTGCTCCTTGATAAGGTGAATACCTATAATGTAGTGAACAGTACATAACAGAACTGTATTTAAGTCAGTTTATTTCCCAACCCTCAAATTAATAGCAAGACCATATATCTGAAAAGGGTCTAGTGTTAAGAATATACAAATCATGTTTATTATATGGCAGTGAGGATGTGAAGAAATTGGAATTCTCATACATTCCTGGGGGGATGTAAAATGGTGCAGCCACTGTAGAAACAGCCTGGCAGTTCCTCACTAAGTCAAACCTAGAATTACCATATGACTCAGCAATCCCACTCCTAGGTATATACTTGTAAGAACAGAAAACAGGTGTTGAAACAAAGGCTTGCAACACAAATGTTCATAGCAGCACTACTTACAGTAGACAAAAGGTGAAAACAACCCAAATGTCCATTAATGGGTGAATGGATAAACCCAATGTGGTATATCCATACAGTTTTATGGAACATTTTACTCCATAATAAAAAAAATTCTTAGGAAATATTATTCAGCCATAAAAAGGAAGGAAGTACTGACACATGCTATAACATGGATGAAACTTGAAAACATTATGCCAAGTAAAAGAAGCCAATCACAAGAGACCACATATTATATTATTATATTTCTATAAAATACCGAGAATAGGCAAATCTACACAGACAGAAAGTAAATTAGCGGTTGCTTAGGGTTGGGGTTGATGGTGCAAAAGTGTTGGATAAAGGGTATGGCGTTTCTCCTTGTGGTGATGAAAATCTTCTAAAATTGTGGTAATGGTTACACATATCTATAATATATTAAAAACTATTAAACTATTAAAAATTTTAAATGGGTGAATTATATGGTATATGAATTACATCTCAACAAAGCTGTTTAAAAACTAATAGCAAATGCCAAAATGTACTTCATTTGGAATTCTCTTGCAAAACAGTTGCTACACTGACTTTTGCAAATAAGAATTTTTGTGAAATGTTAGTGTTTTTGTCCCTATTTCTGATAAAACAAGGGATTTATGTATATCACTGTTTGCTTAAAGCCGAGTTTCTATTTAATGCAAATAAATATACTTATGACAAAATTCATTTGTGGTAAAGTCTTACTTCTTTCCAAAAAACAAGTGGTAACTCCTAATAATTCTAGCAGCTACAATCCATCAAATAAGATGCGTTTTCATTGTCCATCATGGACACCCACCAGTACAGCTGCAGGCCAAGTTACTGTTTCTGCTCCTTCAGCCTCCCTCTGAGGAAGCAAAAGATACTATTTCTTTTGGGACTCAAAAAGCTTGACCACTTTCTTTCCAGTTTCTCCAAAACAAAACTAACCACTGTCTTAAGCCTGGATTGATGACAGGGAATTTGAAGAAAGACAGTATTTAGATAATCCACATTTATATGTGTTCTTAGACAATTCATACTGAGACTAGTCTACATTAAAAAACAGTTTACAAGGCAGAGTGCTTTTCACCATTCATGCTATTTGTTTACAGGACGGATTACCATAGCTGAATTCCATTTTCTATCCTTTCTCTAATACAGTGCCACTGTGTCCCCAACCAACCCCACAATATAAACTTGTAACTATGAACAAGAATATCATTTTTTCTATGTCAACAATTTCTATTGATAACATCATATTTTATGCATTCAATTCCTAGATTACTGTTTGGAGCCTAAAGTACTATATTTATACCATGTGTGAAATGCAGAAGAAAAATAAAATTCGGCTTTTAAGGTTCAAAGAAACTATTTTGTAACAGATATGGACCTCTATTTTCACATTTTCCTTTAAATGCACTTAAACTTAGAGAATTTCAAGTTCAATAAAATGACATACTTTTCATTTTTTGACTCTAAATTGCCAGGCTCATATATAATATATGTAAAGATTGGCAATTCTGAGAACTAAAGCTCTATATCTCCATTTAAAGTGGTATAAATTAAAAATGGAAAGGAAAGCATATCAGCTTGGAATGAATCCAACAAGTTTAGCTCCCATAAAGTCTAAATCACATATCCAAGGCTGGATGATAAATCATTAGAGCTTCTCGGTTGTACAAGATCAGTAGTAAGCCATCTGGCTTATTCTGTTTATATCAATGTAATGAGTGTTATTCCAAGTTTTTGATATTTCCACAGCTCATAAGTAATAAGGCTACTGGCAGCAAGGCTGCATCATAACCTAATTTCTGGGGGAGATTTTATTTGATTTTTTGCTTGTTTTCCATAGCAAAACAAAGTTTGAATGCCATTTAAAAAAAAAAAAAATCACTGAATTGGAAAGACCGTGGTCTCCAAGTTTAAGTGTAGCATTTGCTATATATTTCTATTTACCCCATTGTATGTTTGTGTTCCCCCTCCATCCAATCTGAGGGTGGGAAGTCAAGATAACAGTTATCCTTGCATGATTTTCCTCCCCACCACTTCCTTTACTCTTTTCAAATGTGTTACAGCAGAACATTCTTTAAGGAGAACATGCTCTGCCTTTCCCCAAACTGACTAGGAAGAAGGACTGTTCACCGCTGTCTCCTGTGCGGAAGACAAAATATCATCAGTGACTCTGTTCTCTTCCTTCCCCATACTATGCTTTCTGGTTGCCCCACGTCATCCTACTCCCCACATCACACCTCTCCTAACCTCGGAAGGTCTAAAGCCAGCTGGGGTGGGTGCTGTTGGCTGGTCCTTCCCTCAAAACGGTGGAGCTTAAGTAGCTAAGAAGGTGCATTTTTAAAAGCTGAAATTAAAAAGTGAAACTATGTACATTATTACCTTTAAATACTTTATAAATCTACCCACCCCACCCCCCCGACATTCTTCCTTTCTCTCAAACACATGGGAAGCCTCCTGAAAGCAATACTTTGCTCAATAACAACGGTTCTCAAATTCTCTGCGTTGGAATCACCTGGACGACTTGCTGCCGCACAGATTGCTGGGCCCTGTGCCCAGACTCATTCAGCAGCTTTGGGATAAGACCTTCGAATGTACATTTGTCACAAGTTCCCAGGTGATTCTGATGCGGCAGGTCCAAGGACCCACATTGGGAACCACTAGCCTAGACACAGCACAACTGCTAAAGAAAGAGAAAACACCCAGGAGATGCGAGTCTGACCAACATTACTCCCAGTTGTTGCCCAGCTCAGGGAGGGTCTAGTTCCCTATGTAAATGGCGGCCGCATAGTGCGGAGTAATACAGGAAGGTAGAGTTAAAGCAGACCAGTTGCTTGAATTATTTCTCTTCTCTGCTGGCTCCTCAAGATACTCAGAGTTCAAGTATCAAGAAAAGGAGGGTGGAATTATGGACATAAATGTGATTGATCGTTTTTAGCCAGTCCAGATCTTTAGATTCCCTTTTGCATCTTGGCTGTCCTTCCATTTTCTCCTTAAACTGCCCATAGTGCTATGCAATGGGTACCGCAATCAGACAGACATGAGTTGAAGTCCTTGCTTGCTATGTGTCCTTCATAACTCTTTGCCTTCATTTTTCCCGTATAGAAAATGGAAATAACAATAGAACCTACCAACAGTGCTGCTGTGCAGACTGAATGTCACCCTGTGTATGCACTGACTGGTACATGCATGATAAATATTAGCTTTTACTAAGAATGTTACTATCTCTTGGCTTTCCTGTGAGAATATTCAATATGTTAAGTATCACACTACCTGTTTGATACAATAGGTTGGGTCATTAATTCAACCAATATTTATTGAGTGGCCATTGTGTGTCAGACATAGAATATTGTATAAGTATAATGAAATAATATTCTGTAAAGAAAAGTGTTTGATATAAACATATGTTGATTTGGAAATTTTTGACTTTACATGAACTCACATTTAAGAAAAATACTTGCTTCCAAAATTGGCTGAGGAAATTGAGAGGATGTGTTTACTAACCACGAGTTTTGTTTTGACAGACACTAAAATAAAAGAATGGAGGAAAACGGGAAAGTAATTCTGCAGATACAGTGGCCTTATATTATTAAAGGTATATTTTAGACCATCCAAAATACCACAAGCCCACTTTTCCCAAAAATCATTATATTTACGTGACAAGACAACAGGGAACAAATTTGGCCAAGGGTATCCTATTTTCAGTTCACAATGATGTCATTTTGAACCTATCACATCAGTCAGAAATGTAATGATCAGCTAGTAACAGAAGCAGCATTCAATCTTTCAGTTCTTCCTAGTTTCCTGAGCAGAAGCTGAGAATTCACCCTTCTACCAGCTGACCACCCAAATTTATCAGGCCTCATTGTTTGGAAATATAAAGTGAAAATGTTAATGCAATATATGTTGAAATTTCTTGATTTTATCCTCAGTAGTACCTTTGCTCCTTCCTCCTCCCAGAATCTCCCTTCCTCAAGAAAGGTGTCAGAACCCCAAAACTTTAGGAGCTGGGTGGGAAGTTTCATTGACAGTCAGGTCTGGCTTCTAATTCTGCCATGAAACACTAGGACTATGAAATCTTGAGTACCCTACGCAAGACCAAGTGCTTTGAGGACAATGAGCACAGGCGTTTTCCATTCTGGTCCCTTACACTTTTCCCTACACCCCTAGCCTCCATATATTACTTAAAAAGAACTTCTGCAAGAATTCATTGTCACACTTAATGGAGAAAGACCCTGAGCCTCAACGCTTGCCTCCCAATGCCTGTTAACAGGGATTGCTGCTGGTGATGAAAATACTGTTAACTTTTGTGGCACTAGCAGGTGTCAGAGAGTGGAGGAAGTTATGAGACTCCACAATATAGAACTTACGAAAAGAAAAGGTTTAATTCCCTAATAAAGGGTATATTGCCCCAAATCCTCTATGAAACCAATGCTATGGAAATCTACTTGGGCAAACTTTTCCTCTAATCTATAGTTCCCCAAAGTTTATAAAGAAATAAAAGTGTAACTTTTAAAATATGAGGTCTTGTACAAGATAAAGAACATTATTTTATCCACGTCTACATTTCCAAATTCCCTAACACATTTGTAACTTTGCTGATGTGGTTTTGTTTTTTTGTTTTGTTTTGTTTGTTTTGGGTTTTCTTTTCTTTTCTCTATTCTCCAGACGGTCTGCTATCTAGTCCTGTGGCTTCTGCCACGAAGCGACATTTGGGGTAACTGTGGCAGCCTTCAGCTGGCCCAGGTCATTTGGCCCATTTTCCTTCCAGCACTTCAGTGGCTCTGCTTCCCCACACTCGCTCTCATCGTGCAGATGCTCAGGCTTATCACATCGAATGCTTGCAAGAAGCTGGAGCTCTCCCAGCCTTCACCCCCGCACGACCTCTTCTGGCCACAGACTTCTGAGGGATCTGCATCCTCCCTTGGCTCGAACGCGCAGGCCAGCATCGTCCTTGCGACCTGGGCTTGCGCTCGCCCAGCCCTGGCACCCCTGACTCCCGTAGCCGAAACGAGGGAGCTGCGGGGTCACGCCTTCTTGCTGGAAGGGCTTTTTCCCTCCCGTCACAACCCCTTCCTTACTTCTGCTAAAGATAGGCGTCCTCTCTCCTAATAAACCACACACACACAAGTTTTGACTTGAGCTTGAGACGCACACAGCGCCGAGGATCCTCGGGTTACTGGAGGCGACATTGCTGGCCAGGCTGACCCGCGCCCTCTGGCAGCCCCAAACCCCTAGATGCAGCCCGTTCCCCGCGCCAGGCTAGCTGCGGGCGACGGGGTGGGCAGCGGCGGCCAAGGGACAAGCCAGCCCGGGGACAGCACGGAGCCAACAGGGCTGGCGGGCAGGATCCGCGGGACAGAATTCTCAGAGGGGACCGTGGGGAGGGGCTAAACCCACCCGCACTCCCCGGCGCGCGGGACGGGACGCAACTGTGGTCACTAACAATGCCACGGAGCGGACTGTCCCTTTCCTTCGCCACTCCCTGCGCCGCCAAGCCTGAAGATACACACTCCCGCACACCCTACACACCCATCCACTCCGCCCCAGCCGGGGCGGGGGTGGCGGAGGTGGGACGGGCGGAAGGTGAGCGGTGCCCTGCCCCGGGGTACCTGTAGGCAGTGCAACCCAGCGGCGCCACCGCCTGGGTGAGGCCAGCCGGACGCGCGGGAGGAAAAAGGCGCTCCAGACCGCGGCACAGATGCTCGCGGGCTTCGCACCTGGAGAGCCCCGGGGCGGCGGCGGCCGCGCGCGCGGTGGCAGCGCGAGAAGTCCCTGGCGCGCCCCTCTCCCCGCCGCACAACTTTGCGCAGTAGGCGCCGCCCTAGAGCCTGGCCAGCTTCCTTACCCAAATACTGCCGCAGGTCGAGCAGGAAGCGAGGGGGTCCCCCGCTGAGCTGATAGAGGAGGGAGCCCAGGCAGAAGACCAGCAGGGTGGCCATGCAGAAGCCGTAGTCCCGGAGGGAGAAGCGCAGGAAAGGCAGCAGGGGCAGCCGGCGCTTCCAGCTGCCCAGGCCCGGAGGGGCGCCCCCCAAAGGGGCCCCATGGGGCCAGGGATCCGCGCCGCCGCCGGGATGCTGCTGCTTCTTCTTCATCGCCTGCTCCGCCGCCTCGCACAGCCTGCTCGTGCCAGGAAAAGGTCACCCATCCGCCGCGAGGAGGAGAGCCCGGCTGGCCGGCTGCACATGGGGAGGGCCGCGCGGAGGGCAGCGGGTGGGGGCGGGGAGGGGCCGAAGTTGCCGGGCTCAGGAGACTTTCCTCGGCATGGTCCCCGCCGCCGCGGCCCGAGCAGCCGAGGTGTCCGGCCCCGGTTCGGGGCGCTGCCCGTGCCGGGGCGCCGCGCCCGTCCCGCGCCCGCTAGTGTCCCCACGCCCCGCGCCTTGCAGCGCCTCGGGCTCGCTTGCGGCCGCCGGGGCTCGCCTCCAGCGCCAGCGTGGACCCCCCGGCTTTGTGTCTGTAGGTCTCAGCGTGTTTTGTCCCGGTTCAGGCTTCTCTAAAAAACGGCAGGGAGGAACAGGAGGCGGACACCATCCCCTCGCTCCACCTCCTTGACAAGGGTTTTCCTCCTTCTCCTCCCCTTTCTCCCTCCGGCGCTCCGCGGCTCTCTCCTCCCTTTCCCCTCCCTCTCCGCTCGGGTCTCGGGATTTCGCTCGGGTGTCACGTTACTGCTTCTGCTGGGGGCGGAGGTGGGGGCGCGGCGATTATTCGCAACAAGGAAGAAACTTTCTGGGTTTTTTTTTTTTTTTTTCCTTCCCCTGTTCTTTACAATCTGGCCGCGGTTTCTGCGCCACCAGCGACCTCTTCGGGGCCCCGCTGACTTCCCTCTCGTAAACAGTCACCGGCAGGAAGAAGCACGACTGACTTTACATTTTTTGAAGTTCAGAAACTTGATTCTCCTTATATATCCCGTGCAAGCTGCTTACACAAGGCCGGCAAAAGGTACTAGGATACAGGCTCAAGACTGCTGAGATGGGAAAAGAGTAAGCGGTGCGAGTTATGTTCAAACACGCCCCAGAGGGCCAGGCTCAGCGCCCAGACTCCCGGGAAGGGGAGCAGAAGAGGACGCTTTCTTCTTGCTTTTCCTGGTCCTACAACTACTTCACCTCTCAGTGACCAGAGAGGCAAGTGGGGGGTGCATAGCGGACTCTAGGAGGTCATTGCCCTGGTAGACATGAAGGGGAAAGAGCCCAGTCCCCCTATACGCCGATTTCATTGCTGCCTCTCTTCCCTCCATGGGGAAGCTTCTGGACCTGAAAGAACCTCCCGAGGCAGAAAAGGCTCTATCGTAGGCACAGATCCTCTGATGGGGTGGTTGACCCACGGAAGGGCTGCTCTCATCAGCCACACTTTATGTAAGAATACTGTATCACTATTTATAGAAGCTGTAGCACCTGAGGCCTGTGTGACTCACCCGAGGTCCCAAAGCTAGTAGTGGGAGTTGGGTTGGGAGTTGCACTCAAATCTATTTGACCCTCAGACCCACTATACTAACCACAGCACAGCAGTACTTCCCAGCCAGAGCTCTTTTCCTCCACTTCCCATAGGAGGATGAGATTTAATTCATTTAGTTCAGGCCACGTTGAGAAATGGAAACCTCAGTTTCTGGTGCCTATCATCTCTGGCTCCCTACTCATTTGTATATTCCAATAATGAACAATTGGATTTAAGGAGGAACCAGGAGCCACGAACCTCTGTAATTCTAAGACTAGGCTTCTGAAAACCTTCAACAAGTTGGGCATCTGAAGAATTTTATATGGAAAATTACAAAATATTATCCTAGACCGAGAACTTTAAGAATATGTCTTAACCGCGTTCACATATGAATATCTCTGGTTCATGATTTGAAACATATATCATGAGCTAGAGAGATGTGTAGATGAGGTGAGAGGTGCTGCACACACAGAGAGACACATGTACACACACACACACACACACACACACACAATATTCTGCCCAGTTTTACATTGTCCTAGCCCACTTTCTAAGGGATGAGAAGGCTGTTTTGGGGCCCCAAGACAAGAGAAAATCTTTTGTTCTGTCTCTGAAAACCCTGAATAGAGTGTTAATCATTTGTTTCACATTTATCTCTAGAATCAGGGTTTTATATGGATTACTATGCACATTTTAGAAATGTGACTTCCCCTAAGAGAATTGAGTAGATCAGTCATTGCTCGTTAATGTGAATTACTTTAATCAGTGCAATGAGTAGCCCAGAACAGACTCCCGATTAATAACGTTTGAGCTTAAGAAGAGGGACTAGGAGACGGAAGGAGCAAAGCAGTGTTCATAATGTTTCAGGGACCACCTTCCACAACTGGACCTGTATCTGGAGGCCTGGCCCTGTAATCTGAACACTCGCTGGATATAAAATAGTGTGCAAGACCCTCTGTGTTCACAAGTCCCACCCCCAGGAAGTCCAGAGAGTTTTCTCACAGCGTGCTGTGGGAAATATCCCAATTTTTTCTCCTAAGGAAAGGAATCTGAGGAAGAGGGAGATGGAGCAGGAAGAAAGGAAACAAACATCTGAGAAAAATAAGTAAATATGAGAATAAATGTTATTTTAAAAAACAATGAAAAAGTTGTGAGGAAAGTACAAGGGGGCAAAGTCCAGCTTAGAAGAAACAAGCTACGACATGAACTATTTTAGGGAGAATAAACAGGTCAATCTTTAAAAGATTGCGTTAATAGACTCGCCGCCTAAAATAACTCACAGAAGAAAAAGAAAAGATATCAAGATACAAAGAAGTTTCACATGGAAAAAAATGCTTTGTATTTTCACCCAACAAAAACTTAGTTGTTTGGGTAAAACTTTGTTCTTTGAAGTCCCATAAATATCCCTTCAGGAAAAAAAATTAAATTTAAAGTACTTAGACTAATGAATGGTATCTTTATTCAAAGCAGATAACAAATCTAATTGGAGGAAGTTGTGAACGAATTTTATTAGTAGTCTTATAATGGAATATACTTTATTCAGCACCTTGACCTCCATTCAATATCTTTAGCTTCTCAATTCCTTCTCTCTCCAGTGACTCATTTGACCTTTGTCCTCAATGATGACTAATTGCATCTCCTCCAAAATCTCCTTTTCCCCCTTCACAACCTTCTATCCTTCTCTGTTTGGCTTCTCTGGAACCCACCCTGTTTTTTGGTCTTTTCAAGAACTGTCAACTGTGTGTTCATCCATCTCATGTGTTTACTTCTTTCTTTATCCAGTTTTAATTACTGATCCATCTTTCTGATCCTTCTTGCAAACACCCCTTCATTCTCCCTGTTTCTCTCATCTTATGTCCTACAGTGCTTGTCTGGTGAAACCCAGGCTCAGTTAAACCCAATCATGCAACTGGACTGGATTGCAGAAAAACACACAGCGTTGGTAAGTGGCTTTTCTTTATATTAGAGAGCACAAATTTCAGATGGATGCACACCCATGGCTGCCTAGCAATCCCACTCACTAAAAGGACTATTTTATAGTGTCTCTGTCTTCAAACCTCCCATCTCCACCCTCTGCTTTCTTCCCTTCAGTCTCAGGGGATGACCTGGATCAGACTTTGTTGAGAAAATAGAAGCAGTAGGATGAGAGCTCACTCATTTCCTACCAATCTATGCCCCGTGCTCTTGGCCTCCCTTCCTGTTTCATTGTGTTCCTGCTTCTATCAAGGCCATGCTGCCACATGTGCCCTAGACTGCCGTTCCCACCAACCCCAGTCCCACACCCAAGCCTGTCCCCTCCATAGCCTTCTGTATTTCTGTAAATCATTACACTCTCAAGTCACTTGGGCCCCAAACTGGAAGTCAGATTTTCTATTAATAGTTCATTTATTCTTGTATCTAAACCATCTGCAAATCCTATAGGCATTACCTTTCAAAAAGAAAAAATCTGACCTCCTTTGCCACCCCACCGGGACCAGACCAATATCTTCTCTCACCTGGATTGTTGCAAAGGCTACTTATATTCATCGTGTTTCAGTTTAGCTGCATATAGCTGGAAAAAAACCCAAATTTAAAAACCAGTGGCCTAAACAGAAAAGAACTTTATTTCTCTCTCTCTCTCTGTCTTTTTTTTTCTTTTTGAGACAGAGTCTCCCTTTGTTGCCCAGGCTGGAGTGCAGCGGTGTGATCTCAGCTCACCGCAACCACCTTCTCCTGGGTTCAAGCAATTCTCGTGCCTCAGCCTCCCAAGTAGCTGGGATTACAAGCGTGTACTACCAAGTCTGACTAATTTTTGTATTTTTAGTAGAGACGGGGTTTCATCAAGTTGGCCAGGCTGGTCCCGAACTCCTGACCTCAAATAATCCACCCACCTCGGCCTCCTAAAGTGCTGGGATTGCAGGCATGAGCCACTGTGCCCGGGCCATTTCTCTCTCATATGAAACGAGTCCAGAAATAGGCAGTCCAGATTAGGTGTGGTATTTCTATGCTATCCTCAGGGACCCACCTGAGCGTTCTGTTCCACCATCCTCAGCACGTGGCTTCCATTTTAAAGGCCATCTTATGCAATGTAATCAGCATTTCAAAAAGGTATGAAATATTCATACCTCTTTGATATGTTCATTGCAGCATTGTGCACAATAGCCAAGATATGGAATCAACTGAAGTGTCCATCAATGGATGAATGGATAATACTATCCAGCCTCAAGAAGGAAATCCTGTCATTTGCAATAACATAGGTTAATCTGGAGGATATTATGTTAAAGGAAATAAGCCAGACCCAGAAAGACAAATACTACATGATCTCTCTTATAGGTGAAATCTAAAAAAGTCCATCTCATTGAAGTAGAGAGAAGAATTATAGTTAACAGGGTTTAAGGAGGGAAGGATAGGGATTGAGGAGATGTTGGTCAAAGGATACAAAATTTCAGCTAGGCAGCAGGAATAAATTCAAGAGTTCTATAAGGACTACAGTTAATAACATTGTATGAAAAGTGCTAAGAGAATAGATTTTGAGTGTTCTTACAACAAATAAATGATAAGAATGCAGAAGGGGAGAAAAACAAAACAAAACAGAAAGGGCTCCTTATGGTTGCAGATGGCCGCTAGGGTTCCAGCCATTATGTCTGTGTTCCAGGTTGGCAGCAGAAGGAAGCAAAAGAGCAAAGAACTCCTCCCAATTGAGTAGGCTGTTTTTAAGTGGTGCTCCTAAGTGTGCTATGGATCTACTTTCTTATAGGTCATTGGCCAGAAATTAATCACAGGACTCTGTCTAATTGTAAGGGACAGGGGACGGAGTACTAGGAAATCTAGACTTTAGCTGGTTGCATTGCTGCCAAATAAGAATGAGGGTTCTTTTTTTTTTTTTTTAAGATGGAATCTTGCTCTGTCACCCAGGCTGGAGTGCAGTGGCACAATCTCCGCTCACTGCAAGCTCCGCCTCCTGAGTTCACGCCATTCTCCTGCCTCAGCCTCCCAAGTAGCTGGGACTGCAGGCGCCCACCACCGCGCCTGGCTAATTTTTTGTATTTTTTAGTAGAGACGGGGTTTCACGATGTTAGCCAGGATGGTCTTGATCTCCTGACCTCGTGATCTGCCCACCTCGGCCTCCCAAAGTGCTGGGATTACAGGCGTGAGCGACTGCACCTGGCAAGAATCAGGGTTCTGTTGCTAAAGAAAGAAAGGGCAGATGGCTACTATGTGGCAATCAGCAATTTCTGTTGTTCCTCCTGACTGGTCTGCCTGCTCCCAGCCTTTCACTCCATATTCCATTCTCCTCAGAGCAGCCTAAATAGCCATTGGTGCTCAAAACTTACCAGTGGCTTCCAATGCACTCAGAGTAAAAGGCAGCATCCTAGAGTAGCCTCTAAGGTCCTACTCATTCTGGCTCCATTGTTTCTCTGACCTCATCTCTTATCACTTTTCCTGCTCACCCATGCGTATCATCATTTGTCCGACAAGACAAACTTGCTCCTCTTTTAGGACCTTTGCATCCACGGTTCCCTCTGCCTAGAAAGTTCTTTTCCCACACCTCTGCATGACTTGACTTTTGACTTCCTTCCAGTTTTGCTCAATGTTGCCTTATCAAAGGAGTCTTCTGGGACTACTCTGTATGTAATGCACGTATGCACCTACATTCCTTATTCTCTTGACCTCTTTAGCTTTCTTCATGGAATATACCATAATCTGAAATGTTAGTATTTTGTATGTGTTGTGTATTTCTGCCCTCTAGAAAACAAGCATCTTGAAGGCCATGATTTTGTCTCATTTGTTTGTTGTTTTATCCCCAACACCTAGCATAGTGCTCACAGGTAGTGATCACTCAAGAAATATTTGTCGAATAAAAAGATTAGTTTTTTATAGGAAGGGTCTGATGTTTGGTGGGTCAAATCTCATTGATTCCGTGGTTGGCCAAGTGCAGATGAGACGTAGAGGTCATGGAAAGCAGGCCTTCATGCTGGGAGAACATTCAGATAATCATCAAAAGAATTGTTTCCAGTTGAAGATGTATTCACTGAAAGAAAGAGTGAATGAATGAATGAGGCCCTCACCACCTCTGTGACCCCTAATTAGCAATGCAGCTACTCCCTGTGATTATGAACGCCTCATGGAATCATAAAAGAGATGTGAGTCCATTGGCTTTGCCTGGTGTTGCCATTCCCCTTGGCAGAGAGGCTGTTGCTCTTTAGGACTGCTGTTCATTTCAGGGATTGGGGCCATCAGTCTCTTGGAGAACCAAGCTGTCTGAGCTTTGACCTTGGAAAAGAAAGACAGAAAGAAAGAAACTGGAGAGTTGCTCTGGTTTGTGGGGCAGAAACGCACTGAAAACCATCTGGGAAGGTAGACTTGCCTTTGCCTGAACAGTCTCTCAAAAGCATATCTGACCAGAGTATATGATCTAGAGGCATATTTGGATGGGAGGACTACAAAAACTGCACTTAGTAGCCAATAAGCTGTTGCTTATATTTAAACTCCTATGCAATGATACAACTTTTGAGAACTCAGCTTTTAACTTATGCTTAACAACAACTGTATTTCAAATCAAAAGTGAACTGCACAGCTGGTCCCTGAGACTGGCCAGTGTGACACTGTTAGCCACCTAAAGGCTCTCTTGGAAACAGTCTCAGTACTGTCTCTATTTTTTATGAAGTATAGTAGACCATTGGTGTAAGCAGAGGGAAAGGAAAAAAAAAGAAGTCAAATACTTACCAGTTGCTTTCATGTTATTCTCGGTTGCCTCTTACCCTGCCGTGAGTAGAATCTATACAGTCGAATCTCTGACCTTAATTCCTCATTTCCAAGATCCTTGTCAATTTACAGTGTTAAGCTAGCGCTCTTCTCATTTTAGAGGTCATTGTCTGGTGTTAATGCATAAAAACTGAAATCGATGTAGAAGTCATATCCTTTTTCCTTCCTTCCTAACAATGTCATTAGTCCTTGTTCAATGGGCACATTACGTATCTTCCTGTCCTCTTAGAAAAAAAATATTACTCAAGCTTTGCAAAGTACTTTAAAATAATTTTTTGAAGAACAGCCAAATACTAAACTATGAAGATAAGAGTCAGCTCTCTAGTGAAGAATCTTAGTAGAGATTCTCAAGGTCATCTTAGTAGAAAATTTAAGAAAATACTACATCGTGAAGCATAATCTTTAAGCCCTGAAAATTACTAACCTTCTGACCTAGAGTCAATTACTTAATCTCTTTGTGCTTTCGTTTTCTCTTCTGTCAAGAATGGATTATAAAGCCCATACTCCTGGGTTCACAGGGCTCTGCTGTGGTTCAGGAGTGTGCTTACCTGGCTGGGAAACTACATCACCAGCTAGCTGCTTTTCTCTATGGTACTTGCTGTGAAGTGGTCCAAGACGTTATTCCACCCAGAGATATTGGACTGCGGAATGATGGTACTGCAAACTCTTATGTAAAGAGCAGGCTGCTCATGGTGGCTCATGCCTGGAATCCCAGCACTGTGGGAGGTGGAGGTGGGTGGATCACCTGAGGTCAGGAGTTTGAGATCAGCCTGGCCAACATGGTGAAATCCTGTGTCTACTAAAAATACAAAAATTAGCTGGGCGTGATGGCGGGCACCTGTAATCCCAGCTACTTGGGAGGCTGAGGCAGAAGAATAGCTTGAACCCAGGAGGTGAAGGTTGCAGTGAACCAAGATCGCACCACTGCAGTCCAGCCTGGGTGACAGAGCGAGACTGTGTCTAAATAAAAAAATAAATAAAAGAGCAGGCAATTTGAAGCATGGGAGAAGCATGAGTCTTGATCCAGAACTTATATGGGGACAAATGTGATTTGGGGCAAGTAGCCTGAGTAGACTCTGAGCCTCATTGTCATTACCTGGGAGATACAGTAAAGCACATAGCATCCTATGATGGGATTAAATATAATTTAAGTGTGGGTACGTGTAAGTCAGAATACATGTAAGTCCGATTATTTTTAAAGATAAGAAAACTAGAATCTAAATAAATTACATAATCTGCACAAATTTGCATTATTTGTGACTGACATCACCAGAACTCAAATACAGATCTTGCAAGTCCGTCTCTAAACCTTTTTTTTTTTTTTTTTTGAGATGGAGTCTCACTTTGTCACTCAGGCTGGAGTGCAGTGGCGTGATCTTGGCTCACTGCAACCTCCATCTCCTGGGTTCAAGTGATTCTCCTGCCTCAGTTTCCTTAGTAGCTGGGATTACAGGCACCTGCCACCTTGCCCGGCAATTTTTGTTTGTTTGTTTTTGTTTTTTTGTATTTTTAGTAGAGACAGGGTTTCGCCATGTTGGCCAGACTGGTCTCAAATTCCTGACCTCAGTGATCCACCCACCTCAGCCTCCCAAAGTGTTGAGATTACAGATATGAGGTACCGTGCCTGGTCTCTAATACTTTTTCCACAATAAAGTGGATTTTATTTGGGCCACTGACCCCCTGTGAGTATCCAACAAACTTATGACCCTACTTCCCAGAGAAAGGAATGTATCTTCTGCATATAATTTCAGCATATCCATGGACCCCTAGAAGGTCCATGGACTTAGATTAAGAACCTGAGCACTACAAGCTGTGGTCTCTCCTGAATATGCCTGAGTGCATTTACTAAAGGAGAATATAATTTTGTGTCCTTATATAGAAGAGAAAAGCAGATTTTATGGTACTAAGGCAGTTTGGAAAAAGTCTTTAAAAGACGTTGGAAATACAGAATTTTTCTTCACGCTGTCATGTTCTTTAGAATACTCCTGGGATGCTAAAGAGGTTCCAGAATTGGAGCTGTATTCAGACATTAATTCAGCAGATCCTTACTGAGGGCCCAACGTGTGCCTGGCCCTGGATTGCAGTAGGGCCCAAGACAAGCCCTGCTCCCATGAAATTCACATCCACTGTGAGGGGATACGGACAGCGAATAAACACATATATTTTGCTAGGTAGTGTTACATGTTATTGAGAGAATAAGACAGGGTGATGCGACTAAGAGTTGTGGGTTGAAAGGGCGAGTCTACCACAGACTGCGTGGACAGAGACAACTTCTCTAAGGAGTTGACCTTTGCAGTGTGACCTAAAGGGTGAGAAGGAGCTTCCTGGGGAAGATCTGGGGTACAAGCATTTCATGCAGAGAAAACATCCATTTAAGGTCTTTCTGCCTCATATCTTCCCTAAAATGGAAATAGACTTGGTATGTGCCACTGTGATGGGAGTGGGTCATTGAGAAAGCAGGTGACATGAGATGAGGCTGGAGAGGTGGATGGTGCCAGTCCCTGTAGGGCTTTGTAGACCAGGGTAGAGAATTTGAGTTTTATTCAAGGTGAGATGGGAAAGGGTTCAATGATCAACATGAACCGATTTATGTTTTTAATTCATCACTTAGGGCGCTGTGTAAGGTTGGCTTGTTGGCAGTGAAAGTGGCAGCAGGAAGATGAGTCATCCAGTAAAATGGTGAGGCTGGCTGGGCTCAGGCTGGTAATGGGGAAGACAGAAAAAAGTTAACAAACTCAGGATATGTTTCTTTGGAGGTTTAGGGTATAAACTTGTCAATGAACTGGATGAGAGGAAGTGAGAGAAGAACTAAGCTAAGAATGATACCTAAGGTTTTTGTCTGAGCACCTGGAATGATGCTGAAACTATTTCTCTGTTTCTTGAAATGCAGAAAACTGAAGCAGGAGCAGGCTTGGGAGAGGGGCATGGGTAGCCCAAGCAACCAAGAGTTATGATCAGCTATGTTAATTATGCGACTGGATGTATGAATTTGGAGCTCCAGGGAAAGGTCATGGCTAAAGACATAAATTCAGAAATTATTTCTATCAATGTGGTATATAAAATCACATAATTAAATAAAATTACCTAGAGAAGCATGTAGATGGAAGGAATAAAAGATGGCACAGGACGAAGCCTTCAGGAAGTCCAACATGCAGAGTTCAAACAGAATAAGTTCACCCAGCAAAAGAGATTGAGTGAGTAGGCAGAGGGGCCAGAGGAAAACCAGGAGAGTGTGGTGGTGTCACTGAAGCCAAAAGAACAAAAGTATTCTATGAAGGAGAGAATGATCCTCTGTAACAAATGCTCGTAAGATGTGGCAGAGACTCCTGCTTGTTCTCTGTACCCATTTTCTCCATTTTTCTTTTAGTAATAGAAACCACTGAGCTCTAGCTGGACACAAAGCCACTTACATGGAGACCACATTCCCCAGTCTCTTTTGCAGCTAGATGTGGCCATGAGGCTGAGCTCAAGTCAGCGGAGTGTGAGAAAAAGAAGCTTATGCAATGTGCTATACTTGGCCTTACAGTATTAGGTGTGCATGCCCCCTTTCTCTTTTCCTGGTTTTCCATAGGCTGGAATGTGGACATGGAAGGGGCTCAGCTTCCGTCATGCACATGAGGACAGTACTCCAAGGAATATCAGAGAAACTGGTGAAAGGAACCTAGGAACCTGAATGCTCTTAAGAAGCGAGCCATCTGTCTGCTGTGGATTGCCTACTGCCATTTGGACTCCCTTGTGAAAAAAATAAAGTAAATTCTCTCTACAATCGCTGTATTTTGGGGTCTCTATTTTAACCTCATAGCCCACACCATAAATAATTCACATAACAAGAAAGATGACAGATACTTTGGGAGGCCAAGGTGAGCAGATCACCTGAGGTCAGGAGTTGGAGACCAGCCTGGCCAATATGGCAAAATCCCGTCTCTACTAAAAATATAAAAATTAGCCAGGCATGGTGGCGCATGCCCACAGTCCCAGCTACTTGTGAGGCTGAGGCAGGAGAATCACGAACCCAGCAGGCGGAGGTTGCAGTGAGCCAAGATGGCACCATTGCACTCTGGCCTGGGTGACAGAGCAAGACTCTGTCTCAAAAAAAAAAAAAAAAAAAAGAAAGAAAGAAAAAAGAAGAAAGAAAGATGACAGAGGAAACACCCTGGAGCTGATTGGTGAGTTTGACAATTTCAGAAGTATGACTGGGATAGGAGTAGACTGAAGAGCTAATCCATTCATTCACTCTTTCACTCATTCCACATATT
Organism: Theropithecus gelada; assembly: GCF_003255815.1. Classification (NCBI taxonomy): domain Eukaryota; kingdom Metazoa; phylum Chordata; class Mammalia; order Primates; family Cercopithecidae; genus Theropithecus; species Theropithecus gelada. The sequence goes on from NC_037671.1 coordinate 117,685,873, forward strand.
TGTTGAGTTTTCACTCTGTGTCATGCACCGTCCTAGGCCGTGAGATATAGCAGAAAACAACAGAGATAATGCCCTTGTTCACAAGGCACATGTGTTCTAGTGGAGGAGACAAAAAGTAAACACATAAACAGATAACACATAAACAGGTCAATGTGAAGGCCAGCTAGTGGCCAGGTGAAGGCCAGGTAGTGACCTGTGCTAAGAAGAAAATAAAGCTGAGAGCATGGAAAGCAAGTGCTACTTTAGAAACAATGCTCAGGGGAGGAATTTCAGAGAAGGATACTTTTGAGATAAATTGAATAAATAGAAATTAAAGGGAAAGCTATATGGAAATCCTGAGGAAGAGTACACCAGGCAGAGAGAGCAGAAATTGCAGAGTCCCCGAGGCAGGAATTCACTTGCTTAAGGAATAGAAATAAATCGGATGTGCTATAGAGCACAGCACTTGAGGTGATCAAAGTGCGTGAGGAAGATTAAATTGGAGAGAAAAAAAGATGCCAGATCATCAGAGTCTTTGAAAACTAGGAAAAGAGGTTTCAATTTTTTGTAGATGTGATGGGAAGCCATTGAAGTCATCATAGGGGGTTTAACCAGATTTTGCATTTTAAAATACTGATCCTGCTGCTATTTAAAGAACTGAATGTGAGGGTAAGGGTAAAATCAGTTGGTTGATTCAAGTTATCTAGGCCAGAGATGATGGTGGTTTGGGCTTCGATAACAGCTGTGAAGGTAGTGAGAAGTAGTCTGATTTGGGAGAGGATGTGTGTATGTGTGTGTGTATTGGAGATGGCTATAGAAAGGCTACAGAAACGTCTTTTGAGGTGATCTACTATGTAGGGGTACAGAGAAATGGGCAGCAGCTGGGAAACTTATAGGGATTTAGGAAGTCTCTCTCTCTCTCTCTCTCTCACACACACTCTCTGTCTCTCTCTCTGTCTCTGTCTCCTTTTTCCCCTCTCTCCTTTAAAGACAGGAAATACCAGATTTAATGTGGTAATTGGGATGATCCAGTAGAAAGGGATGCATTTGTGATGCCAGAAAGACAGGTGAAATTTACAGGAAAAGTATGAAGCCAGAATTAAGTAGAGGGTTTAGTCTTTAATCCAAGCAAAGACACTTCATTCATCAAAGAAGGCAAGATGTACCAGAAAATTTATTGGTGAGAAAAGAAAGTTTCGTCTGGTGGCATCCATTGTATCAATGAAATGTGCAGCAACTGAGAGTGAAGATTTGGGCAAGAAGAGAGGTAGGAGATTTGAATAAAGAGAACCCACAGTGGCATGATTATTTCAGAGTGAGAGACCTACAACAAAAGTGCATAGGATTGCTGAACAGTTTGAGCTCATTTAAACTTGGTCGTTCTGAATTTCAAGTGAGTCAATCAGCACCAGTGTTGTGTTTTCTGGTGGCTCAGTTTGGTGACTTGTGTGTATGTGCTAAGTAGGTATTTAGTTGTGCTTAGACATGGCTGAAGTTTTACTAGGGAAATGGAGAACATGCCAACAGTGTTAGGGATGCTTGCAAAACAGCAGCGTGATGTTGGTCCCTGATATGGTTTGGCTGTGTCCCCACCCAAATCTCATCTTGAATTGCATCTTCCACAAGTCCCACATGTTGTGGGAGGGACCCAGTGGGAGGTAATTGAATCATGGGGGATGGTCTTTCCTATGCTATTCTTATGATAGTGGATAAGTCTCGTGCGATCTGATGGTTTTATAAGGGGGAGTTTCTCTGTACAAGCTCTCTCTTTGCCTGCTGCCATCTATGTAAGATGTGACTTGCTCCTCCTTCCCTTCTGCCATTATTGTGAGGTCTCCCCAGCCATGTGGAACTCTAAGTCCATTAAACCTCTTTCTTTTGTAAATTGCCCAGTCTCGGGTATGTCTTTATCAGCAGCGTGAAAACGAACTCCTACAGTCCCTGAAATCTAAACTGAATAAGAAAAGAAATAAGGAAATAGGGGAACAATAATCTAGATTTTATAGGCTTGAAGGTAGTACAATTGAGGGGAAGCCCTATTAAAGATGAGAAGACAAAATTGTGAATACAGAATTAGGTATGAGACAATATTGACTTAGAATGACAAAATTAATTGTAATAAATTATGAATTTATAATGTTGATATATATCCACATAACAAATCCAGAAAATGTCCATGATATTTTTATTAACTGCTTGAAATGCTTTTATTATATATTTTTCTTATATAATATACATATAAAAGATGATATAAGGTGGTCAAAGAGTGTACAACCAACCCATTATTATACTATTATATTATGTGTTGGTTGTACACCCTTTGATCCACCCCTTCACATGACAACAATTTTGTAATAATGTTTTAAATTCTGGAAATAGATAATTCAGTCCTTCCTCTAGCATGGGGAATGGAAACGGAAAAAATGTTTAACTCTAGATATCTGGGATGCAAAAATCATGTGGTTTCAATTTCACACACACATGTGCTTTTTTTTTTTTTTTTTTTTTTTGGAGATGGAGTTTTGCCCTTGTTGCGCAGGCTGGAGTACAATGGTGTTATCTCGGCTCACTGCAACCTCCACCTCACGGGTCCAAGTGATTCTCCTGCCTCAGCCTCTTGGTAGTTGAGATTACAGGCACCTCCTGCCATGCCCAGCTAATTTTTTTTTTTCTTTTTAGTAGAGATGTGGTTTCACCATGTTAGCCAGGCTGGTCTCGACCTCCTAGCTTTTTGTAGTGTAGCTATAGGTTTCTGCTGTCCTACTGTAGGAATTTTGATCAATTCTATTTTACATGATTACCATTATAAAAGAAAAAAATCCACAGGGTGATTTTATGTACATTACATCCTTGAGAATATTTGTTTTACAAAGGCTTCGCTGAAGCAATTGCACATGATTGGCTTCCCTACATTTTTAACCTTGTTTCTTCTCCACTACCTGTTGCTGGCAGAGGCTTGTTGCTAGCAAAGGCCACGTGGCACAAGGTCTTGTGAGCCTTAAGTCTGCCAGCCGTGCAACTTTGTATCACTATATGAGAGAAGTGGAGCCAGTGTGCAAGCAGCAGGAGGAATCTTGCAGCCATTACAACTCTGGCGAATACATGACTCTACTCACAGGTGTTGTGAACCCTATATCCCCACTAAGCCTAATATAAATGCACTCCCAACTAAACTTTCCCTTAGTGGCATCCCTACAATACCCACAGCCCCTCCAACACCACCTTCCTGCAGGGGAGGTGTGATAGGAGGGATGGCAGAGTGGGAAGGGACGTCACTCTTCATCATCACTGTTAAATATCTAAGAGCATCTATTGAAGTGTCTCAGTCTATGTCCTTTGCCCATTTTTTCTCTTTAAGTAGGATTGTCTTTCCTCTTTTGATTTTTAATCGTTACGAATTTTAAAACATTTGCTTGGTCTGTATCAAGACATGTAGAATGGTCTAAAAGTCACTCTGAGAATGTACTTGCCACAAAAAAATATCTGACCAGGTGAATACAGTTCATCCTTGAACAACACAGGTTTGAACTCTGCAGATTTTATATGCAGATTTTCTTCCACCTCTGCCACCCCTTGAGAGAGCAAGATCAACCCCTCTTCTTCCTCCTCCTCTTCAGCCTACTCAACATGAAGATGATAAGGATGAAGACCTTTATGAAGATCCGCTTCCACTTAATGAACAGTAAACAGATTTTCTTTTCCTTATGATTTTCTTCATGTATTAGTCCATTTTCACGCTGCTGATAAAGACATACCAGAGACTGGGCAATTTACAAATGAAAAAAGTTTAATTGGAATTACAGTCCCATATGTGAGGCTGGGGAAGCCTCACAATCATGGCAGAAGGCAAGGAGGAGCAAGTGCAGACAAACTCTTATTTTTTAAAACCATCAGATATCGTGAGACCCATTCAGTATCACAAGAACAGCATGGGAAAGACCTGCCCCCGTGATTCAATCATCTCCCACCAGGTCCCTCCCACAACACGTGGGAATTATGGGAGCTACAAGATGAGATTTGGGTGGGGACACAGAGCCAAACCACATCACTTAATAACATTTTCTTTTCTCTGGCTTATTTTATTGCAAGAATACAGTTTATAACACATATACAAAATACATGTTCATCTACTGCTTAGGCTATTGGTAATGCTTCCAGGCAATAATAGGCTATTAGTAGTTAAGTTTTGGGGGACTCAAAAGTTATGGTGCATTTTCGGCTGTGCAGGGGGTTGGCACCCCCTAACCACTACATTCTTAAAGTGTCAACTATACTTAGCTGGAGCCCCTTCCAGGCCTTGCACTGGCCTGTGCTGGGGAGGGGCCCTAAAACTTAGGCTTTGGTGGCTTCATAATAAGTCTGGCTGGGACCAAAAGACCAGAGGTACAGCTGAATGTGAAAAGGTTACTTTCCTTGCTGAGAAATCCAGGCCCTCCACAGCTTCCCTGGGTCCCCAGTTGTGCCTCACCACCTTCCCTTTTACTTCCCCAGCCCCATATCACTTCCTCTCAGATACACATGGTGCATCATGGAGGGGAGATGATGCATAGGGATTGGCTAGAAAGCATAAATCCTCAACTTTTGGCTCACAATTGGGTCAGCAGTCTCTTTGAGATTTGGTTTCTGCTTCACTGTGGGCTGGGACTTCCCTTTGCAGGGTGTGAGTGAGGAAAGAAATAAGAGAAATACATGAGAAAAGATAACCTTAGGAATACTTTGCAGTGTAGTCCTGCCACAATTGAAGAAGTCAGTTACAATAGCTCATGGATATTAGATTTCTCAAAAGAGGAACAGCCCCATAGAGCTGTCATTGCTGGTGGTGCTAAGGCTATAACTAAAATTCTTTCAGGTCCTGCCTTACTGGAAGGCCCCCATGTCCTCTTTATTTGTTTGATGAGGGTTGTCAAAAAAGCCGCCTCTTTAGAAAGGTCTGCATCACAGATCTACTTGCAACTCCCCCCACTGAAATATCCTCTTTAAGTTCCTCCAGTAGGCTGGTTAAAATTGGGCGGATCACTTAAGGTTAGGAGTTCGAGACCAGCCTGGCCAAAAACATGGCGAAATTCCATCTCTACTGAAAATACAAAAATTAGCCAGGCGTGGTGGCGTGCACCTGTAATCCCAGCTATTTGGGAGGCTGAGGTGGAAGAATTGCTTGAACCTAGGAGGCAGAGATTGCAGTGAGCTGAAATCATGCTACTGCACTCCAGCCTGGACAACAGAGTGAGACTCCATCTCACTTAAAAAAAAAAAAAAAGGAACTGTTTTGTCAGGAACAAACATATTAACATGGCTTAGTTTCTAAAATCAGCTTAACAGTCTACTTAGGGTACTAATGAAATGTGAGTGAAAATAGGTATGTTTTGATGGTGAAGCAAAGTCTGAGAAGATAAGAACATTTAGTAGGAGACTGGCAAGTATAACATACTTTCGTTTATTGTGAAAATAAATCTAATTTCATAAATTAACCGAAATGTCAACCTTCATCTTATAATTTTGTACTGTTAGCTGCTGGGGAAGTGAAATTTCTTATTAAATAGGAATTTGAGGGAATTTTTTTCTGTCTGGAAATTTAAACCACTCCCTTAAGATGAAGCATTGTTTAAGTAGAATACTTCTTCTTCATTATTTGCAAAAAGTAGGAGACAAACCTAGAAATCCCACTACCAAATTACCATCTCTAGAAATACTAGATAGTAGAAACTGAAAGATATGCTCAAATGTGAAGTTTCCCTCCCACCGTAATGTATTCTTCAGAACGTGGATAATTACATTCCAGCTCTTACACAGTTGCTCATAATAGGAGATCCTATCCCAATTATATTATTCAGAACCACAAAATATTTTGAGAAAGTCATGTAGTTTGAAAATGGGCTCAGTCAACGCTACTTTGGAGTGCTTACAGAATAGGTAGAAAGCCCAGAACAATTTTTAATTGAAATATAATTTATATACCATAATATTCACCTATTTTACTTGTGCATTTCAATAAGGTTTAGAAAATGTATACTGTCATGCAACTCATCCTTACACTATGCTTTAGACCAATCCATTGTCTTAAAATGTAACTAATCCCTGCTGCCACTCCCACCCCCCAGCACCAGGGAACCACTGATTTGCTTTCTGTTACTAAACTTTGCTTTTCTAGATATGCAAATGGAGTCATACAGTGTACTCTCTTGCCTTGCTCCTTTCACTCATATGACATTTTTGAGATCTATTCATGTCTTGCATGTATTAGCAGCTCATTCATTTACTTTTATACTTACTTTTTTATTGTGGAAAATATACCTAACATGAAATTTATCATTTTAACCATTTTTAAGTATACAATTCAGTGGCATTATGTACATTCACAATGCTGTTCAACTACCACCACTATTCATTTCCAGAACTTTTTCTTCTTTCCAAATGGAAACTCTATACCCGTGAAACACTAGCTCTCCATTCACCCCTGCCCTGCACTCCTAGCAACCATCACTTTACTTTCTATCTCTATGAATTTGCCTATTTTTATCTCATATAAATCCTGTATTGAGATCATACAATATTTGTTCTTTCATTTCTGGCTTATTTCACTTAGCAAAATGTTGTCAACATTCATCTTTGTTGTAGTACATCTCAAAATTTCATTCTTTTTAAGGCTGAATAACACTCCATTGTATGGATACTGGATTACCTTTTACTGATCCATTCATCTAATGATGGAAATTTAGGTTGTGTTCATCTTTTGGTTGTTGTAAATAATGCTACTGTGAGCATTGGTGTACATAGTTGAGTCCAGGTTTTTCAATTCTTTTGGGTGTATTTCTAGGAATAGAATTGCTGGGTCATATGGAAATTCTATGCATAACCTTTTGAGAAACCACTACCCAGTTCTTTCTTTTTTTATTGGAGCAATTAGAGTGGCTATGTAAAGAGATCTCACCGTGGTTTAAATTTGCATTTCTTTGATATCCAATGATGTTAAACTTTTTTTTTATATGTTTGGTTTAACTCTTATATATTTTCAATTGTGAAGTATCCCTCTAAATCTTGTGCCATTTTAAAATTGAGTTGCTAGCTTTTTTATTAAGTTGTAAGAGTTTTTTTATATTCCTTTTCAAATATATGTTTTACAAATACATTTTCCTAGTCTATGGCTTGTCTTTTTATTTTCTTTAAAATTAAATGCATATATTTTAAAAATTTGATGCTGGTCCAGTTTATAACATTTTTCTTTTGCATTTCATGCCTTTTATGTCCTGTCTAAAATTTTTGGCTTACTTCAGAGTCATAAAGATTTTTGTTTGTTTTCTTTCTAAGTTTTATAGCTTTAACCTGGTTGTATATGCCCATCATCCATTTGGGTTAATTTGTGAATATGGCATAAAAAAGGAGTATTCATTTTCCCTTGAAATATGTTCACTTATTCTCATTCCCCTTATTGAGGGAAAAGAAAACAAAAAAACTATCCTTTCCCCCATTGAATTACATTGACAAATTGATCATATATGTGTGGGTTTTCTGGACTCTCAATTTCATTGATCTATGTGTATATCCCTATATGAATACTATGTAGTATTGATTGCTAATTTTTATAATATGTCTTAAAAATAAGTATTGTATGTTTTCCAACAATTTACTTCCTTCTAAAAATTGTTTTGACTACTTTAGGCCCTTTGCATTTTATACAAATTTTAGAATCAGCTTGCCAATTTCCATGTACAAGAAAATATCTGCTGGTATTCTGATAGGAATTGCATTGAATCTATAGATCAATTTGAGGAGAATTGCCATCTTAACAATATTGAGCCTTTGTCTATGAACATGGTATATCTCCATTCATTTAGGCCATCCTTAATTTTTCTTAGTAATGTTTTGTGTTTTCAGTACATAGGCTTCAAAATATTTTCTTAAATTTATTTCTAAGTATTTTAAATGTGATTGTAAATGGCATTTTTAAAACTTTAAGTTTTAGATTGTTATTAGAGAATGGACCACTTAAATTCACTTAGGAGTTCTAGCAGTGTTTTGTAAATTCTCTATGATATGCTAATACATGATCATGGTTTTATGTAAATTAAGTTTTACTTTTTCTTGCCCAATCTGTATACCATGTGTTTCTTTTAATAGTCTTATTTCACTGACTAGAATCTTCAGTATAATGTTGAACAGAAGTGGTAAGGGTGAATATCCTTGTTTTTGTTCTTGACCCTTGGTAGAAAGTATTCAGTCTTTCACCGTTAAGTGTGATGGTAACTGTAGTTTCTTTGTTCATTACCTTTATTAGATGGAGAAAGTACCTACTATAGTTTGGTTTGTTTGACTCCTTCAAATCTCATGTTGAAATTTGATCCCTGATGTTGAAGTTGGGGCCTAACGGGAGGTGTTTGGATCATGTGGGCAGATCCTTCATCAGTGGCTTGGTGCCATAATCACAGTAATGGCTGAATTCTTGCTCTGTTAGTTCCCATGAAAGCTGATTGTTAAAAAGAGCCTAGCACCTTCACCTTTTCTTTCTCTTGCTTCCTCTCTCATCATGTAATTTCTGCACATGCTGGCCTCCCTTTCCCTTCCATCATGAGTGGAAGCAGCCTGAAGCCTTCACCAGAAGCAGATGCTGGTTCCAGGCTTCTTGTACAGCCTACAGAACTGTGAGCCAAGTAAACCTCTTTTCTGTATAAATTACCCAGCCTCAGGTATTTCTTTATAACAACACAGACAGACTAAGATAGTTCCCATCTATTCTTACTTTCTTGAAAGTTTTTTAAAAATCATAAATTGGCATCGGAATTTGTTAAATGTCTTCTATCTGTTTATTAAGATTTTTCCTAATTATTCTATTAACATGGTATAGTGCATTAAATGATTTTTGAATGTTAATCCTATCTTGCATTTCTGTGATAAACCCTAGTTATTCATGATCTATTATTCCTTTTGTATGTTGCAGGTTTCAATTTATTCATATTTTATTAAGTACTTTTGCACCTATATTTATTAAGTATATTGCTCTGTGGGTTTTTTTTTTCTCTGTGGTATATTTTTTCATCTTTATATTGAGGGAAATATTAGCCTCATGAAATGAGCTGAGAAGTTTTCTTCATTCTCTATTTTTTGGAAGAACTTTTTTTTGTAGGATTGGTATTATTTATTTCTGAGGTGTTTGATTTAACAGTTAATTCATCTGTGCCACAACTTTTCTTTGTGGAAAAATTTTTAATTGGTAATTTCATTCCTTTACTACATATAGAGATTTTTTCAGGTTTTCTATTTCTTCTTGAGTCAGTTCTGGTAATTTGTGCCTTTCTAAGAATTTTTATAATACCTCTAAGTTGTCAAAAATATTGATATAAAGTTGTTCATAGTATTTCCTTAGTATCATTTTAATTTTTGTGGGATATATGGTAATGTCCCTTTTTTTTATTACTGATACTGGTAATTTGTATCGGTCCTATATTTTTTTGATCAGGCTAGCCAAAGTTTAATGATTTTTGTTCATTTTTTTCTAAGAAGTGACATTTAGTTTCATTTATTTTTCAATATTTTAAAATTTTATTCATTTCTATTTATTGGTTTCCACATTGATCTTTTAAAAATGTTCTTCCACTTACATTGTGTTTTATTGATCTTCTCTTCCAGTTTTTTAAGGTAAGAACTTCTATTGTTTTTAGACCTTTCTTCTATTATAATATACTCATATAAAGTTATAAATTTTCCTTTCAGCACTCTTTAGCTACATTTAACAATTTTCGTATGTTGTACTTTTATTTTCATCCAGTTTCAGAAAATTTAAAAAATTTGTTTTGATTTCTGACACATGAGTTACTTAAAAGTGTGTTAAATTCTACATATTTGGGGATTTCTCAGATATATTTCTGTTGTTAATGTCTAATCTAATTCCATTGTGTGCAGGTAATATATTTTTTATAATTTTAATCCTTCTAAATTTATTGAAATTAATGTTATGGCCCTCCATATAGTCTACCCTGGTGATTACTCAATGTGCACTTAAAAGTAATAAATATTCTGCTGCTTGGAAGTGGAATGTTTTATATATATGCCAATGAGGTCAAATTGGTTGGTATTATTGTTCATGTTTTCTATATCACTACTGATTTTCTATTTTTAATATCAATTACTGAGAAAGAAATAAATATACAATGTATCATAATTTTTGCATTAAACATATATTTTCAAAATTTTAAAAATATTTTTAACAGAGATTCAAGTTACCATCTGATGCAAATTCCTTTCAGCCTAAAGAGATTTCATTAGTATTTCCTGTAGTACAGTTCTAGCAATGAATTGTGTCAGTTTTGGTTTATCTGAAAATATCTTTATTTTCTCTTCACATTTGAAGAGTTTGGTGGCTATAGAATTCTTGGCTGACCTTATTTTCTCCTTCAGCAATTTGAATATATCATTCTATTGCTGTCTGGCCTCCATTATTTCTGATGCAAAGTCAGCCATTTCTTGTATTGTTACACTGTTTATGCAATCTGTCATTTTTCTCTTGCCACTTTCAAAATTTTCTCCTTGTCTTGCAGTTTGACTATGATATTTTTGAGTGTGGTTTTGTTTGTACTTAGCCAACTTGGTGTTTTTTGAGCATCTTGATGCGTAAGTTAAAGTTTGAATCCACTGTTTCTTCAAATTTTTTTCCACTCTTTTTTTTCTTTCCTTTCTTTTGGACCCCATTTATATACGTGCTGAAATACTTGATGTTGTCTCACATGTGTCTGAGATGCTATTCATTTTTCTCCCATCCCTTTTCTATTTGGATTTTTTGTTTGTTTGTTTGGTTGGTTTGTTGGTTGGTTGTTTTTGGACTGACTGGATAATCTATTAATCTATATTCAAATTCACTGATTCTTTCTTCTGATATCTCAAATCTGAAGGTAAATTTATCTAGTGATTTTAAAATTTCAATTATTTTACTTTTTGAGCTCCAGAATTTCCATATGGCCTCTTTCATAGCTTTTATTTTTCTGTTGAGATTTCTTATTTTGACTCCTTGTTAGTGTATTTTCTGTTAATTCTTTGAACATATTATGTTGAAGTCTCTTTATACTAAAATCTAACATCTGGACCTACTTGGAGTCAGTTTCCATTGACTGTGTGTGTGTGTTTTAAACCTGTGTATTTGTTCTGTTTCTCTGAACAGCTAGTAATTTTTAAAGTGAAAACTGGACATGGTAGATAATATACTGATGCAACTCTATATTTATTTTATTTTTTTTCTAAGGGTTGTTTTTTGTTTGTTATAGTAACTTACCTCTATTCAAGCTGAGAAATATCTACACTGTGACACACAACTTCTGATGTCTTTGCTCAGATTTATGTTTGCTTTTTTTAGCCTCAGTCCATAAGTCTTCCTGTGCCTGCATAGCTTAGCAGTTGGCTAATTATTTGGCATAGTTTATACTTAGACATTTTGGGCCCATAAAGCTTCTATCCTTTGTTACTCAAGCTCTGTGTAAGTTGAAGAGTGCTTTCAAAGGCACAGCCAATTACAAAGTCCCCTTTGGATCTCACTTTTAATGAGCCCTCTGGGTTCTCCTCCATATTTGTGTAGTTTAGCAATCATCCAGAGATTTGTGGAGAGTTTTATTTCAGCCCTTCTATGGCTCTCACTTCCAATATCTCACATTTAAATTTCTAGCTGGTTGCCATCTTCCTTGAATTGAAATAGTTGATACTGTCTGATAAAGCTACAAGTTTTGTGCTCCTACCCCAAACTGAATCTGTCATCTCCAGCTGGAAAAGACAGGTTTTCACCACCTGTTAACAACAACTCAACTACTACTGGATAATGGTCTTTACCACTTGAGCTGTGGAAGAGAAAGGATGAGAATGCTTTCAAGTAAGAAGCCCACAATCTTGCTGGTCTTACTTCATGCAGTAGCAGTTTTTCATGAGCAGATTTTCCTTAATTTGTTGTCTGCCTTTGGTCATCTTCTAGTACCTTGTGATGGTTACTTTTAATGGTTTTGTCCAGTTTTTGTTGTTGTTGTTGTTGTTGTTTTTCACTAGTTTTCTGCTTGGAGAAAGGAAAGAAATTTAACACAGACCTTGTCATCCTACCTACGAGCTAACAAGTATAACTACATAATTGTAGCTCTCAAACATTTTTAAAGAGCAATACTAAAAGCGATTAGGTTGTGAAGATCTTACAAACATGTAACCTACAAGATGAACAACAACAGCAGCAAAAGTCTATCCTAATGTTTTGCAAATAGTGCCATTGGTTGTCTACAGGGAAGCCTTTCTCTCTACTTCTTACTTTCTAACAGAATCAGAATGTATTTGCATATTGTAAATATATGTTGCATATGTTTCTTCCCAGTTTTAAGGGATGCCTATTAATTAATCTTAATCAACCATGATTAATATCCATCTAGAATTATCATTATAAGTATGGTTTTATGATACAACCCTGGCCAATGAAATAAGAGGAGAAATCTGCCAGGTGGCTTCTGGAAAGTTTTTTTTTCTTTTTCATATAAAAGGACATAAGACAGAAATGCACTCACTGTCCTACTTTCAAAAGATTTTTGATGAAGATACAATACTTGGAGCTGCTCCAAGAGGACAAAGCCAAAGACTGGCTTGGTGATATGATAGGGTTACTAACCATCCCAGTTTGCCTGAGACTGTACCAGTTTTAGCATTGAAAGTCCTCTGTCCCAGGAAATTTTTCGGCCCGGAAGTAGCCAGAACAGTTGGTCCCCCTACGTTGCTCTGCTACTGAATTGACCAACCAACACTGGTGTGACCCTACTATCAGACTTCTTAAAATATGAATAATTAATTTGCTGTTCTTTAAGCTATCTCTATCTCTATAGTCTGTGACGTACAGCCAAAAGTGTCCTATTACAGTACCCAAATATAAACAACTTTAACCAATTCATGCTTGTATACCCATTCACAGCAAGTTAAAAGAAGTCTGCCCTAGGAACTTTTCTTTTCCTTTTTTAGAGGGAATGGAGAAGAAGACGGTAAGTAAGAAAAAGTAGGGAGACAGGCAGGTTGGGAGACAGGCAGGTTGGGAGACAGGCAGGTTGGGAGACAGGCAGGGAAGAAGACAGATGGGAGAGGGAGTGGGGAAGAAGGCAGTGAGAGGAAAGAAGACAGGGAGATAGAACAGAGGGAGGGAGCTAAGGAGAGGGAGCAGGGAAGGAGACCTGGAGAGGGAGCAGGGAAGGACTGCGGGAGACGGGTCCTGCCCTAGGAACTTCTGATGCATACTAAAAATGTACGTCATAATTTCAGTGGTAGCCAATGTCAGTTATCCATTGAGAGAAAATAAACTGTGTGAAATCAAAGACCATATCCATCTTGTAAGGAGCTGTATTCCCCATCATCCCCACTCCTCAGCCCATGGCAGGTGACCAATAAATATTTAGTGAATGAATATTACTCATTACTTTTACTGAAAATTCTCAAGCAAATAGGAAAGTGGCCCCTGGTGCCAGTAGAGTGAATTAAACAGTGAAGTAAACTTTAAACTATTGATTTGTGGACAAATCTGGTAAATCTGATATATCACAAATCAGAATGGGTCAGAGGATATGAAATCTTGTTGGGGAAGGGTGAATCTGGAGAGTAACACAGGGAAAGCTGGCCTAGAGTCTTGGAGTTTGAGGGTGAGGAAAGAGGATATGGCTCATGAAGAACTCTAGATATTGATAGAACAGTGTACATTTAAATAAAGTTAAAGTTTGTGGGTAACTACAAGTCAGAGAATGTATAATTTTAATTAACTATGGAACATTGCAACATGATCAGGAAGGGTAGACCTCAGTTTTAACCGAATGATGCAGATGGTGAATAGAGCTGCAGCAGGGGCAGCCACAGGTCCACGGGAAAAGGGCAAAGTGATCTCACAATGAAGACTGGGAGTGGACAGCCAGTCCAGATGGCTGGCTGGAGACCCTGGCAATGACTTGAGGGCGCAGCCAGCAGGAGCCAAGGTGAGGCTGAGTCAGCCAGGGGAGTGGTGCTGGGAGCAGGGCTGAGCCAAAGGGACAGATCATGAATTCAACAGCTACAGACCTCAGCTTCAGGGATCATCTGGGTGCCCAGCAAACTAGTGGACAGGGAACTGCCCCAGAGGCAATGACTAGAAGACACCATGCTTAAGACCCTGAGAGCCCTTTCTCTGCTCATATCCTTGCTTTATCTTACGGAGAAAGGCAGGGGAGGGGAAGTCTACCTGAGAGGCAGAACTGTTTGATTTAATAGAGTCAACATAAAATACCAAACTAAGCTTGAAAACAGATTGGACATTTCACTATTTTTTTACTGCTAGCCAGTGACTGGAAGCTTATGAGGAAGACTGTAATAGATATAGGCTAAGTAAAGAAGTCTTATTTTTTCCAATCTTGAGTTGTTGTTAAGTTTTTTGACCCTCCTCCCCCATATACATATTCCATGTGGACTGTAAGGGAAAAAGAAGGAGTGTGGCTTTCCAGGAAAGCCGGACCTGGAGAGCAGAAGCACTGGAGCAAGAATGAAATCAACAGACTTCCTGGATTACTCAGAATGAATGTCTCTGAGGCCACAGCAGAGGGAGTTTTGATCCCAGAAAACATTGGAGCAAATCTGAATCTGCTGTGGTGATTCAATCCAGGGCTGTTCATCTGTGTTATTCTGCTTCCTTCTGCTCCTAACCTCTTCTCTTTACTATTCTTCGTCATGAACAATTGGCTCTGTGTACATTTTCAATGAGTGTAGCCCATTGGGTAGGGAGGGAGGTTGGGTAGGGAGTCAAGGGTTAGATAGCCAGCTTCCCCTTCACCCTTGGGTCTCATTTCCTGCTCTGCTTGGAAATCCCAGAGTTCCAATGATAACTTGATTTGTACTAAGGCATCTGATGTTAATGGTAATTTCCTCTCCGAGGTATTTATGTGTAAACTTGAAAAAGGTCATCAAAATCTAGAGTCATGAATTTGTAAGGTGACAGTTTACATAGTGGCTCTAATGTGTCCTATATACAAGAATAACCTGGGAAATACGTTTGAAGACAGTGGAAGATAGTGATTGATAAGACACCAAGGAGAAGAACTTCAAAAGGACTGGGGACCCAGTGAGGTCACTGATGGCCTGGGAAACATTTATAATAAGAGTGGTAGACCAGACTTCTAGACCATAAACAACTCCAATGTCCTGGTCTTAGGGTCTAAACTATAGCATTTCTCAGTGTGGTCTATGCACAAACTGCATTAGAATCACCAGGGGCACCTATTTAAACTGAAAATTCCTGGCTGGGCACAGTGGCTCATGCCTTAATTCCAGCACTCTGAGAGGCTGAGGTGGGTGGATAGCTTGAGCTCAGGAGTTCAAGACCAGCCTGACCAACATGGTGAAATCCTTCTCTACTAAAAATACAAAAATTAGCCAGGCGTGGTAGTGGGCACCTGTAATCCCAGCTACTTACGAAGCTGAGGCAGGAGAATCACTTGAACCAGGAGGTGGAGGTTGCAATGAACCAAGATTGCACCATTGCCCTCCGGCCTGGGCGACAGAGTGAGACTCTCAAAAAAATAAGTAAAAGTAAATAAAATAAAATAAACTGAAAATTCCTGAGATCCACTCTTTCTCTCTCTTTTTTAAAAAAATTCTTTTTCTTTCTTTTTTTATTCTTTCTCTTTCATGAGTACATATAACATAAAATGTGTCATTTTAACCACTTCTGAGTATTCAATTCAGTAATATTACATACATTCACAATGTTGTGCAACCATCTCTACTATACATTTCCAGGAGATTTTCATCATCCCAAAAGGAAACTGTACCCATTAAACTAAAACTCCCCATTTCCCCTTCCCTTACCCACCCGTAACCTCTATTCTACTTTCTGTCCCTATGAATTTGCTGAGGCCTGCTCTTGACCTTCCTGGATTGTTCTCTCAGAGTTATCACGGCAGAACTGACAACAGAAAGCAGGAGAGAAGAGAAAAGACAGAGTGATTCGAAATTGCAGGTCCTTCCTCCTCTTGTTCATTATAAGCAAATGCTCATAATGTTTTCTGGGATTTCTCAGGATTTTCCCTGAAGCTGGCATTTTCCTTCAGCTTCCTATGAAACCTCAAAAGGCAAAAGCTCTGATGAAGTTGTGTTTGTATTGTCCTCAGCCAATCACACGCGTTGGACCCAGCAGGCACTGAAAACATCATGAACAGCTATTGAATGATGCCCATCTTACTTCAAAAGTAAAATTTTAGCTTAGCTTTTCTTTTTTTTTTCCCTCCTTTTCCAAAAGCAGGTCTTCTTGTCCCTTCACAGGGATTTTCCAGGTGAGAAAGAGAACAGAGAAGTAAACAGGCAACCAAGATCACAGACTGATATGGTTTGGATTTGTGTCCCCACCCAAATCTCATGTCAAATTTTAATCTCTAGTGTTGGAGGAGGGGCCTGGTGGGAGGTGACTGGATCATGGGGGTGGATTTCCTCCCTTGCTGTTCTTGAGATAGTGAGTGAGTTCTCATGAGATCTGGTTGTTTAAAAGTGTATAGCACCTCCTGCTTTGTTCTTTTTCCTCCTCCTCTGGCCATGTAAGATGAGCCTGCTTCCCTTTCCATCATCACTGAAAGTTTCCTAAGGCCTCCCCAGCCATCCTTCCTGTACAGCCTGTGGAACCATAAGCCAATTAAACCACTTTTCTTTATAAATTAAACTACCCAATCTCAGGTAATTTTTTTATAGCAGTGAGACTACACACAGCCTATTAGCAAAAAAAAAAAGGAGAAGACTCTGATGTCCGAACTAGCTGTTCTCATCTTTCCCTTTTAATTAACTCTTGTTTCTGTATCATCAGAACAATATATAAAGATTGTCGGCTGGGCGTAGTGGCTCACGCCTGTAATCCCAGCACTTTGGGAGGCTGAGGCAGGCAGATCATCTGAGGTCAGGAGTTTGAGACCAACCTGACCAACATAGTGAAACCCCGTCTCTACTAAAATACAAAAAAAAAAAAAAAAAGCCAAGTGTAGTGGCGGGCACCTGTAATCTCAGTTACTTGGGAGGCTGAGGCGGGAGAATCGCTTGAACCCAGGAGGCGGAGGTTGCAGTGAGCTGAGATCATGCCATTGCACTCCAGCCTGGGCAACAAGAGTGAAACTCAGTCTCAAAAAAAAAAAAAAAAAAAAAGATTGTGGAGAAATCTTTCTTGGCACTTTTTAATAAAAATACACTCCTATTAAAATTTAATGATGTTCTGTTAGTACAAAGTTGTTTGAACCAGCTTGGTTTCCATTTTTTTTGTTTTCTTAGGGCTACATATATGTTAATATCACAATTTACTTGACTAAAGTGCATTCTCTCAAATATATGAGAGATTATTTTAAGTAAGAATGTGACACTATCCAGATGACTTGTGCCCCATTGATTCACTTACTTGTCCTATCAACATTCACTCAACAAACGCTCATGGATCCCTCTCAAGTCAGTGCTAAGGATGTAAGGACAAATAACCCTGGTTCCATTTCTCAAGTTGCCTGAAGACTTTGTATACTGGCTTGTTTTTCATTTGAAATCTTGCCGTGCTTTGTATTTAAGAATGACAAAGGAGGCTGGGCGTGGTGGTTCACGCCTGTAATCCCAGCACTTGGGGAGGCTAAGGCAGGCGGATCACGAGGTCAGATCGGGACCGTCCTGGTCAACATGGTGAAACCCCTTCTCTACTAAAACACAAAAAATAAACTGGGCCTGGTGGCGCACACCTGTAGTCCCAGCTACTTAGGAGGCTGAGGCAGGGGAATCGCTTGAACCTGGGAGGTGGAGGGTGCAGTGAGCTGAGATGGTGCCACTGCACTCCAGCCTGGCAACAGAGCAAGACTCCGTCTCAAAAAAAAAAAAAAACAAAAAACAAAAAGAGTGACAAAGGACCAATTAAATAACTTAGTATTCTATGATCCTTTCCACAAGGAAGCTTAAAAATTTAAATTCTGTTTAGGGTATTTATATTCCTCTCCTCTTCTCTAAGCCACACATTCCTCTGATTATTATATTTTCAACCTGATGTGGTAACACAAAATACATCTCAGTCAAAAGTAAAAGTTCTGCAATCATTCATTCATCAAGTACTTGTTTACTATTTTGGGTCAGGCACTGTTCCAGCATTGTGGAAATAGAGTAGTGAAGAAGGCAGGAAAGGTCTCTGCCATTCAGGAGTTTCTATGCACTGAGAGGAGGATGATACCACTAGCTGCTTGTCCAGTTACTCCTGCTGCCTTATTCTTAGCTATTAGAGTCCTAATGTAGCACAGGGTCATAATGTGTGCCACTGAAAATATCTGCTTAATCTTCCTCTGACTTGAGGATAGCAAACTGACCCATTCCGGCATAAGCCTAAGTCATCAGATAGGACTTCTTTAAATGATTTCAAAGTCATGCTCCTTTGCCTTTTGCTCCTCACTCTTCATCCTTCTTGCCTAGAAACATGGAAGTGATGCCTGGAAGTGGAGCAACCGTCTTCTCTTGTGAATATGAAAACCACACTCATATAGAGAGGGAGCAGGGAGCTTGAAGAAACCTGGTTTCTTGGTGCCGCCAGGGGAGCAGTCCACCACTTATTTAGAGATACGTAAGCACCTCCTTGGTGGTAGGGTTTCTGTCCTATGAGGTCAGAAACCCTACCACCAGTTTGGGTGAGTCTAACTGATTGTTGCAGGTTGGGGTTCCTAGAGGCAGACTCTGAAGCAGTGATTTGCATGCGGAAAGTGTATTAGAGAGTGTCCTTGGGACAGCACCTGTGGATCATGCAGAGGGAAAAATTCCAAGCCTGGGATGGCCCTTCAGACTTGTCTCAAGGTGGACAAATGGGGCTGGGCCTTTATACATGTGCAATGCCCAGTCATTGAATGTAGGTGCGCAAGGAAAGGGGTATGACTTTAGATGAGACAACTCTTTCCAGATGAGTCACTTCGTAAAAAGGGCTGACAGTGGGATGCTGTCTGTGGACAGCACTTTCAGAAACATGGGAAATGAGTTCTTCATTCCTGAAAGAGAATCAAGGAAGCATATTATAGCACCCACAGCTGTCCATCATATATGCCCCTCGAATACACTTATAAATGCAAGTTTCACAAGCAGCCCTCTTGGATTCCATCAAGTCTGTTTTCCTGGGAGAAATTTGTAAGCAAAAGGTTAACAGGGTAAACTACGGTCCCAAAAATATTTAATAGAAAGGAAGAGCTGCATCTGGTCTTGGAGTTGCCACCGAAGCTCATTAAATTCTTATTCTGTTATCCATTTAACATTCCCCTCACCTTCAGCTGGCATGTTTGCTGGTCTCAGTGACTTACCTGGTAGTGTGACTCAGATCTGCACCACTGAGGGGTCTGAGCTGCTGGTCACCATGCCTTACTCAGGCCACCACTGCGGCAATCACCCATTAAGCCTCAAAACCAGGTGAGGGACTACTGAGAGATGCTTAAGTGGATCACCAAGTACCAAACACCTTCTTTCCTGCCCTCATTATATAAGAGCAGCCAACCTTCTCCTAATGATCAGGGTCCATTTTCTGTAACAAGACAGTCACTCCTTTTCTTTCCTGCTGGTCCTTTGGCGCATGAAGCCTTAGGTGCCTAGACGACAGCCATAGCTTATGTATCAATGGGACTAATGATGTGTTCCTTGGTAGAAGCATTTCTGTTTGTGAATTAGAATCTTCAAGCCCACAAAGCGCAGAATTGCAGAGACAAGAAGCACAGATTCCCCGACTGAGGCTGATGCTAAGCTAATGTGATCATTGAGAGAGTGTTTAGGGAAGTCCCTTCTGTGAAAATGACAATTACACGGAGAGCTAAAGGATGAGAATGATGCAGTCAGAAGAGCTGGATAAAGACCTCCTTAGACAGCAACAAAAAGAAACTGCAAGCAAAAAATCTAAAATCAGAACAAATTTAGTTTATTACAAATCAGTGCATCTGTACCATAGAGAATGTGGGGAAATGGGTAGAAAGTGGACTCAGAGAGGTAGGCAGAGGCCAGATTACGTGTGATCTTTGAGGTGATAGTGAGGACTTCACATGTCTTCTAAATATGAGGCAAAATCATCAAAAAGTTGTAAGTGGGCCCAGCACAGTGGCTCATACCTATAATCTCAGCACTTTGGGAGGTCGAGGCAGATAGATTGCTTATGTTCAGGAGTCCGAGACCAGCCTGGGCAACATGGCAAAATCCCATCCCTACAAAAAAAAAAGTACAGAAATTAGCCGGACATGGTAGTGCATGCCTGTAGTTCCAGCTACTTGGGAGGCTGAGGTGGGAGGATCATCTGAGCCCAGGAGGCCGAGGCTGCAGTGAGCCATGATTGTACCACTGCACTTCAGCCTGGGTGACATGAGATGCTGTTTCAAAAAAAAAAAAAAGTTATATGCAAAAGAATGTCACCTTCTGGATTACAGTTTTAAAGGACTAAACTGGGAAAAGTTGGGGCACATAGCTGACAAGAAGCTACTGGCTTTTAATTTTCCTAAATCCCTCATAAAAGCCCACAGCAATTAGGATAACAAGCACATAAAACCTGGACAACATCTATAACAAAACTAAATGAAAAAGTAACCTCATTAACTTCAAAATACAGGTGAGTTCTATCCTGACAGCTTTAAAATATGCATAAAATCAGCATTTATGAAGGAGAAAGCAGACGGAAACAATGGGACAACGGATCACTGGTGAAACTTCAGAATAACCACAGGGCTCACCTGCAGCTCCGTAGGTCAATCTGAGAATGGTAGCTAACACCGGTAAGAGTTTTCACCCTGCAATAGCAAGCCAGTGATAAGGCCTTAAGTTGCTAAAGTGGTCAGGACCTATGAACCCTCAAAACTGACTAGCAAAAGCTCCCTTCCAGGACAACATCCCACACAGAGGTGAAATTCTTGGAAACCAAATCAAAATTGAGCAGGAGAGGGTCAACAGAGACCAAGGGAAAAAGAAAGTCTGGCTAAAAATAGGAACAGGGAGCAAAGCCAAGAAATTTCAGAATATAAGCCATTGTACAGTTGTTCCTTCGTATCCATGTGGGATTGGTTTCAGAACCTTTTGAGAATGCCAAAATCTGCAGATGCTCAAGTCTGATGTAAAATAGCATAGTATTTGCACACAACTTATGTACATCCTCCCATATACTTTAAGTCATCTCTAGATTACTTATAATACCTAACAAAATGTAAATGCTTTGTAAATAGTTGTTATACCATATTGTTTGGAGAATAATGACAAGACAAAAACTGAACATGTCAACACAGATGCAATTTTAAAAAATATTTTCAAAAACATATTTTCAGTTCTTGATTGGTTGAGTCCGTGGATGTGAAGTCCATGGATACAGAGGGCCAACTGTATTTTCAAACATATTACAAAACAACAGAAGAGGAAGATCTAGGATCCATGAAGTTGGAAACATTAATCTAAAATTCAAAAAATTAATTTCACATAAAAATGAGCAACATAAAGGAATTAAGGTCATATTAAGGGGAAAAGAAAAAATGCAAAATAGTATTCCTAAAAACAATGAAAGTATGCCAAAGAGACGTGTGCACAGATAGATGAAAAATATAAACTGATATTTTACAACACTATAAAACACATTTAAAAAATGATGCAATATCTAAAAGGACAGAATAGAGCAGAAGAAAATTCAGGAATGAGAAGACAGAACTCAGAAAACAATTAAAACTTTAAAAAATTTGTTTCTGAAATAACATCTAAGCCAGAAAAAAGATAATGAATAAATAGAATAGAAAATGCTTTCAGAAAAATTAAAATTAAGAAGAGTAAAACTTTAATATAAAAATGATGAAAGAATAAAGAGGTAGAAAGGGTTATAAAGAAAGCCGCAAATACAGAAGGCAGGCAAGAAAGATCCAACATTCATGTAATAGGAAGCTCTGAAGAAGAAAACCAAATTTAGGGAACAGATCAAACAATAAGAACTATGAAAAATAAAGGAAACATTTTCTTATTCTAATAAAAACATTAATACTACATATTGAAAAGGTACAGTGCAATACTCAGAAAAACCAACCCAGAGTGACCAATATTGAAATAGATTCTAATTAAATAATTGGACTTAAAAAATTCCTTGAGCATTTAGAAAAAGGCCAGGTCACCTACATGAGGGAAATAAAATAGATTGCCCTATAAAAGTTTGACAGCAATGCTTTAGGCTAGAAGAAAAATGGAATATAACATTTAAGATGCTCCAAAAAAGAAAATGTGGAACCAAGAATTTTATATCTAGCCAAAATGGCTGCCAAGTGTTAAAGACCACAGACAAACTATGATCAAAAGTTAAAAATTCAGAAAATACTGTTCTCATCAGTTCTTCCTTGAGAAACTGGAGAATCATAGAAAAAAATAATAAACATAAAGACTACTGGTAAGCTCTAAATATATAATTATATGGAGAATTAATAGACTGAGAATTGGAAGGAAGAGAAAAAAGTAAGTTAATGTAATTTCTGATAATACAGAAATAGAATTACTAAAACAAATGGAAAGAATTCTCAGAAAAATAAAAGTATTTTCACAATCATATTGCTGAAAACACTGGCATTGTTAATCTTCGATTGTTTTATGTGTAATTTAGAATAAGCCAAATGAGTAATTATGTGAAATTCTAATTTATCATCCCCATTCTTGACAATCAGGATTTGTGGTATGGGTGAACGGAGGAACAAGTTTCATATTGAAAAAATTAAGTAGAACATCCTGTAATTTTGAATTTAGAAGCCCTGGTACCTTTTAGTGAGAAACACTATATCTAAATCAACATTGCTACTGTTGGTCATTCTTTCCAGGTTTTTTCAGTGTTCAAAAGTAGAATATATGCCTTTTCCTGATTACGCGATGTAAACCTCCTGGATCTTAAATGTCACTCTGGGAAGAATAAAGACTTGTATAGTCCTGAATGGACTGAGTTTGAAAATATGGAGAAAATCTGAAGTGACTAAAGAAATCTGGAATTCAATTTTCTGAATCATCAGTGGAATGAGAGTTAGAGACAAAACTCATTCGGTTACAGAAAAATAAGTATATTTTCTCACACCAGCATTTATGATTGTGAGATTTATTTCTATGATATTTCTGTTACTACAGTGAAAAATAAGACAGAGTCACCAACTGAGGGTGGGGAGGGATAGGGTGCATGGGCTGTTTAAGCAGAGAAGGAAGATTTAAAATATTATCACAGAGGAGAATAATAAACTTCCTAGAAAACAGGAGTACACAGCAGTATTGAGTGCCTTTCGAAGTTTGTGGCTATGAATAAAATGTCAATTGGCAAGCTGGTTGAAAGGACAGATTCAACATTTGGCAAGTAGAAGGTTGATCTAGTCAGGGTTAACCAGTGAAGTACTATGTTGCAGGAAGGCGAGACAGGCAAAATTGATGAGAGTAAACAATTTTGATATGTCATATTTTAGCATGTTAGAATAATATGAAAAATGTAATGTTTCAAAACAAATATAAGCACTGGGTGCAAAATTTCCTCAATGACTGAGCATGGTAGCTCACGCCTGTAATCTTAGCACTTTGGGAGGCCAAGGTGGGTGGATCACCTGAGGTCAGGAGTTTGAGACCAGCCTGGCCAACATAGTGAAACCCTGTCTCTACTGAAAATACAAAAAATAGCCAGGCGTGATGGCAGGCACCTGTAATCCCAGCTACTTGAGGAGGCTGAGGCAAGAGAATCGCTTGAACCTGGGACACCGAGGTTGCAGTGAGCAGAGATTGTGTCACTACACTCCAAACTGGTGACAGAGCGAGACTCCATCTCAAAAAAAATTGTCTTCAAAGATGTTATTTTTTAAAAATAGCCACTGCATACATTGCAGAAGTATGAGGAAAAATGGAAAATAATTTTGTTACCTCTATTTTGTAATTTAAAAACTTATGTTTAATTTTATGCATGAATTTTCATTGTGAGTCAGAGAAATTGCTTTGAAGTTAGTTAATGTGTATTGGGCTTAAAAATTCAATGTTTCATCTTAATGAATGTAATTTATTAGTAGGGAACCATGTGACTAAAATAAACTTATTTATTTCTCACATAAGAAAAATAAACATGGCCCGCCACAGTGGCACACGCCTGTAATCCTAGCATGTTGGGAGGCTGCAGCCAGCAGATCATTTGGGGTCAGGAGTTCAAGACCAGCCTGACCAACATAGCAAAACCTCATCTCTAGTAAAATACAAAAATTAGACAGCATGGTGGCGCATGCCTGTAATCCCAGCTACTTGGAAGTCTGAGGCAGGAGAATTGCTTGAACTCGGGAAGCAGAGGTTGCAGTGAGCCAAGCTCACGCCACTGCACTCCAGCCTGGACAACACAATAAGACTGTAGAAAGAAGAGAAGAGAAGAGAAGAGAAGAGAAGAGAAGAGAAGAGAAGAGAAGAGAAGAGAAGAGAAGAGAAGAGAAGAAAAGAGAAGAAAAGAGAAGAGAAGAGAAGAGAAATAAACGCAATAGAGCATTGCTGCGGACCGTGTCCTTCCAAAATCCATATGTTGAATCCCTAATCTCCCATGAGATGGTATTGGAGGTGTGGCCTGTGAAAGATAAATAGGTCTAGATGAGGTCATGAGAGTACAGCCCCCATGGTAGATTAGTGCCTTTATAAAAGGATGAAAAGACCGGAGCCTTCTCTCTGTCTTTGCCATGTGAAGATACAACTAAAAGGCAGGTATCTACAAGTCAGGAAGACCCTTACCAAGAACCTGACCATGCTGGCATCCTGATTTCAGACTTCCAGGCTCCAGAACAGTGAGAAATAAATGTTTGTTGTTGTTGCCTCTCATTCTATGATATTTTTCATAGTAGCCCCAACTGACTAAGATACGTATATAAAATATTTCAGAATTTTGGAACCAGGAGTACAATTAATCCTGCAAATATGTGTAAAGTTCTCAATTATGGAATCCACTGTATTTACATCCTGCTTTTCAAAAGAAATGGAATGTTTATAGGACATTAAAATTTATTCTTTTTAAAAAAAATTTATAAAACATATTCAGATCATGATGTGGTTTAATTATACACCCTTCCACAAGAAAGTTAAAGAAAAATATCATTCTATATTGGCTAAATCTTAGTTACTGTACAGGTCTCTGCAAAATGTCATTTCCTCTGAGAATCCTTTCCTGATCCCCTGAGTTTGGATTAGGTGCCCTTCTGCTGTGTTCTCCGAGCATCATGAACTTACCTAGAACTTACCTCTAGTGGCGGGTTATGGGAACAGCCTGTTTCTCTCTCTCTCTCTTCCTACCATACTGTAAACTCTTTGAGGATGGGGTCATGCTTTGTTCATCAAAACATCCTGGCATTAGCCCAGCCCTGCTCCAAATAAGGGCTCTATTTGTTGAATGAATAGATAAATCATCTCTATAAAAGCCACTAGCTCACTATTAAAAGTAATGGGGAAAACCACAGTTACTTTTGCACCAACCAAAAAGACAATTGTAAAATAGGCTTTAGAAAAATGCAAGGGGTGGCCAAGTGTGGTGGCTCATGCCTGTAATCCCAGCACTTTCGGAAGTCAAGGTGGAAGGATTGCTTGAGCCTAGGAGTTCGAGATCAGCCCTGGCAACATAGGGAGACCCCATCTCTATTAAAAAAAATAAAAAATTAGCCAGGCATGGTGGCATGTACCTGTGGTCCAAGCTACTTGGGAGGCTGAAGTTAGAGGATCACTTGAACTTGGGAGGTTGAGGCGGCAGTGAGCTGTGATCATGGCACTACACTCCAGCCCAAGTGACAGAGCAAGACTCTGTCTCAAAAAGAAAGAAAGAAAAGAAAAGAAAAGAAAAGAAAAAAGAAAATGCAAGGATTTCCTTCCTAATTTTATTAAATCAAAAGAAACAGAAAAAAAAGTAAAAGGCTAGAGTTTTTCAAATTGCCCATGTGTTAGAAATGTTGGAAACTTTTAAAAAATATTCGGAACACTAAAGCAAAACAATACATTTTGCCAAGAAGGAAATAAGAATGTGACATTAAAATTAGCATTGCCATTTCAGAATTTGAAAGGCAAATATCAGAGGAATTTTTGAGGAGGACAATAAAAGCATTTGTTAACATGGAATGGAATAAGTACATACATAGCACATACAGAGAATTTGTTGAAATTATTTCATTTTATGCAAACAGGCCAGTGAGCCCGTTTTGGCACTTTTGTTTGTTGTTGTCTTTGTCCAAAATCATGTGCTCCAAGGAAAACTATGAATTGCTTTAAACATTAACAGATGCTGGATTTAAAGAGTGATCAACTTCTAAACTGCTGATTACCATGGAAAAAGTAAATACATATTCTCTGTTCTATACCAAGTTTGAAGCTATTATACTATGAAGAGGTTTCTTATGTTTGAGAACATGTAAAATATGTGACACAAAAGCAGTGACTTCACGGCTGTTCGTTTTCCCTTTGTATTTGGAATTGGTTGACGTCAACCAATTTTTGCTGTAATGTACCCAACATGATGATAATAGCTAACAGTTATTGAGGGCTTACTAGGAGCCCGGCACTGTTCTATAAGATGTGCATGTATTAATTCATTTAAGCATCGTAATAACTTAATGTGAAGTATTATCCCCCTTTTATAGATGATGAATTTGTAGAGAGAAATTTGCCTAAAGACACAAAGCTAGTAGCTGAGGCATCTGGAATTTGAACCAAAGCTGTCTTGCCCTAGAGCCTGAGTTCTGAGTTGCAACAAAAGCCAACTTGGTTCAAGTTAGCAGAAAAGAGAGTTGTTGTTCAAAGAATAGTGGGCAGCCCACAGAATTTTGGGAATGCTGGAGAGCTAGGCACAGGGCTGGACAGCCAGGAACAATCCCAGAAACCCCAGTGCAAAGCAGCTCTGGTGAGAAAACCACCGTGGCAGCCCTAAGCACTGACCATTAGATGTTTGATACACCAGATACAATCAACCGTTTTCTCGCTTTTGACATGAACATGCAACAGAAAGTCTTTTACTCTTTTTTATTTTTATAATCAAATTGAATATATGTCATTATTTCACCAATGTCATTCCACTTTCCACTGAAGCAGAAAATTGTACTTATCAGTGTTTAATGAATGAACTGGATCATATAGGCATGGTGGAAATGGTTCTCTATGGTGAAATATTGTTTCTGAGCTAAAGAGGTCAGGATGCGGCCTGGGGGAAGAAGGGTGTGGGAAAACTCGCCCATTTTCCTGTGTTTTAAAATCCTTGTTATATTTTCTCCATCATGTTTGGGGAGCCACTGCATGCATCTCGTATGTGAGGTCAGGTAACAAAGGCTATTGTTTTTGTTTGTTTGTTTGTTTGTTTGTTTTTTAGTTGCTCAGCCTGTTGCTCAGGCCGGAGTGCAGTGGTGCAATCATAGATCACTGCAGCCTGGAACTCCTGGGCTTAAGCGACCCTCCTAATAAAGGTTGATTTTAAGTGACAAGAACCCCCTAGGAGCTGATCTGTTGTCAAAGGTCAGGTGCAGAGTTAATGAGACCCCCATCCATAGCATGCAGGGGCGGGATAGCCAATTGTATGAATCTCCTCCCAATTTCATGTTCAGTGACACCATATTGGTGGCTCAAAATAGGTTAATAAATAGTGGGAATATTTATTATACACCATGGAAATTGGCAAACACCCCAAGAGCACCAGTTGTTAAACATTTGCCAGCATATTACTATCAGGTGGATGTGCTTTCAACAGAACTGCTAGAGTGAAAAATCAAGGAGGTCCGTACACAGTGTTTCCTTCAAAGAAAACAGCATTTGAAGAGTCATGAAGGACTGTGATGGTTACTATTGAGTGTCAACTTGATTGGATTGAAGGATGCAAAGTATTGTTCCTGGGTATGTCTGTGAGGGTGTTGCCAAAGGAGATTAACATTTGAGTCAATGGACTGGGAGAGGCAGACACACCCGCAATCTGGATGGGCACCTTCTAATCAGCTGCCAGCATGGCTAGAATAAAGCAGGTAGAAGAATGTGGAAGGTCTTGACTTGCCGAGTCTTCCAGACTCCATCTTTCTCCTGTACTGGATGCTTCCTGCCCTGGAACACCATCAGACTCCAAGTTCTTCAGCTTTTGGACTCCTGGACTTACACCAGTGGTTTGCCAGGGGTTCTCCAGCCTTTGGCCACAGACTGAAGCCTGCACTGTCAGTTTCCCTACTTTTGAGGTTTTGGGACTCAGACTAATTCACCACTGGCTTCCTTGCTCCTCAGCTTGCAGACGGCCTATTATGAGACTTCGCCTTGTGATCGTGTGAGTCAATCCCCCTTAATAAACACCCTTTCATACATCTATCCTATTAGTTCTGTCCCTCTAGAGAATCCTGACTAACACAAGGATGAACCCTAAGCTCCCTAGAGACATTTATTTTAAAATGAATAGCTACAACAGTGTCACCTGTGATATACTTTAACAACACATGGAGTTTAGATTTCAATGTATTATAGTTCATAAGTTGAAAATATATTCAGGGTCAAAGAACTCTAAGAATTTTGACTTGGAGGATGGAAAACAAGAAAGAGGCAAAGATTGAAGAAAAGAATATTCTCAGTAAGCATTAACAACCAGAGCACTAAACTAAGAATGCATCAATCAAGATGTTACTGATTAAGAAATGAACAAATCACCACCAGCCCAATGCATGCAGATTCCTCTCTCCTTCTACTTGAATCTACTCCCACTGAGCTGTTCCTAATGGGAGGAACAGCCTAGCATCCCAGCACAGGCTGCAGATGAAGAAATGAGGTGGCGAGGGGTGTCAGAGGGAACCACGGGACTTGATGGGACTAAAGAAGTCAAAATAAATTCTCTACTTTGTTGCCCAACGTGGTGCCCAAGCATCAAGAAGAAAAGCAGAGTTCGATTTTGCATCCCCAATGGTTTCTTTTCTGATTATCCACAGGTTGCCTGACCTTGGTGGAAGTCACTGCACATCTGTGCTCCATCTGTCAGATGTTATGGCAATATTCAATGTGTCCAACAATTGTATCCTCAGGCTCCAGTAGCCTCCATCACATAAGCCAAGTGGACACAGGGCAGTCATTCTCCAGAACTCACTAGACATGCTGTCTTACCTTGGAATTTCTAGACACATTTGTATGTATGGGAGAACATACCATCACTCCAAACATGAGGGTCAGTGAATGGTGCTTTTCTCTTGCAGGCTTCTGGGACTGCCTGGCTGATACCATTCGTGTCTGATGGAGGGAGTCTTATGTGATGGCTGATGCCTCCCTGATGCCATTATATTCACCAGCTTGGGCTGCCCTAACAAAATAACATAGACAACATAGACTGGGGGCCTTAAACCACAAAAACTTATTTTCTCAAAGTTCTGGGGGCTGGAAGTCCAAGATCAAGGTTCTGATGACTTGGTTTCTGGTGAGGACTCTCTGGCTTGCAGACGGTCACCTGGTTGCCTTCTCACTGGGTTCCTGCATGGCCTTTCCTCAGTGCATGCTCATGATGGGGGAATGGGGAGAGAGCTCTGGGTGGCTCTTCTCCTAGGGACACTAATCCTATCAGTTCAGGGCCAACTCTTATGACCTTATTGAATCTTAATTAATTCTTCAGGCCCCTTTCCAAATACAGCAACACTGGAGGTTAGGACTTCAAAACATGAATTTTGGGTGGAACACGGACATTTAGTTCCTAACAGCAACTGACCACAGCATTCTGGGACAGAGTGTCACTCAAGATCTGGAGACAAGTGCTGAGCACAACATCTCTCATTATTGAATATATTAGGACGCCTGTGGATTTTCCGCTGAATTTTCCCACGTAATGAGGAAAGAAGCCAAAGAGAGATATCCTTTTTGTTGCCTGAATAGTCAGGACTGAGGACAATGGGGGAAGATGATACAAATAAAGGTGCAAGATCCAAAAAGGGGGAGTGGGGAAAATTCTACGTGAAGACTTTCATCTGGTCCATTAATGCTAGGACCACCTCTCTACAAAGGGTTTTTTCACTCAGACCCAGAGTTACTCTTGGGGCCATGTGGCTGGGAGTACAAATGAAGCAGGTCCTGCTGGGAAGTCAGGAAGCCTCTGCCCACATCTATGCTAGAACATCTTACTGTAGAATATAAAGGGGACCTTGCCGTGCTGTACCATGGTACCCCAGGCAGTGAGGCCAAGGAAAAACTCCAAGGCTTTTTAAATGATCACTAATTTTTAAAATTAGGGATAAAAATTTTTTATATTTATTTTTAAATTGTATTTATTTATTTTAGACACAGGGTCTTGCTCTGTTGCCCAAGCTGGAGTACACTGGCACAATCATAGCTCATTGTAGCCTTGAACTCCTGGGCTCAAGCAGGAATACCAATTTTAAAACTATTAATTAATGTTATTAACATAAAAAATTAATACTATTAAAATATTAATTAATTAAAATCAAGAGTTATACTTTAAAAATATTTCTTTAATTAAAACACAATTTTTCTTCGTTCAGAGAAATCCCAGCTCTGCAACCCCAGTGATAAGTCCCCAGCCAGGTCCTTGGAGGTTGTCATGGAAACATGCACAGTGCCTGCCATCTGAGTACCTGGGTGTTACTCTGGATGCTTTCACTGGGTAGCTAAGCCCGAGACCACCTCAGTTGTGCTTCACCAGCTCTTTCATTTTCTTTGAGCAGTCTGATTATTTTTGTTGTTGTTTGCTAACATGTGGGCTTTGCCTACTCTCTAATTATTACATTCCATCATTACAGAGGGTGAGTCTGGACTAGCTATTTGAATGAAAGGCAATGTTTTATACTGACATTTTAATCAGCAGAACTTTCTGTCATAAAATCTCTATGAGACAGTCATGATTTGCTAAAACTAATATACATCTTTTGTACAGCCTGGCATCTGTGTATAATTGACCAATTTATTAGATGTTTGTGGTTCATTGATTTTCTAGACAGAAAAAAAAATTGGATTGCAGTTTCTAACTGCTATTTTCCTCAAATTGATCATGTTGGCTCTCATAAATGTTCCCTTTGTGCTCATGTTCTTACTGTTGCAAAAAAGAAACTGTATTATGTGCAGCATGGTGTCACTGGCCTTGGATTTAGAGTCGGAGTTGTTTTTGTCTTCCTCCTGCAGAAGCTAGCTCTTTTTTGTTGTTGCAAAGTCTTTTAAAGACAGTTTTATTCAGAGAAACTTTCCTTACAAAAGGCTGCTTCTTCTCTGAGTATACATCCTTTCAGTGTAGCATTATTCCTATCAGGGAAACTTTCCGAAAGCGACTTTGCTTGATTTACAATGATGCCAAAAAAATAGAATTATTGACAATTGGTCTCAAGATGATCTCCAAGACAAAGATGACTTTCAGAAAATTTTTCTTTATGCTATTGCTGATAATAAGACATTTCTGGCTTAGATGGGAGTTTTACAAAAAGAAGCCACAGTGTTAAAGCATCCGGACACAAAATGATTAAAAGCAATAGTTGTCTCTGTTTCCTTGCATAAAATATGATGCAACATATGGGGTGAGGCAAGCCATGGTTAATAGACTTGAGTTTAGAATTATTGACCGTTTTTGGATGCCTAGGGAAAAAAAGCTAGAAGTAAAAAGAAACAAGGAGAAAAGAGAAACAGAGAAAAATACTTTATGATTCATTCGATGAAACCAGCCTAACCTTAATGCCAAAACCAGATAAAGACATTACAGGAAAGGAAAACAATAGACTAGTATCTCTCAGGAAAATGGATGCAAAAATCGTCAACAAAATATTAGTAAATTGAATCCAACAATGTATAAAACAAACAATACACCATGACCCAAATGGGATTTACTCCAGATATGCAGGACTAGTTCAATGTTTGAAAATCATAATGTATTCAATCACAACAACAGACTAAAGAAGAAAAATTATATGATCATATCAATAGATGCAGAAAAAGCATTTAATGAAATCCAACATCCACCTATGGTAAAAACTCCAAGCAAACTAGGAATAGAGATAAACTTTCTCAAACTGATAAAGGACATGTACCGAAAATCTACAGCTAACATCATACTTAATGATGAGAAACTAGATACTTTCCTTTCAATTTAGGAAGGCAAAGATATCTGCTCTCACTAGTCTTGTTTTAGATCATACTGGAAGTCCTAACTAGTGCAATAAGGAAGAAAAAGAAATTAAAAGCATACAGATTGGGAAGAAAGAAATAAAGCTGTCTTTGTATATAGATTGTCTATGTAGAAAATCCCAAAGAATCAGCAACAACAAAAATCCCCTTCTGGAATTAGTAAGCTATTATGGAAATGTTGGCAGATACAAGATTAATATTTGAAAGTTAATTGCTTTCTTATATATCAACAATGAACAACTGAAATTTGAAATTAAGAAATAATGCCATTTACATTCACACCGAAAATGGGTATAAACCTAACAAAATATGTATAAGATTTATATGACAAAAGCTATAAACCTCTGATGAAAGCAACCAAAGAATATGTGAATAAACGGAGATATATACCATGGACATGGATAAGATTTAATATTGTCAAATATCCCTTCTTCCCAACTGGATCTATAGATTAAATGAAATTCCAATCCAAATACCAGTAAGGGTTTAAACATTTTTTTTTTTAAATTTTGACAAACTAGTTCTAAAGTTTGTATGAAAAGGCAAAAGACCCAGAATAGCCAACCCAGTATTGGGTTTCATTAAGTAAGAAAAAAAAGAATACTATCAGAGGCCTTACAGTATCCAACTCCAGGAAGTACTATAAAGCTACAATAATCAAGACAGCATGGTATTGGTGAAAGAATAGACAGATAAATGGAGCAGAATATGGAGGCTAGAAACAGCCCCACACAAATAAGGTCAATTGATACTTGATGAAAGAGAAAACTCAATTTAGTGGAAAAAAGATAGTCTTTTCCACAAGTGGTGTGTGGGAGTGGGGGAAGTGAATATAGGAGCTCTGTATTTTCTGCCCAGTTTTTCTGTAAGCCTAAAATTGCTAAAAAGAAATGAAGTCTATTAATTTTTTAAAACTCAATTCCAAAGAAAGGGTAAAGGGAGAGATATAATCATATAACCATATAAACTTTGGGGTAAGACAGAAGCTTTAACATTAAACACATGAACACACTAGAAGAGGCTTAAATACATGAAAAAAATTACTAAGAACATCTATATTTTGTAGTAAACTGGGTCAAACCTCAAAATGGCAGGAAAAGAAACAGCCAGAAAGGAAAATAACATATCCACTCAAAATAAAAGAAAAATAACAACCACTACAAGGCAATCAAATGAGTATTCTAAAGGGCCGTGATATAAGCAAAAACACAACCCTTAAAAAAAATCACCCTCACTGAGACTGTGTACAAGTTGGATCAACCGCCCACTATACAGATGTCCTATGAAAACCAGTTACAGCAGCCCTTTCCAGCTCGGGGGATGTTTTCTGAGCCTTTGCCTCAATCTCAGTAGAATATTTGAAAATCTAGAGGACTCTGGCGCCAGACAGAGCATGTTCCAAGTCTGGATTCCCATGTACTAATGGATGCTCTTGGGCAGAAAACAACCTCTCAAAGACCGTAAACCAGGGGAGTCAAGCAGAGACTTGGCGTCCAGGCCTCTGGTCACACTGCATGGGTCAAATTCTAGTTCTGTCTCTTCACGGAGGTGAGACCATGAGAATCCAATGAAAAAATAAAGGTGCATGATGGCCGTTCATCTGATCTGGTTTCTACTCCATTGGTTACCACATAGATTATTTCTCTGGTTGGCCCCCTTGCATTGTCAGTTCAATTGGACAAGACAGATGATATTATTTGGTTTCACACCCAGGATGCTGCCTCTTGTTTCTCTTTCTTCCTTTCACACAATGCTGCTTCTGTCTCCTGCCCAGGTCTCCGGGTCTCTGAATTCCAGCCGAGGATCAGTATGCTGATGCTGCTTGCTTTGAAGAGGAGAGTAGCTCCTGTGAACTGAACCTAACACACCAGAACCAATGCAGCATTATTGTATCTGCAAGATTAGGGTAACAATTATTTACAACTCAATGGGAAAAGATAAAGAAAACATTCTCTATGTAGTGGCAATGTGGAAGTTCAAACAAAATGAAAATGAAACTAACTTATTTACACAAATAGGAGGCCCCAGGCGGTTATTGACAGGCAGCTATGTAGGTCGTGACATAGGCAATGCATATTGAACAGGCTCCCGAATCTAAGGAATATGGCGTCTCAGGCTCTGGCTGTGGGGCTGCACAGCTGGCAGCCGGCAGTCAGAGCAATTTTGCATCTGCTTTTTTACAGCCCAGTGACTGGGCAGGATTTTATGGCCAATAGCAGTAAAAATCTGGCAACTATACATTTGGAGCCCAGAAATTGAATCACCAAAACAATCCAGGGAAAAAAAATTAAAAAGTGTAGAAATGAAATTCACCCAATCATTAGAAAACAAGACAAGAGTATTTTCAAAATATAGAAGTTTGGGAGAAGGGCAAAGCTTGGCTCTAAAACAGAAAAGGAATTTTTTAAAATGCAAAAAGGTTTGGGGAAAGGAGCACCGTGGAGCATTTCCAAAGCTTTAGGGAATGAATGAGACGTATTTCAGAAAAACCCAAAATTGCACAATTGTTTTTTGGAATTAGTACAAGATTAAATTAGTGATGTAAAAATAAAGGAACATTGAAAACAGAGTGACTAATTTCTCTGTATCTGAAATAAATATTTGCTTTCTTAAAGGAAGAAAAGAAAAAAGAACGAAAAATATCACAAGTATTCAAGGAGAAGACTTTTTACTAAAAGAAAATACTTAAAGCACTGTAAACTATCCCAATATTTACTAACATCCAACTAATCAAAATCATAAGACACTAGAGTCAGGCTCCTAATTCTGAAGAAATTATATTTAATATATTGTCATATCAGTGAAGTTTATAAGCAGCAGGTTCATGAAGTCATTGCCATTATTATTTTAATTATTGGTAATAATGGTAGTAGATGTTGCTTTTTAGTGAAGAACTAGGTTAGCAGAGTAAAAGGTCTGACCTAGATTCTCTGAACTATTGAGTGTCAAGAGTATTTGTTCATGTCAGAAGAATTTTTAACATCTAAATAATTTATTTAGAAGAGAAATTTCTTGTTGAATAATCACATTTTAACAGCCTATGCTCAAAGTTCAAGAATTTTCTCTCTGCCTAGTGTTTCTGAGTACAGACTCTGATACGAGGATTCCTGGGCTCAAATCCTACCTGTTTCTGATTTGCTGCTCGACCTTAGGCAAATCACCCATTCACTGCACCTGTTTCTTCATCCCTAACCTCAGGGTGTCAATAGCATGTGCTTATAAGTTTGCTGTGAAGATGAAGAGAGTTAACGTAGGGGAGGATCCTTTGAAGCCAGAAGTTTGAGACCAGTCTGGACAACAAAGTGAGATGCCTCATTTCTACAAAAAACTTAAAAAAAAAAAATTAGCCAGATGCAATGGCACATGCCTGTGGTCCCAGCTACTCAGGAGGCTGAGGCAGGAGGATCCCTTGAGCCCATGAGCCCAGGAGTTCGAGGCTGCAGTGAGCTATGATCACACCACTGCACTCTAGCCTGGAGATAGGGCTTGTCTTTGAAAAAAAAAAAAGAGCAATACCCTGTCTTTGAAAAAAAAAAAGTTAAAATAGATAAATGCATTGGAGCAGTGAACAAAGTAACTGAAGGGTCAAATAAAGAAGAGCAGTAGATCATAGATTTAACAGCTTAAAAAACACCTCCTCTACCCACCTCTTTCACCCAGAGCCCATGCATGGTACCCAAAAAGTCTAGATATTCTCCCGTGCCCTGGCAGGGTCTGCAGTATATCTTCCAGGACGTGCTCCAGAGGAAGCCAAGGAGGCCCTGAAGCAAGGCTGAGAGGTGATTCCTCTCCAGCCAGCCTGACTCTAAATAGAGGTGGACCTGGGAGGAAACTGTAGCAGTGTGGGGCCTAAGTAGCAAGGCAGGTGACCCTGGGCTTCAAGCATGCTGAAAACAAAATGAGAGGTACTCCAGTGAAGCCATTTGGGCAGCAGACACATTGAGGGCAGGGCCCTGTGCCTAATGACCTAGAGTGCTGGGCTGCCCATCAGCCAAAAGTCAACAGGCACAGCAGTGACTGCCAAATAGCCCTCAGACCAAAGGATCCTCACTGAAATGGATAATCTTCAGGAAATGTCCACCAGCACCCAGACATTACCAGGAAAAGGGAAGGAGGAGAGATGGGCACCGAGAGTCCAAGCATGAGTCTCTAGAGAGACTGGGTCATGTTTTAAATTTGAATCAAGCTATTCTTAAATGGCAAAATTAAGTTTTTTCAACTATCAGTAGAAATGGAGGTTTAATGGAAAGTCGAGGTCAGTCTTTAAAAAATAAAGAGAAATCGGCCAGGGTAGCACTTCTCAGAGCATCAGTCCCAACTAAGGTGGTGATCGTTTTAGATTACCCAGGATGGTCCGCTAGACACTTGTCCCAGGGAGATCAGTATCTCCCCTTTCACTCTCAGCAGGTTTTGATTGGGATGATTTTAAGGTCTCCCTAGTCATGACCTGCTCAATTTAGAATGCTTTGTCTAGGATTGCTGAGGGTTGTTATGTAGGTTTATACCACTGAATAACAAAAATTCTAAATGACAAGATGGAGCTGTGCCTCAAGTGGGGTACAGAGCAGATGTGAGCCCTCAGAACCAAGAGCAATGTTGAAAATAGAGCTATCAGCTCTCCCAGAGGGCCTGGAGAAGAGCTTCACCTAGCATGCAGCCCAAGGTGAATTAGACAAACTGGGATAAATATTTAAAGAAGAGCATTCTATGGATAATTTGTCTGGATTTTTTCAGGATGGGATGATTTTCCCCAGGGATGACAGTGACAAAGTGATGCTTGTGGCAATAACCAGAGCCATTGAAAGACAACCTGGAGCCAGACAGGGGCCAGTCAGGTAAGCGATTCACTCACCTGTCCTCAAGGCCTCTGCCAGGGACAGACACAAACAAGGCCCTTGAAATAAGGTGAGCCAGAAAGAGGGGCACATGACAGAGGCTGAGAAGGGGTGGCAGTCCTGAGATGGAATTTGTTTTTTTGAAAAAAGCAGAAGGAAGAGGAGACAGAACAGGTGCCCAGCCTGGAAGACTGTTCCGCAGGGGTGAGGAGAGCTGGGGAAGTTGGGTTTCACCACACACAGCACGGTATGCCCAGCACGTTAGGGCCCTGCCATCGAGGGCCAGTGTCCTAGCCCCCCTTGTTCTTACAGAACATGAGGCTGCAACCCTCATCCCCGACATACCCAGAGACTCTTTGATATTCACTTTCAGAACTTCTCTTCCCCTCATCTGTCCC
Organism: Theropithecus gelada; assembly: GCF_003255815.1. NCBI lineage: Eukaryota > Metazoa > Chordata > Mammalia > Primates > Cercopithecidae > Theropithecus > Theropithecus gelada. The sequence continues at coordinate 117,723,155 of NC_037671.1, forward strand.
AACGACGGAAGTTTTCTAGCCAGACACTTGGTTTGTAGGAATTAGACCCTCAGGGGCCCCCACCTCGGATATAAGTTGGACAAATGTGTTTATAACTGGACAGGGAAGGGGTCTGCTGCCTCCTTGCCCAGATCTTTGGCCACAGTGGTGAGCTCATGCACCAGGCTGTTTGCTGAGCCGGCTTTGCCTGGTCATGTGCATGAGGACAGAAACAGCTGCCCCAACAGCTCAACTTCCAAACAAGTCCCATCAGTTCCAGCCTGATGTTACCAGAAAATCATCTGCCCAGCAAAGGGGGGCAGGAACCTGTGTCCCCCACCCCTCAACACTGCCAGTCCCTGCTGCCAACTCTTTCACAGAAAGCATGTGGTGAGAATTTTTCACAAGAGCCTGGTTCTTCAAACATCAAGCTGCAGAGAAATCCTGGGGAAAGGGATCAGGGTTAGGGATTAAGGCCTAAGAGGCTGGGCCACTGGCAGGGCCAGTGAGAGCACAGGGTACCAACTGCTGCCTTGCATCTGGGTGAGATGGACATTTTTAACTGGACAATGACTGAAAGAATATTTGGCTCTGATTAGGTCATGTGTTGGGCCTGAGTGTGTAGACTCCAATAACCATGCAAAATCATCAATATGGCATGGCGCAGTAGTCTCAAATAGGTTCCAAGAATTTGTACTTGGTGATTTTGAAGGACATTTGCTGTACATGCCTGTATTAGTCTGTTTTCATACGGCTATCAAGATACTATCTGAGAGTAGGCAATTTATAAAGAAAGTAGCTTTAACTGACTCACAGTTCTGCATGGCTCGGGAGGCCTCAGGAAATGAAGCAAGGCACGTCTTATATGGCAGCTGGAGAGAGTGAGAGCGAGGAAGTGCCACACTTTAAAAACATCAGATCTCGTGAGAATTCACTCACTATCACGAGAACAGCATGGGGGAACTGCCCCCATGATTCAATCACCTCCCACCAGGTCCCTCCCTCAACACATGAGGGTTATAATTCAAGATGAGATTTGGGTGGGGACACAGAGCCAAACCATATCAATGCCTTTCCTTGAAGGAATATTGAATGTTACTGGAATTGATTTTTGAAGGCCAAAATTAAATATCAAAGCTGGAGATTCTCTTTGAATTGGGGAGTGTAGAAACCAGCAATCATGTGAACACAGTCTTTTGTCAGCAATCTGAGCTCAGGCCGGCTGTAATCCCAGCACTTTGGGAGGCCAAAGCAGGCGGATCATGAGGTCAGGAGTTTGAGACCAGCCTGACCAAGACGGCAAAACCCCACCTCTACTAAAAATACGAAAATTAGCCAGGCATGGTGGCATGTGCCTGTAATCCCAGCTACTCAGGAGGCTGAGGCAGAAGAATCACTTGAACCCCGGAGGCGGAGGTTGCAGTGAGCCGAGATCATGCCACTGCACTCCGGCCTGGGTGACAGAGCGAGACTCTGTCTCAAAAAAAAAAAAGAGAGAAATCTGAGCTCAGATTAAATCGAAACAACTTAGTTTTTAATGATGGCCAAAACCAACTTTTTCCACTTCCATTTGATGTTCTTTATTCATCAGCTTACTCATTGCATTTTTTTGCATTTTTATGCTTGTTATATGATAAACCACATCATAACTGATCATTATTGAGATCTATTATATTTGACTCTTCTTGTTTATTTATTTCTTTATATTTTTCCAAGAAGAGTGATGGACTTTGGGATTTCCTTCATGGGGAATTTTATGTTTCAAAGTCAAGTGGAAGTTGCCTGAGGACAATTTCTTTTTCTGGGTTTTGTTTTTGAAAACAAAATAATTGAGAGTTTTTGACAGAAGAAAGAGAGACAGGTAACCAATTTGGGGGTGAAGAAGAAGATAAGGGATGAGAGAGAATGATTAATCTAGACAAGAAGGGAATAGTAGTTAGATTTTTACTTTCAGCAACTGAAGGAGGGTATAGAACATCAGAGGAGCAGGAGGGAGTGCCCATCTCCAGCAGCTGATCCCAAAGCACTGCACCCTCCTGTCTAAGGGGTGGCACCCAAACTGTGGTACAGCTTCCAAGGCCTACGAAGCCTTAGGCAAGTGTAATCAATATCAAGGTTGGCAAGAATGGGCCACAGAGAAGTGGAGTTTCCCAAATGTTGTGCCTTGTGTAAGGCTGTAGAAGCCATAAAGGGATCCTGGCTGGCAATTGAGGATGATAGAAAGAAATAGAGAACTGAGTCCCAGTAACGACTGCCTTTAAGTTTTCTATCAGAGTTAGATTTAAATGCATCTTTGAAAAAATAAATGAAGTTAATAATATGTTTCATTTCTTAACACTTGGTGCAGGAGAGTACACATTGATCACACAAAAAGAAAATTTACCAGGAATGGTACAAATCATGGAAGTGCATAAAAGCGGTCCTAAATCTATCAACATTTTAAATTCAGCTCTTTGAATTAGAGTTGGAAACAACTGTTGAAGTTGAAAAATTCAAGTTTCATTTCCAATTTTTATATCCTCCTTGTAGAGGATCCTCCAATGGGCCTTGTGTTTGGAAGGAGGGGAACCAAAGGTAAAGAGAGGCAAAAGAAGAAGAAAACTGGCGGACTGGTAAACTAACATCTAAATTACTGAGAGGGCTGGGCATGGTGGCTCATGCCTGTAATCCCAGCACTTTGGGAGGCCGAAGTGGGCGGATCAACTAAGATGAGGAGTTCAAGACCAGCCTGGCCAACATGGTGAGAGCCTGTATCTACCAAAAATACAAAAATTAGCTGGACATGGTGGTGGATGCCTCTAGTCCCAGCTACTTGGGAGGCTGAGGTGAGAGAATCACTTGAACCCGGGAGGTGGAGGTTGCAGTGAGCTGAGATGGTGCCCCTGCACTCCAGCCTGGGTGACAGAGCAAGACTCCATCTCAAAAAAAAATATATATATATTGAGAGGAGACTAATATTAAGATGCCTTAATGCTAGTATTACTAATATTCCAGTAGGGACACGTGACAATTTTGCCATAGCTCTACATCTCAATGGGCTTGGTTTTGTTGTTGTTGTTTGTTTGTTTTAAATCTTTGTTTTCTGAATTAAAGATCTATTTTAAATGATGTTATTTTAAGTACCATTGCCACAAGGTCTTCTAATGTAAGTTGTGTTTAACATGGAATAGTTTCTTTTTATTATTATTATTATTATACTTTAAGTTCTAGGGTACATGTGCACAACTTGCAGGTTTGTTAGATATGTATACATGTGCCATGTTGGTGTGCTGCACCCATCAACTTGTCAGCACCCATCAACTTGTCATTTACATCAGGTATAACTCCCGATGCCATCCCTCCTCACCCCCCTCCCCATAATAGGCCCCAGTGTGTGATGTTCCCCTTCCCGAGTCCAAGTGATCTCGTTGTTCAATTCCCACCTATGAGTGAGAACATGCGGTGTTTGGTTTTCTGTTCTTGTGATAGTTTGCTGAGAATGATGGTTTCCAGCTGCATCCATGTCCCTACAAAGGACACAACTCATCCTTTTTTATGGCTGCATAGTATTAACATGGAATAGTTTCTGACTCTGTGAGGAATGCAGCTGTGTCTCTTTTGAGTAGATGTGAAATTGGCATGACTTGTCATCAAGAAACTCAAACAGTTCCCGTTCAGCAGAAACAAAGGTTATATTTTTTGGTTATAACCTTTTAGGAAAAGTGCTATTGACTTATTAGCCTCATTTTATAGTAGCCAGGAGGAAAAATAATTGACTAAGAAGAAAGCTACTTACTTATTTTTGAAAGACTTCTATTTTCATATTAGTATGTGGAGTATTTAAACATATTTTTTACTCTTTTTAACAGATATTTGCTCAGTTTCAATGAAGTTTCCAAAAGTAAGAAATTTTTTAAATTGAGGATTAATCTTTAGCATTTATACTTCCTCATCAACTAAGATTATTGTACAGTATATACAACAAAAAAATTCTAAAATCTACAGGAAGTTTATTTTTGTGAGAGAGGCAGAATTCTTGAGAGCTGAATGTGTTTATAGGTCATTTTTACAAAATAATTACTTGTTATTAAGTAATTTGCAAGAATATAACACCATGATGCATCTATAAGTAAGTAAAATATCTGATTTTGTCAAGGAACCATTTCACCCACATTTTTAGTACTATCTGTAGTATGTAAGAACTGAAGAAGAGTATTTCTGGGACAAAGAAAAAGAGGAGGTTTTTCTAAGAATTTGCTGAGTTAATATACATCTCTGTGCATGGCAATGCAATATATTTAGTCTTAGAAGAATTTTCTAAGAATTCTTAGAAGAATTTTCTAAGGAAAAGACCTTTCTACTTGAGGACCCAGATTCAACTGGGTTTACTCTGGAGAACTGAGTCTTTACCAAGTCTCTGCTAAATCCAGGACTGTCAGCATCAACCTTTATCTGCAGGGCTGCAGGGCCTTCATCAAAGCTGTCATGAGGACATAAATCTTGAATGGGAAGCAAGGTGAAAAGTGCTTCAACTCATTGCATTTCAGTCTCTGTGGTCCTTAGAATAGTTTTTTACTGAAGTGAAGTTGAAGATGAGTATGCAGTCTCGTCTTGGTAACCCATTTAGCCCTTGTTCTGTCAGGATAAAGTACAGAAAGTCCTCATTATCCAAGAATAATTGGTACCAGGAAGGATCCACTTCACAGTGAAACTGCACAAAATGGGAACCAAAATTTTAATACCAAGTAGAAAATAAAAAGGAAAGTTTGACTAGGATCTTATGAAAAGTGAAGCTAAAATTATGAAAATTGTTTTATGTTACATTAAAAACTTTTAGGTTATAATTGTATCTGTTGTGATAATTCTTAGGATAAAAGAGTAATTAACTACTGACTCCTTTTTAGGGGGTAAATTTTTCCACAAGGTTATCTGATAGCAAAGTTTGCATTTGTCTGCCTTTGCAAACTAGAAAGAGGATCATTTTTCTTTTAAAATATATTCAAGAATTTTCTCGTATTTTACAAGATCTTTTCTTAATCAGTTTGTATTAAAATCATTCTTTTCCAAGTAGCATCATCCTTGTCAAATTTCTCTTCTTCAGTTGTCAACTCTTCTAATTCTGTGAGATCCTTATTTGCCAATGGCTTTGTGAATAAGATAGTTCTTTAGCATTCCTTTCAATGACTTTATGTCATCTTTATAGATGGCAAAATTGGCAATTTTTCTTTTGGGTTAATTTGCATTGTATTGTAGAATGTTTATACCGTAAAATTATCATCAATATTCAGATAACCAAGATTTTGAAGCATGGCTGGAGACTGTTTTGTAAATGGGGTCAGGTGATTGTTAGGATTTTTCAGCTTGCTACATCTTTTGCAATCTCATAATATCAGGGACTTGATAATGAATGTTTAGACAATAAGAATACCTGTATACAACCTTGAAGTTGAGAACAGTATTGATAGATGGGAAAGGACCTATAGTCAGTTGTTATTAGTTTCAAAAAAAAAAACAAAAAAACAAAAACACAAACACCTTTGCCCCCTATTAAAAAGTAATTGAAAAACCCTGATCTTTACTTTCTTGCTATTTTTCACGTTATCAAACAACTTAACCAATGTGATGGAAAGGAAGTTCCTTTTTATATTGCCACACAGAGACAGCCTGTGCAGTGATGAAACACAACAAGTCATTCTTTGAAACAGATTGACAGTTAGATTTTATTTTAGCAGTCTCTCCTGACACTCCCCATCATGGCTGTTATTTGCAGTAGCATTATGCAGTATATTAGTCAGGGTTCTCTAGAGGAACAAAACTAATAGGATAGATGTATCTATAAGGGGCGTTTATTAAGGAGTATTGACTCACTCCATCATAAAGTGAGGTCCTACAATAGGCCATCTGCAAGCTGTGGAGCAAGGAAGCTAGTCCAAGTCCCAAAACCTCAAAAGAAGGGAATCTGACAGTACAGCCTTCATTCAGTCTGTGGTTGAAGGTATAAGAGTCCCAAAGCTGAAGAACTTGGAGTCCGATGTTCAAGGGCAAGAAGCATCCAGCACGGGAGAAAGATGTAGGCCGGAAGACTAAACCAGTCTAGTCTTTCCATGTTCTTCTTTCTGCTTTTATCCTGGCTATGCTGGCAGCTGATGAGATGGTGCCCATCCAGATGGGGGGTGGGTCTGCCTTTTCCAGTCCACTGGCTCAAATGGTAATCTCCTTTGGTGACACCCTCACAGACACATCTAGGAACAATACTTTGCATCCTTCAATCCAATCAAGTTGACGCTCAATATTAACCATTACACCCAGTAAATTTTAAGGCCTCTGAAAGAAATACCCTCAAATTTACAATGTATAAATGTAAAAAAAGTGTTTAAGAATTCATGGACATCAACATTTCTCTTTGACAGGTGCCTAGAGAGAGAAAAGACAGCTTCTGGTTTGGCAAGGACTACAGGAGTTCATCTTGGGGGACCTATTGTTTATATCCTGTAGACACAGGTGAGTGTAGTGGTTAAGTGTGCACACTGTCTAGGTAAGGACCTCAGCTCTGTCTCTTACTAACTGTGTAATCTTTAGCAAGTTATTTAACTCAACTTTTCCTCAATAAACATAAATGATAATAGTACTTATGAAACAGAATTGTTATGGAAATGAAATGAACTAATATTTGTGAAATAAAATAGTGAGGACCCATAGGAAGCACACAAATAATTGTTTTTTAAAAATAAATACCCAAATATGCAAATAGTACAAGTCATTAATTACTAAGGAAATTGCAACATCAAGGACCACAAGGGAAGCGATTTCTCAGAGGGTTTCTGGTAGCTTCCTATTAACCTATGCAAAATGTCTAGGAATTTTACCAAATTAAGCAAAGTACACAAGAGTTATTCAAATTTCATTTAAAAAAGTTACAGAGCATTGCACGTGTTTGTAACGTAACTAATAATCTGTTTTGAGAGTGGGCTTTCTTACTGCAGGCCCAGGATAGGTTTAGGGCTTGAGTCTTCTGATGGTCACTGTGGATCTACCATCTGCTCTTGGAATTGAACACGTGTTTGGCCACCTGCATCAGTTCTTCCTGTGTAAGTTCTAACCAGAGGCACCACTAGTCTACAGTACTCAAGGGCAATGGAGAGGGGTGGGGTTGCAGGACTCCTTTACTCTGTCCCTGCCCTGCAATTGACACCCAAGTTGGTCACCCGGTGAAGCCCAGGAACAGCCTCTGAGAGGCACATTGGAAGCCAGTTTTTATGAGCTGAGGATGGATGAGCATGTAGCATCATGAATGACAATGTAGTCAGATGAAATACATTGTGTTAAGGACCTTCAGAGGCAAAAAGTTCTATGTCATTTCCAATTGAAAAGCCAAGGCATTGTGAACCACAATGGTTTACTCCTTTCATCTCACTGGGAAAAATAGGAAATTAGCCTGGAATGGAACATTTGAAAATAAAGTCTGGAAAGATGGTTCCTGGATCTGCACAGGAAGATATGGCAACTGGACACTATGAGGAACTGTCTTCTCGTTGAACTGATTTGACAATAACCAAGCATGTAGGCCCCTCCTCTCTACTCATTATTCTAAATCTTTATTGATAAATCACTGTTCCTTACATGGGCCCATGAACTATATAATACATTTCAATAAAATTGTTTGTGTAAATTTGTGTAAATTGTGTAAATTGTTTGTGTAAATTGTTTGTGTAAATTTAATAAAATTGTTTGTGTAAATAAAATTCTTTGTCCCATAAAAAATATTAGCACAGGGCTGTACACTTTGAGGATTGCCCTGGTAAAGAACACCAGCTTCAGAGCTAGACTTCCTTTGTTCAAATCACGGTTTTGTGCTCTTGAGCAAGGTACCTCATCTCTCTGGGTTTTTGCTTTTTGGTTTTTTTTTTTGAGATGGAGTCTCGCTCTGTCTCCCAGGCTAGAGTTCAGTGGTGTGATCTCGGCTCACTGCAACCTCCACCTCCCGGGTTCAAGCAATTCTTGTGCCTCAGCCTCCCGAGTAGTTGGGATTATGGGTGCACAACTAATTTTTGTATTTTTTAGTAGAGGCAGGATTTCACCATGTTGGCCAGGCTGGTCTTGAACTCCTCTCTGTTCTTTAGTTTCCTCATGTACAAAATCAGAATGATACAGCATAGGTTGTGGTAAAGATTAAATAAATTCATCTATGAAAGTCAGTGCCTGGCCCATGGTATGAACTCAATTATTATTTGTTATCATGTATTTCCTCCAAGACTGAATATTCATGTGGCTTTTGATAGTGTTGTGAAACAGCTTTCCTGAACATTTGGCCATAACATCTTTAAAGCATGTCATTCCATCACATGTTAAAGTGGCCTGTTCATGAGAATGACACAGCGGACTTTGGGGACTTGGGAGGAAGTGTGGGAAGGGGGCGAGGGATAAAAGACAACAAATAGGATGCAGTGTATACTGCTCAGGTGATAGGTGCACCAAAATCTCACAAATCACCATTAAAGAACTTACTCATGTAACCAAACACCACCTGTACCCCAATAACCAATGGAAAAAATTTTTAAATAATAAAAAAATTAAGTGGCCTGTTTGGGTCAGCCAAATAAGATGGAAGAATGAAATAGAAAAAATTGTAAAATAAGGAAAAGAGAAGTACGGGAAAGAACCGAAGTTGAGTGGGGGACAGTGTAGGAAGAAGAGGAAGATAAAGAAAATATGAATGATTATGAGAAATTATTCTTAGCATTTTAAGGGCTAAAAATAAATTTGTGACTACTAGTTTGTGTATACTGGTCCCTGTTAATTGGTTCCTAGAACTTAAAGGTGGATTTGTTTCTTACCACAAAACAACAATAACAACAAACAAAACCAAAATAAACATACACACCTACACAAAGGAACATACAAAAAAGTTTTGGAAGTGATGGATAGGTTTATTACCTTGATTGTGGCTATAGACTGGTGTGTGCCTATGTCCAAACCCATCAAATTGTATGCATTAAATGTTCAGGGTTTTTTGCAAATCAATTATACCTTAATAAAGCTGTTTTTAAAAAAAGATGAGTTCATCTACGCTGTCCTTTCATCTCTCTCAGCCTTCTGAAAAATGACTTTTTGAGAGTCAGAGATACCTTGATGAGATTCTACAATATCTATGTAGTATCTCATACTGTCTCTCTAATAATTAAGAAGGAAAAGTATTTAAGCTAAGTAACCCCAAGATTTTAAAAAAAACATTGTCCTGATAACATTAAGTTTAATTCTGCATCCTCAAACTCTAAGTAATATTTTATTTTATTATATATTTATTTTTTGAGATGGAGTCTTGCTCTGTCACCCAGGCTGGAATGCAGTGGTGCTATCTCAGGTCACTACAACCTCCGCCTCCCAGGTTCAAGCAATTCTCCTGACTCAGCCTCCAGAGTAGCTAAGATTACAGGCACCCACCACCATGCCCAGCTAATTTTTGTATTTTTAGTAGAGATGGAGTTTCGCCATGTTGGCCAGGCTAGTCTTGAACTCCTAACCTTAAGTGATCCGCCTGCCTCGGCCTCCCAAACTGCTGGGATTACAGGCATGAGCCACTGTGCCCAGCCCTAAGTAAGATTTTAGAAAAAAAAATAAAGTATACGGTTATAAAGGTTATTGGGACCAGGAAGTTACTCTTTTTATTTCTGAAGGAGCTTCAGGTTTCTTTAAAATGAAGGAGGTGCAAACGGGGTCTTAACAGCAGTCAGAACCACAGATAAATATGACTCCATTTATGGGACTTTAAATTACTTTCCATAAAAATAATGTGGCATTTTTATTTATATATCACTGGGTAATGCTTAAACTTTATGTAATTAGTGCTAAGGGGCAGCTGGAGTTTTATATATTATTTTTATTTCTGGAAGATAATCCAAACAAGAGCAAACCACAAGTCCTTCTAACACTGCAATTCCTGCTCTTAGTGTATTCTAAGCACACATACCTCAGTCCCCTTGAAGATGCATCACTGAGATGAATTCAGGTTATCCTAGGAAAATAGTATACCCTGAGATGGAGTGAACAGCAATTCATTTCTGCCATTCGAAAACATCTTGTGCAACAATGCGTATCAGTCTCCCAACCCACTTCTGCCCAACCTGCAAAATCACGGTTCAACAAAACACTCTAAATTACATAAATGGACACATAGACCACCAGGCTCTGCCGCAGAATGTGTTTTGAGATTGCAAACATAATTTAATCCTTGACAATTTCTCTCCCTCCCTCTCTTATCTCCACTTTTCTAGGCCAGTATAGATGTTTCTGATTTCCAGTTTTGTTTAGCTTTGATATAATTCTTGTAGTGAAACAAGAATCTACCTATTTATGTGGGTCCCCAGCTACGAAAAGCCTCCTGTTGAGGGTTCCCCATATGTGTTTCACATGTGCTTAGAAATGTGTCTGGCTAGCTTTCAGGTCATCTTCCATCTGATACCTGCATCATAAGAAGGTCTTTTAGCGCCTCTATTTTTTCTTTAATTCTGAGTATTTCCTGTTTCCTTTTCTTATCCCTCCATCCTGTCTGGCCTTCTGGCAGTTTGAGCCCAGAGTTCCAAATTGAGAGTATAATTAGTAAGCATCCCATCCCTTAACCCCAGGGTCCCTGGGGGCAGACTGCTCCGCTGGCCCTGGCCCTTCCCCTGCAGGATATCACCCCTGATGCTGCCTCAGGAGAGCCCCACCTAGATTCTGCAGGGCCCACCACACCCTCCAGATCTGGTGTTGTCCTTCTGGGTAGTGCTGCTGTAGGCACAGACCTCTGCCTAGGACCACTGCTGCAGCTGCCAGTGGTGCCTGGGAAGTTTCCAGGTACCAACACTGTCTACTTGCCACTGTCCCCTTCCCTATCTCTCTCATATCACATTCCTTTAGGGAATTACCCAAGCAAAGTGAATATATCCCAATGTTAGCCAAAACAAATAAATAAATCCTCCAATTATGACTTACAGCCCCTTCTCTTCCTAGAACCCAGATGTAGAGTCTTGGATGATGGTGACAGATCCGTGAAACTGGCACAACACTGTGCTCCAAATTCCTCCCCACCATTGACCGTGAAGGCTCTATAGCAGTATCAAGCTGGTTGTGCCCGTTTCCTTCCTCCCTTAGGATGAATGACCTCCTAGGAACCTCCTTAGCCTCTGGAAACAGGCTTTCATCATCTCATCCTACCTGTCCCCCAAACGTAACCAGAAGTGTCTAAACCCTAGGAGTGGCCACAGTTCTGCCTCAGGTAAGACCTCTCTTCCTTTGAAAAGAACAAAGTCCATTTGGGACTGAGAATGAGATGACATGCTTCTGGACAGTTGCACGTGGGGAGCATCTCATGGTATTTACAGACCTGAGGTATGGAGAATGCAGAGGGAATGAAGGAGCCTTAGCCAGGCCCTAAACTGAAAAACAACAAAACTAACTTCCAAGTAGATGAAATCTACCCTGTTGCTCTCACCTAAGTGAGAATGGTTGGTGGTTTTAAAGTATATCTCAATGGCTCTTTACCCAGCATGTATTTTGCTAAATTTTATACTAAAGTTATAGGTTAGCTTTGACATAATTGCAAATTTGTTTTCTAAGCTATTCTAGGAAACTTAATTATGGAGCCCTAAAGGAAGCTGAAACTTCCCTGTGCAATTTATAAAAAATCTACTTGTAATTTAATGTACAAGTACATTACAATGTAAGTATAATCTACAATGTATACTTAACACACCACACACGGAGCACATATGTGCATATTACAACATACACAGCATATTCTATAGGGACCATTCTTGAGATTTGGGGTGCTGATTAATCATACTCTTGCTCTCCTCTGGGTTCTAATCAGTTTGCTGTGTAAACAGGAGACAGATGGGAGGTCATAGAGTGCCAAAGGGTTATGGGGAGAGTGAGGCTTCCTTCTTCTCGCCCAGCTGAATCTGACTTCCCCTCGCAGCCACAGACAATGCGGCTGGGGAACCTCAGTCAGGAGAGGCCCTTCCTGCTGGGCTCACCACGAGGGAAGGTGAAATAGGAGGAGGTGGAGATGTGGGACCTGCTCCGCGGTGTTGGATTCCACTTCCGCTTTGGCTCAGTTCAGAGCCTGTCGGACTCTCCCATCTGTCCAGTTAAGAAAGTAACTTTTTCCAAAAAGAGGAACTACTAGAGGACGAAAGAATTGAGAAGCTTCCTGATTTAGTACTTCCTGAAGATGGTGACCATGTTGGGGGAGAGGGAGAAAGCTCTTATTTTAGGCATTAAAATGAGTTTAAGAAAATAAAAGTGCCTTCCTTTAGGAGAGGCAGAGCTAGTTTTTAGTATTTTATGGAAGCTACTGGAAAGTTAGCATAAGCTGTAGAGAGGTCATCTTTAAAGCAAACATGGTATAATAAGCCATATCTTAAAATGTAATTTTAAACTTAGACCTAACTATTCTATTTTAAACTGGGACTTTTTAATGACAGAGAATTCTGTCTGGTTTTTTATGATCACATGTGCACATGTACACCTGCACACAGGAACACATACACGAATAGGCAAACTAATGAAAGGATATCCACAAAGACAGCTCTGTGTGAAATTCAATGTGGCATTGTTTTTATCCATTGGTTTATCAATTTTTTTCCCTAAGGTTTCCAAAATGTTACTTTTCTAATAAGAGAAAAAATGTGTGTGTGTGGGAGTGTGTGTATGCATGGTGTGTGTCCACGCATGCATGTGTGTACGTGCACATGTGCCTGTGTGTGTGCGTGCGTGTCCACACGTGTGCTTGTGTCCACGTGAGCCTGTGTGTGCGTGTGTATGTGTGTACGCACGTATGTGTTCATGTGTGTGTGTGGACGCACGTGTGTGTATTTAAAGAAACAATTCTGTAGCTCCTGACCATAATCTGGCCTGATGTGTAATAGCAGGAATAAACAAAGTCAAACCATCGCTGTCCTGGGGAAACCTTGGCGGCAGATGAAGGACTGGGAAGAGTAGGAAGGCTAAAGCCAGCAAGATTAAGCAAGACAAGCCCTTGATTCCTAGAGAATGAGGCATGAGGACATGTGACCTAGCATCGGTCACATGTCCCCATAAGACACATGGAAGTACATTAAAAAACTGTGAAGAAAATTAAATCAAGTAAGTGATGATAGCTAAATTCATTCTGATTGTTGGCACTGTGGGATGTTTACAAGTTGGGCTTTTATAGCTAGTGGATTTCCCCAAAATATTCTTAAATGGCAATAGTTCATTTAATTCTTTATTTTTCCATGTTAAAGACATAGTTTTAACTTAAAACATTAGAGGTGGAATCAAGGAGATGTTGGTAAAAGGATATAAATTTTCAGTTAGACAGGAGGAATAAGTTCAAGAGATCTGTTGTGGAACATGGTGACTATAGCTAATAACAATGCATTGCATACTTGAAAAGTGAAAGCTTTCACCACCAAAAAAGTGAGGAAATGGATATGTTCAATAGCTTGATTTAGCCATTCTACAATGTACACATACATCAAAACCTCATGTCATACCCCATAATGTACACAATTTTTATTTGTCAATTTAAAAAGTTTTTAAGAAGATAAATTTAGAAATGTACATTTAAGACCTTATTTTTACAAGTTTACTTTTATTATGAAATATACAAATATAGCGAGAAGGAACAAATTCACCCTATTTCAAACACAACCACTGTTAATATTTTGGTGTAATTTATTTGGCCAAGGATATTGTCTTCCTGCAAGAGATTGATTCGAAGCCACAGACACATGTCTTACATGGTGATGGCAAGGTAAAGGAGAGAAGGTGGAAAAGTAGAGATGAAGGACAGATCAGGCAAAGCCGATTCTCTTCAAATAGAAGCTGCTGATAATTTTTCTGCCCTTAATTTAATAAAATATCCAAGACAAAGAGATAGTTGACTTGGTTTATTTTACTATAGTCGTTCCTATGCACAGACACATTGTGTAGGGGGAAGATAGTGAGCTTGAGCTTGCTAGGACTTCAGTTTCAGACCTACCGTTCACGATTCTGTGTCTTTGGGAAGGTTACTTAAACAATCAGAGTCTTGTTTTCTCATCTGTAAAATGGAATTACCAATGCCTCTTTCTTTTTTTTTTTTTTGAGGCGAAGTCTCGCTCTGTCGCCCAGGCAGGAGTGCAGTGGCACAATCTCGGCTCACTTCAAGCTCCGCCTCCCGGGTTTACGCCATTCTCCTGCCTCAGCCTCCCGAATAGCTGGGACTACAGGCGCCCCCCACCTCGCCGGGCTAGTTTTTTGTATTTTTAGTAGAGACGGGGTTTCACTGTGTTAGCCAGGCTGGTCTGGATCTCCTGACCTCGTGATCCGCCCGCCTTGGCCTCCCAAAGTGCTGGGATTACAGACGTGAGCCACGGCGCCAGGCACCAATGCCTCTTTCAAATGGCAGTTGAGAGAATGAAATATTGGACACATAGTACTTCCACATACATTTTTTTTTTTTTTTTTTTGAGACAGGGTCGTGTTCTGTTGCCCAGGTTGGAGTGCAATGGCGCAATCATAGCTTACTAAAGCCTTGAACTCCTGGGCTAAAGTGATCCTCCAGCTTTAGCCTCCTGACCACAGGTATGTGCCATAACACTCGGCTAATTTTTTTTTTTTTTTTTTTTTCCTGTAGCAATGGGGTCTATGTTGCTCAGTCTGGTCTCAAACTTTAGGACCCCAGTGATCCTATCGTCTTAGCCTTCCAAAGTGCTGGGATTACAGGCATGAGTCACCACACTCAGCCCCTTTTTAAAAGATTCTTTAAAAAAATTTAGTTTGACTGGTAAAGTTTTACCCATTCGTCTTTCCACTTTAACTGCTTATGCTTTGTTATGGCATTGCTAAACAGGGTGCTTGTGTTTGATACCTAAAGAAACAACTACTGCCCTTAACATGGCTCTGAACCTTCCACTAAATTACATATTTTTGATCATGGAGAATTCCTTTCTAAATTTTTGGTCTAGGGAACTATAACCTCAAACATGTGAATTAGTAACTATAGGGGCCAGAAAATAAGAATCATTAAGCCAAATTTGAGCTGCTACTTCATTTCAAGAAAGGGAGGAATATTACTAAATTGCAATTTGAGGGATGACTTCTTTCCTAGATGTCAGCAAAATGAAACTCCTCCTAGTAATTGCTGAAAGAAAAGGAATATTATCCATGCTGTAATTTATATTTGTCTTTCCTTTTAAATAAATCTTCTAAATTCAGAGATGAATGAAGAGTATCAATAAACCATTTAGAAGTTAAAATTGGTAAATGAAATTTTATTTTCATCTGGGAGAGTTTACCATATAAATTTGCCTCAGGGGAAAAGCTCAAATATGATGGAATCAAATGTAAATGGTAAAATCAATTATTTAGGTGAGGTGGGGCAATCAATAAAATAACTGGACTTTAGGAAGCTTTGGTAGCTGGGCTGTCTTCAGATTACCCAGACCAATTAAGAATACTCACTAACTGTCATTTTCTTTATTCCTTAACTGTTTTTTTTTTTTTTTTTTTTTTTTTTTTGAGACTGAGTCTCCCTCTGTCACCCAGGCTGGAGTGCAGTGGTGCTATGTTGGCTCACTGTAACCTCTGCCTCCCGAGTTCAAGCGATTCTCCTGCCTCAGCCTCCTAAGTAGCTAGGACTACAGGCATGTGCCATCACGCCCTGCTAATTTTTTGTATTTTTAGTAGAAACAGGGTTTCACCATGTTGACCAGGCTGGTCTCGAACTCCTGACCTCAAGCAATCTGCTGCCTCAGCCTCCCAAAGTGTTGGGATTACAGGCATGAGTCACCATGCCCAGCCCCTTAACCTTTAAAGCTACTGAATTGCCTGTTGCCAAGTAAGGTCCTAAGGCTCCTCAAAAACTTGAACTCATACAGAATGCTTTGTTTAAGACCCGGGGGTGAGCAGCTGTTAGTAAACACAAATGCTTAGACGCTATGGCTATATTAAAATTGTGGTGAAAATTTAGAATAGTAAAGGATTATGCCTTATATGCCTTGGCTTAAAATGGAATTTTTCAAAAATCCCAATGGTCACATTACTGTTACTTATCCTAAGGAGATATTGTTTAAAAGTTCTCTGCGGTAAGCATCACAAGCCCTTGTATGAGTTGATGGGAAAGGCAGGACCCTGCAAGGCTGAGTGTATTACTCCATTCTCACGCTGCTAATACAGACATACCTGACACTGGGTAATTTATAAAGAAGAGAAGTTTAATGGACTCACAGTTCCACATGGCTGGGGAGGCCTCACAATCATGGCAGAAAGCAAAGTAGAAACAAAGGCATGTCTTACATGGTGGCAGGCAAGAGAAGGTGTGCAAAGGAACTCCCCTTTATAACACCATCAGATCTCATGAGACTTATTCACTATCATGAGAACAGCACTGGAAAGACCCACCCCCATTATTCAACTATATCCCACGGGGTCTCTCCCATGACGTGTGGGAATAATGGGAGCTACAATTCAAGATTAGATTTGGGTGGCGACACAGCCAAACCATATCACTGAGTAAGACCATGATGAGGAGTCATAACCACTTTAGATGCTGGCACTTGAGCAAGTCAATGTCTCTAGACCCAATCATTGGCCATTGCATGTCCACATGGATGTTCACTATCAGTGAGGAAAGGGTTTCATGGCACCCACAGCTTGCTTCTAATTCTGAGGACTTCCTCTTTTGTAGCCCCCTCTCCTGCCTAGGCCCCTGGTGGTGTTTGGGCCCCTGAGGGAGGAGGAAAGACTAATACTCTCCTCTCCAATGGCCCTTGGAAAGCTGAGGCAGTGGAATCTACTAAAGAGGTTCATCATCCCAGTAAATTTTGTCTTCACAGTTCAGAGTGTTAGTGCTGTCTCTCCAGCATTGGCCCCATGTCCAGATGGCATGAGCAAATGCTCGAGAGCCCTGCCAGGGCCACAGTGCTACTGAGATTCCCAATTGCTGATGACCCTTGAGGTTTTTCTCCAGAGAGCCTCATCTAAAACATCTTTGTGTAGGGCCAGTTCATGACATAGTGATGTAGTGACCTGAATTAATTAATCCACTTACTTACGATGAATAGTGCCCTAAGGAATGCGATATAGACCAAAGAGGGTGAGGTTGGAAAGCTCTAGAACACAGGCCATAATGTAACCATAGAACTAGGAAGAAAGCTGTGACAGAAAAGGTGATCTCTCCAATTCAGAATTTGTCGTGTCTCAGAACTTTCTCTTTCTACACTATTATTGGTCTTGCTTGCAAGACAATTCACTCAGCACAGGCTTTCAGAAGTTCTGCTTTTCAACAAATGAACCAAATTCCTTTAAGCTAGCACCAGCCTCCTGGTTGGCTGCCTCTTTTCTCACCTAATGTAATTATTTCCTGTGAAGGTGGATTGGAGTTGAGATTTCATAATGCTGCCGTAATATTTCTCTCTCTCTCCTGCATCACACTCACAGTGACATTTGGGCCATTTTTTGCCTCTGCATAAATGCATAGTCTCATCCATCATGCCAAGGGCAACTATGAAATGAGCATTAAGCACATAGTTTTCAATGCTATTAAGGCCATTAAACATATTAGCAGGTCTATTACTTTATTTTCCTACAGATGTTTTAGTATTGTGACCTCCAGTCATGAAGAAAATGTGAAGCCCTTCCAAGCAAAAGCCGCTATGAATGTGGGTAGGAGGTGAAGTTCACATGGGCCAAATCAGATCACTAATGGAAAATGATGCAGGCTCCAGCCTGCCGCATGATACGGGCAAGTGTGAGATACCACACAACCAAGGAAGACACTGGCCTGTGCCTGCTTTCCCACGCACCCAGTCGTACACAACTCGTTAATTTGAAAACCAAAAAGAGGAAGCGAAATTAGGAATTACAGTCTCCATCTACCTCTCTTCTGATCTACCTCTAAATGGCAGCTACAGAAACAGAGTAGCCTGAAACTCCAGAAAAATGTAGAAGTTCTTCATTTAAGTTGAGAAAATCGGTTAGAAAACCTTGAGGAAGCTAAAAATAACCTCTAATTGAAGGAGTTATTTCAGAACCAGACTTGGAAACATTTAGCAGAGTCTTTTAATTAATTTATTCTGAGGATAGTGCTGAAAATATATCTATCTACCTAATAGCAGAGAGAAAAATCTCCACCTTTGCCTTCTGGCTAGATTCGTTTTACCCTTACTGATATTTCCTCCCCTTATTTTTAGTTTTCATTTCAATTATCCATGGTCAGCTGTGGTCTGGAGATTGATGACTACAGTGCAGTAAGATATTTTGAGAGAGAAAGAGAGACCATAGTCACATAACTTTATTTTATTTTATTTTATTTATTTGAGATGGAGTCTTGCTCTGTCACCCAGGCTGGAGTCCAGTGGCACCATCTCAGGTCACTGCAACCTCTGACTCCTGGGTCCAAACAATTCTCCTGCCTCAGCTTTCTGAGTGACTGGGATTACAGGTGCCCACCACCATGTCTGGCTAATATTTTGCATTTTTAGTAGAGGTGGAATTTCACCATGTCGGCCAGGCTGGTCTCAAACTCCTGACCTCAGGTGATTCACCTGCCTCAGCATCCCAAAGTGCTGGGATTACAGGCGTGAGCCACCACGCCTGGCCCACATTCACATAACTTTTATTACAGTATATTGTTCTAATTGTTCTATTTTATTATTAGTTATTATTGTTAATATTTTGCTTTCTTAATTTATTAGTTAAACTTTACATTAGGTATGTATAGGGAAAAACAGTGTAAACAGGATTTGGTACTGTGATGGTTAATATTGAGTGTCAACTTGATTGGATTGAAAGATGCAAAGTATTGTTCCTGGGTGTGTCTGTGAGGGTGTTGCCAAAGGAGATTAACATTTGAGTCGGTGGACTGAGAAAGGCAGACCCACCCTCAATCTGGGTGGGCACCATCTAATCAGCTGCCAGCGTGGCCAGAATAAAAGCAGGCAGAAGAATGTGGAGAGACTAGACTGGTTCAGACTTCTGGCCTACATCTTTCTCCTGTGCTGGATGCTTCCTGCCCTCGAACATCGGACTCCAAGTTCTTCAGCTTTGGGACTTGGACTGGCTTCCTTGCTCCTCAGCTTGCAGATGGCCTATTGTGGGACCTCACCTTGTGATGGTGTGAGTCAATACTCCTTAATAAACTTTCATATATATATATATATAATATATATAAATAATATAAATATATAAATATATATATACATCAATCCTATTAGTTCTGTCCCTCTAGAGAGCCCTAACTAATACAAGTACTATTGTTTGTTTCAAGCATCCACTTGGATGTATACCTACAGATGAGTGGGAATACTGAACTTATCATAGGAAAAGCACTACCCTCAGTATATTTTCACATATAATGTACCCACGTGAGAAAGAGGCTTTCTGCAACAAAAATGGTGTTATGGGAGTTAGAGGAAATGATTTAAAACGTTTGCAAGTTACTATTGGGAAAAGTTAAACCTAATGTAAAATTTTCAACTAGATCCTTAGATTTAAAAATTTCTAGCCTTCCAGTATTTCATGTGTAACCTTGAGGAACGCTTTGAGTTGTAAGAAAATGAAGACCTATTCTTAATCATAATTACATTTGCTGTTTTCATAAAGGGATGGTGGCCTCAGTGTTGATGCAAGTAGCTGAATAATGTCATCAGGGAGCCAGACTTTCTATATTTCTGCTTATTCATTCTTATGGGGCTTTTTGTTCTCATGACTGCAGCCTCACTATCACAACATGGCTGCTGAAGTTCTAGGCATCACATACTTAGGCAAAACCAAAGGAAAGAGGAATCCAACAGCTGAGGTCCTCTGAAAAAGAACAGGTTCTTTCCAATAAATTATGAAATCATTTGACTAGAAACTGTATCTATTTTGGCTTCGTGTCTTCCACCCTCCCTAGGTCAGCTCCAGTAAGGATACATAGCAGATGCCAAAATGGTGGAATTAACAGGAAATCATGTAGTATATTCTCATCATGTTTGTCACCAACTATTAGTCAGTGGATTTTTTTTTTCTGGTATAAAGAGCATTCCCTGAATGCTCTGCTCAGTGTATCCACATTCTTCCATTTGCCATTTGTAAGGTGGATAAAATGGTAAGGTATAGATCACACAGTGTGATCTCAATGAACAGACCTGCTAACAGGAAAGTACCTCCTAAAGCAAATTCTGCCCTGCTTAAAAATAAAAATGAATTAACACAAAGCATAGTTGGTTTATTACCACAGCTCAGTGCAAAAGGTGATTTTCTTACTGTGGAGCGTTACAAAAATATCTTCACTTGTGACTTTTTAAAAAAAATCCCTGAAGAGTTATAAATATGACCACCCCTAAAACAAACTGAAAGAATATAAAAACACTTTGCTCCTTTTCTCCATTTTTAGACAGTTAGGTCAAATGCTATGTACTTTTAAATGGCTTTTGACATATATTGTTGGATTCCTTCCATAAAACTCTCTGTAGGCAATTATGAAAATGTCCCTAAACAGAAAAATTGTGTTATTGATAATTTGTCCCTGTGTTTGGTGTCTTTACTTTTCTTCTTTGATATGCTAAATTAGGGAAAGTGAGCTATGGATATGCCTGACTATAGATGATAAACTGCTATGAGCTTGTTGTGGGGAATTGCTAGGGTTTGCTTTCTGTATCCCTAGTCCCCACATCTGTCACCAACCAGCAGCACTAAAATTTTGCCGGGGCACACCCAAGATGTCTGAATAGGAACATCTCCAACCTATAGCTCCCAGCATAAGTGACACAGAAGACAGGTGATTTCTGCATTTTCAACTGAGGTACCGGGTTCATTTCACTGGGGAGTGCCAGACAATCAGTGCTGGTCAGCTGGTGCAGCCTGACCAGCCAGAGCTGAAGCAGGGCGAGGCATTGCCTCACCTGGGACGTGCAAGGGGGAAGGTAATCCCTTTTCCTAGCCAAGGGAAACTGAGACACATAACACCTGGAAAATCGGGTAACTCCCACCCTAATACTGTGCTTTACCAAGGGTCTTAGCAAACGGCACACCAGGAGATTATATATCACACCTGGCCCAGAGGATCCCATGCCCATGGAGCCTCCCTCATTGCTAGCACAGCAGCCAGAGATCTAACTGCAAGGCAGCAGCGAGGTTGGGGGAGGGGTGCCCACCATTGCTGAGGCTTAAGTAGGTAAACAAAGCTGCCAGGAAGCCAAACTGGGTGGAGCTCAACACAGCTCAAGGAGGCCTGCCTGCCTCTGTAGGCTCCTCCTCTGGGCACAGGGCATAGCTAAATAAAAAGCACCAGTAACCTGGGCAGAGGTAAATGCCTCTGTCTGATAGTTTTGAAGAGAGCAGTGGATCTCCCAGCACAGAGGCTGAGATCTGAGAAAGGACAGACTGCCTGCTCAAGTGGGTCCCTGACCCCTGAGTAGCCTAACTGGGAGACATCCCCCACTAGGTGCAGACCTACACCTCACACCTCACATGGCAGGGTACACCCCTGAGACGAAGCTTCCAGAGCAAGAATCAGACAGCAACACTCGCTGTTCAGCAATATTCTATCTTCTGCAGCCTCTGCTGCTGATACCCAGGCAAACAGGGTCTGGAGTGGACCTCAAGCAAACTCCAACAGACCTACAGCTGAGGGTCCTGACTGTTAGAAGGAAAACTAACAAACAGAAAGGACCCCCACACCAAAACCCATCAGTACATCACCATCATCAAAGACAAAAGGCAGATAAAACCACAAAGATGGGGAAAAACTAGTGCAGAAAAGCTGGAAATTCAAGAAATCAGAGCGCATCTCCCCCTCCAAAGGAACGCAGCTTGCCAGCAATGGAACAAAGCTGGATGGAGAAATACAGAGAACACCACAAAGATGCTCCTCAAGAGGAGCAACTCCAAGACACATAATTGTCAGATTCATCAAAGTTGAAATAAAGGAAAAAATGTTAACATTTTTAACAGTCAGAGAGAAAGGTCTGGTTACACACAAAGGGAAGCCCATCAGACCAACAGCAGATCTCTCAGCAGAAACTCTCCAAGCCAGAAGAGAGTGGGGGCCAATATTCAACATTCTTAAAGAAAAGAATTTTAAACCCAGAATTTCATATCCAGCCAAACTAAGTTTCATAAGTGAAGGAGAAATAAAATCCTTTACAGACAAGCAAATGCTTAGAGATTTTGTCACCACCAGGCCTGCCCTACAAGAGATCCTGAAGGAAGCACTAAACATGGAAAGAAACAACAGGTACCAGCCATTGCAAAAACATGTCGAAATGTAAAGTCCATTGATGCTAGGAAGAAACTGCATCAACTAGCAAGCAAAATAACCAGCTAATACCATAATGACAGGATCAAGTTCACACATAACAATACTAATCTTAAATGTAAATGGACTAAATGGTCCAATTAAAAGACATAGACTGGCAAATTGGATAAAGAGTCAAGACCCATCAGTTTGCTGTATTCAAGAGACCCATCTCACATGCAGAGACACACACAGGCTCAAAATAAAGGGATGGAGGAAGATCTACCAAGCAAATGGAAAACAAAAAAAAGCAAGGGTTGTAATCCTAGTCTCTGATAAAACAGACTTTAAACCATCAAAGAGCAAAAGAGACAAAGAAGGCCATTACATAATGGTAAAGGGATCAATTCATCACGAAGAGCTAACTATCCTAAATATATATGCACCCAATACAAGAGCACCCAGATTCATAAAGTGAGTCCTTAGAGACTTACAAAGAGACTTAGACTCCCATGCAATAATAATGGGAGACTTTAACACCCCACTGTCAACATTAGACAGATCAATGAGTTAGAAAGTTAACAAGGATATCCAGGAATTGAACTGAACTCTGCAGCAAGTGGACCTAATAGACATCTACAGAACTATCCACCCCAAATCAACAGAATATACATTCTTCTCAGCACCACATCACACTTATTCCAAAATTGACCAAATAGTTGGAAGTAAAGCACTCGTCAGGAAATGCAAAAAAAACAGAAATTATAACAAACTGTCTCTCAGTGAAATCAAACTAGAACTCAGGACTAAGAAACTCAATCAAAACTGCTCAACTACATGGAAACTGAACAACCTGCTCCTGAATGGCTACTGGGTACATAACAAAATGAAGGCAGAAATAAAGATGTTCTTTGAAACCAATGAGAACAAAGATACAACATACCAGAATCTCTGGGACACATTTAAAGCAGTGCATAGAGGGAAATTTATAGCACTAAATGCCCACAAGAGAAAGCAGGAAAGATCTAAAATTGACACCCTAGCATCACAATTAAAAGAACTAGAGAAGCAACAGCAAACACATTCAAAAGCTAGCAGAAGTCAAGAAATAACTAAGATCAGAGCAGAACTGAAGGAGATAGAGACACAAAAAGCCCTCCAAAAAATCAATGAATCCAGGAGCTGCTTTTTTGAAGAGATCAACAAAATTGATAGACTGCTAGCAAGACTAATAAAGAAGAAAAGAGAGAAGAATCAAATAGATGCAATAAAAAATGATAAAGGAGATATCACCACTGACCCCACAGAAATACAAACTACCATCAGAGAATACTATAAACATCTCTATGCAAATAAACTAGAAAACCTAGAAGAAATGGATAATTTCCTGGACACTTACACTGTCCCAAGACTAAACCAGGAAGAAGTTGAATCCCTGAATAGACCAATAGCAGGCTCTGAAATTGAGGCAATACTTAATAGCCTACCAACCAAAAAGAGTCCAGGACCAGATGGATTCACAGCCGAATTCTACCAGAGGTACAAGGAGGAGCTGGTACCATTCCTTGTGAAACTATTCCAATCAATAGAAAAAGAGGGAATCCTCCCTAACTCATTTTACAAGGCCAACATCATTCTGATACCAAAGCCTGACAGAGATATAACCAAAAAAAGAGAATTTTAGACCCGACCAATATCCCTGATGAACATCAATGCAAAAATCCTCACTAAAATACTGGCAAACCAAACCCAGCAGCACATCAAAAAGCTTATCCACCATGATCAAGTGAACTTCATCCCTGGGATGCAAGGCTGGTTCAACATACACAAATCAATAAACGTAATCCAGCATATAAACAGAACCAAAGACAAAAACCACATGATTATCTCAATAGATACAGAAAAGGCCTTTGACAAAATTCAACAGCCCTTCATGCTAAAAACTCTCAATAAATTCGGTATTGATGGAACGTATCTCAAAATCATAAGAGCTATTTATGACAAATGCACAGCCAATATTATACTGAATGGGCAATAACTGGAAACATTCCCTTTGAAAACTGGTACAAGACAGGGATGCCCTCTCTCACCACTCCTATTCAACATAGTGTTGGAAGGTCTGACTAGGGCAATTAGGCAAGAGAAAGAAATAAAGGGTATTCAGTTAGGAAAAGAAGAAGCCAAATTGTCCCTGTTTGCAGATGACATGATTGTATATTTAGAAAACCCTATTGTCTCAGCCCAAAATCTCCTTAAGCTGATAAGCATCTTCAGCAAAGTCTCAGGATACAAAATTAATGTGCAAAAATCACAAGCATTCTTATACACCAGTAACAGACAAACAGAGAGCCAAATCAGGAATGAACTTCCATTCACAATTGCTTCAAAGAGAATAAAATACCTAGGAATCCAACTTACAAGGGATGTGAAGGACCTCTTCAAGGAGAACTACAAACCACTGCTCAATGAAATAAAAGAGGACACAAACAAATGGAAGAACACTGCATGCTCATGGATAGGAAGAATCAATATCGGGAAAATGGCCATACTGCAGAAGGTAATTTATAGATTCAATGCCATCCCCATTAAGCTACCAATGACTTTCTTCACGGAATTGGAAAAAACTACTTTAAAGTTCATATGGAACCAAAAAAGAGCCCGCATTGCCAAGACAATCCTAAGCCAAAAGAACAAAGCTGGAGGCATCACGCTACCTGACTTCAAACTATACTACAAGGCTACAGTAACCAAAACAGCATGG
Organism: Theropithecus gelada; assembly: GCF_003255815.1. NCBI lineage: Eukaryota > Metazoa > Chordata > Mammalia > Primates > Cercopithecidae > Theropithecus > Theropithecus gelada. The sequence continues at coordinate 117,748,099 of NC_037671.1, forward strand.
TACTGGTACCAAAACAGAGATATAGACCAATGGAACAGAACAGAGCCCTCAGAAATAATACCACACATCTACAGCCATCTGATCTTTGACAAACTTGACAAAAACAAGAAATGGGGAAAGAATTCCCTATTTAATAAACGGTGCTGGGAAAATCCCAAATCCCAAAAGGTCTGTCAGTGATGCCCCGCATTCATCAGTGGTTCTCTAGGAAGCTGCCCCTCTACTCTCTGAGATGAGCATTTCATAACACCTTTCTCCTTGGGTTTCCTTCCTCAAATCTCAGCCAACTACCTTGACTCATACTCCTCCAAAAAGAAAGACATCAGACTTGAACTTCCTCATATTCCCATCACCAAATTACAACCTCACCTGCACCTATATTAGCTTCTCTGCTTTTCCTGCATGAGGATTGAGTAATCATCTCCACTCCTCTCAGAGACCACCTTGGATCATGAAGTAAAAGCTGTATGTTGAGGAAAGCAGAGAAATAAAATAGAAAGAGCATGGATTCTGGCAAGATGTATTTGGTGGATGCCATGCTATGCTGCACAACTATGTGCCTCCAGGACTGAAGCACTCATTCTCCCTGCTTCCAGGAGTGTTGGCAACATACTGTTGCCTGCTGATCCCTTCTCTGGCATGTTCGCTCAGCTGAAATGAGCACCATTGTTTAAGGTCAAGCCCCCTTCCTTCTAACAGCCTTCCTCCAATGACAGGTCAATGTAAAGGTATAAAGGCCCATCTTCCTTGCCCCAATTTTGGACAGCTTTGCAGAGCTATCGTAGCTTCAGAATGGATCACAGGATAGGCTGAGATCTTTACTGATCTTTATTGATTGCATCACAGCTTGAATTTTCTTTTTCCAAAAATCCTATTTCCTTTGCCCCTTGAGCATGCCATAACACACCTATCAACAAATCTTTTATCAGAGTCTGCTGCTTGGGAAACCTGTCTAGTAATAGTTAGTGCCAGAAGCAGTCTGAGAGAGCAGACTCTAAAATGAGATTTTTGGAGCTAGGTCACTTGCAGGCAGCTGGCAATGAAGATCCCATCACAGCTGGTAGTTACTGGTAGACCCTGGCATGTAGTAGCATATAATTGTTAAAAATTTTACCATGGTGAACTGAGATATTATACTGATGTAAGGTAACTTACTGACAGGTACAATGTGTGAGGCATTTTAGAGGTAAAGAAAAAAGAGGATAAGAAATATAGAACATAAAGGCCATTTCTAGGGTCAATCAGTGCTTTGGAGAAAAACAATAAAAGACTGAGAGTAAATTAATCAGCAATTAAAGGCCACATGTAAGAGTCAGAGGGCTTCCTTGGCCATACATAAAACAGTTTTTAATTTTGTCAGATGGTGGAATAGAAAACCCCTGGCATCATTCCCCCACACAAATACAACAAGAAACAATCCAAAGACAAAAATACCAACCTGTATACACCAGAACTCCAGGGAGAAGTGGAGAAACCCTCTGGACTCACAGAATCAAGAGAAGCTATGACCAACCCACAGCTGACAAAGCAAAAGGAGAAAAGGAGGTGGAGATTTGATTTCTCCATCAGTTCAGATATTTTCATAGGAAGCCCAGTCTAGTCTCTTCCCATGAGAACTATTGGGAGTACCAGGAGGGCCAAACAAACTGGGGTGAACTAGGGACAAAGCAAGGTGATGATCACATCGGCTGGCATGTGGGTTGTAGCAGCTCAGTGCTCTAATCAGTGGGCACACAACGTTGAAGACACTGACTGGTGCCAAAACACCATAGGGGGCACCATCCATGGGAAGGCCCAAATCCCTAGTAAAGTTTTTCACAAAGCACAGGTACTCATGTGGAGCCATCCTCTGGCCCAGAAACAGCTAAAAGGTTGGGAATAAGTTCTGATGCCCACTTAAGTCTTCCCCAGAAGAAACAACAGCAGGACAACAGTATAGTTTTGAGGCATCATTTATGCTCCATTGCCTACTATATAAGTCTTCTCTAGACTGGGAAACAAAGGCAGGGCAGCAATTTATTTCCAGAGTAGCACTGAAGGTCTCACTATAAGCTCACTATAAGTCTTCTAGACCAAGAGACAATGATAAGACAATGAGTTAGTTCTAGTGTGATGTTTTAGTTCTGGTGCTCACTCTGCCCTCCACAGAATAGGAAGCAACCACAAGCAAATGTTTACATTGTAATATTAGGAAGTAAAGTTCTAACATTGGCAAAGAACAGCTGCAAAAACTAAAAGAGGTGGCTGTCTCCTCAAATGCACAAGCATCAATGTAAAGATGCAATGACTGTGAAAACTCAGGGAAATATGACGCCACCAAAAGAAACCAAAAAAGCTCCAGCAATGACTCCAGAAGAAATGCATATTTATAAAATATCTGACAGACAATTCAGAACAATCCACTTAAGGAAGTTCAAGGAATCACAAGAAAATAAAGATTAAAAACTAAATGAAATTCAGAAAACAATCCAGGAACAAAATGAGAAATTTGACCCCCCCAAAAAATTTAAAAAGCCAGATAAAAATGCTAGAAATTAAGAATACAATAACTGAACTGAAAAATTCACTAGAAAGCTTTAATTGGAGACTTGATAAAACAGGGAAAAGAATTAGCAAGCTTGAAGAATGTATGAAATTACCCAATTAGAAGAGCAAAAAGAGAAAAATAATTAAAAAGAGTAAAGAAAGCCTAAAAGAATTACGGGGCACCACTACATAATTGGAATTGGCAAAGGAGACAAGAAAGGAAAAGACCTAGAAAGCATATTTCTGAAAATAATGGCTGAAATTTTTCTAAATCTGGAGAAAAATAGTAGCATTTAGGCACAGAAAACTCAGAGGTCTTTCCAACTTCATCAGTCAAATTCAATCAAAAGAGGTATTTTCTGAACTTGCTGGCAAGATGGCCGAATAGGAACAGCTCTGGTCTGCAGCTCCCAGCAAGATTGACACAGAAGGCAGGTGATTTCTGCATTTGCAACTGAGGTAACTGGTTCATCTCATTGGGACTGTTTGGACAGTGGGTGCAACCCACAGAGGGACAAGCCAAAGCACGGTGGGGTGTTGCCTCACCCAGAAACACAAGGTGTTGGGGGATTACCCTTTCCTAGCCAAGGGAAGCCGTGAGAGACTGTACCCGAAGGAACAGTGCACTCTGGCCCAGATACTGCACTTTTCCCATGGTCTTTGCAACTGGCAGACTAGGAGATTCCCTCCAGGGCTTGGCTCAGCAGGTCCCACCCCCACAGAGACCAGCAAGCTAAGATCCACTGGCTTGAAATTCTTGCTAATACCACAGCAGTCTGAGGTCAACCTGGAATACTGGAGCTTGGCAGGGGGAGGGATGTCTGCCATTGCTGAGGCCTGAGTAGGCAGTTTCACCCTTACAGTGTAAACAAAGCTGCTGGGAAGTTCGAACTGGGTGGAGCCCACTGCAACTCAGCAAGGCTGCTGCAGCCAAACTGCCTCACTAGGCAGGGCATCTCTGAAAAAAAGGCAGCAGCCCCAGTCAGGGACTTATACATAAAACCCCATCTCCCTGGCACAGAGCATCTGGGGGAAGGAGCGACTGCGGGTGCAGCTTCTGCAGACTTAAACATCCCTGCCTGACAGTTCTTAAGAGAGTAGCAGATCTCCCAGCACAGCATTCAAGCTCTGATAAGGGTCAGGCTGCTTCCTCAACTGGGTCCCTGACCCCTGTGTATCCTGACTGGGAGACACCTCCTGGTAGGGGCTGACAGACACCTCATAAAGGAGAGCTCTCACTGGCATCTGGTGGGTACCGCTCTAGGGGGAAGCTTCCAGAGGAAGGAACAGGCAGCAATCTTTGCTGGTCTGCAGCCTCTGCTGGTGATACCCAGGAAAACATGGTCTGGAGTAGATCTACAGCAAACTCCAGTAGAACTGCAGCAGAGGGGCCTGATTGTTAGAAAGAAGACTAACAAACAGAAAGGAATAGTAGCAATGTCAACAAAAAGGACTTCCACTCAGAGATGCCATCTGAAGGTCACCAACATCAAAGACCAAAGGTAGATAAATCCACGAAGATGGGGAGAAACCAGCACAAAAAGGCTGAAAACTTCAAAAACCAGAACCCCTCTTCTCCTCCAAAGGATTACAACTCCTCACCAGCAAGGGAACAAAATTGGACAGAGAATGAGTTTGATGTATTGACAGAAGTGGCTTCAGAAGGTGGGTAACAACAAACTCCTCTGAGCTAAAGGAGCATGTTCTAACCCAATGCAAGGAAGCTAAGAACCTTGAAAAAAGGTTAAATGAATTGCTGAATACATACACCCTCCCAAGAATAAACCAAAAAGAAATAAAAGCCCTGAATAGAGTAATAATAAGTTCTGAAATTGAGGCAGTAATTAATAGCCTACCAACCAAAAACAGTCCAGGGCCAGATGAATTCACAGCGAAGTACAAAGAGGAGCTGTTACCATTACTTCTGAAACTATTCCAAACAATAGAAAAAGAGGGAATCCTCCCTAACCCATTTTCTGAGGCCAGCATCATCCTGATACCAAAACCTGACAGAGTCACAACAAAAAAAGAAAATTTTAGGCCAATATCCCTGATAAACATCAAAGCAAAAATCCTCAGTAAAATTCTGGCAAACAGAATCCAGCAGCATATCAAAAAACTTATCCACCATGATCAAGTCAGCTTCATCTCTAGGATGCAAGGCTGGTTCAACATATGCAAATCAATAAATGTAATCCATCACATAAACAGAACCAATGACAAAAACCACATGATTATCTCAATAGATGCAGAAAAGGCATTCAACAAAATTCAACAGCCCTTCATGCTAAAAACTGTCAATAAACTAGGTATCGAAGGAACCTATCTCAAAATAATAAAAGCTATTTATGACAAACCCATAGCCAATATCATACTGAACAGGCAAAAACTGGAAGCATTCCCTTTGAAAACCAGCACAAGACAAGGGTGCTCTCTCTCATCACTCCTATTCAACATAGTATTTGAAGTTCTGGCTAGGGCAATCAGGCAAGAGAAAGAAATAAAGGGTATTCAATTATGAAAAGAGGAAGTCAAATTGTCTCTGTTTCTAGATGATGTGACTGTATATTTAGAAAACCCCATCATCTCAGCCCCAAATCTCCTTAAGCTAGTAAGCAACTTCAGCAAAGTGTCAGGATAAAAAAATCAATGTGAAAAAATCACAAGCATCCCTATACACAAATAACAGACAAACAGAGCCAAATCATGAGTGAAGTCCCATTCACTATTGCTACAAAGAGAATAAAATATCTAGTAATACAACTTACAAGGGATATGAAGGACCTCTTCAAGGAGAACTACAAACCACTGCTCAAGGAAATATGAGAGGACACAAACAAATGGGGAAGCATTCCATGCTCACGGATAGGAAGAATTAATATCATGAAAATGGCCATACTGCCCAAAGTAAGTTATAGATTCAATGCTATCCCCATTAAGCTACCAATGACTTTCTTCACAGAATTGGAAAAAAACTACTTTAAATTTCATATGGAACCGAAAAAGACCCCACATAGCCAAGACAATCCTAAGCAAAAAGAACAAAGCAGGAGGCATCACGCTACCTGACTTCAAACTATACTACAAGGCTCCAGTAACCAAAACAGCATAATACGGGTACCAAAACAGATATATAGACCAATGGAACAGAACAGACGTCTCAGAAATAACACCACACCTCTACAACCATCTGATCTTTGACAAACCTGACAAAAACAAGCAATGGTGAAAGGATTCTCTATGTAATAAATGGTGTTGGGAAAACTGGCTAGCCATATGTAGAAAGTTGAAACTGGATCTCTTCCTTACACCTTATACAAAAATTAACTCAAGATGGATTAAAGACTTAAATGTAAGACCTAAAACCATAAAAACCCTAGAAGAAAACCTAGGCAATACCATTCAGGACATAGGCATGGGCGAAGACTTTATGACTAAAACACAAAAAGCAATGGCAACAAAAGCCAAAATAGACAAATGGGATCTAATTAAACTAAAGAGCTTCTGCACAGCAAAGGAAACTATCATCAGAGTGAACAGGCAACCTATGGAATGGGAGAAAATTTTTGCAATCTCCTCACCTGACACAGGGCTAATATCCAGAATATACAAAGAACTTAAACAAATTTACAAGAGACAAACAAGCAACCCCATCAAAAAGTGGGTGAAGGATATGAACAGACACTTCTCAAAACAAGACATTTATGCCCCCAACAAACATGAAAAAATGCTCATTATCACTGATCATTAGAGAAATGCAAATCAAAACCACAATGAGATACCATCTCATGCCAGTTAGAATGGCAATCATTAAAAAGTCAGGAAACAACAGATGCTGGAGGGGATGTGGAGAAATAGGAATGCTTTTACGCTGTTGGTGGGAATGTAAATTAGTTCAACCATTGTGGAAGACAGTGTGGGGATTCCTCAAGGATCTAGAACTAGAAATAACATTTGACCCAGCAATCCCATTACTGGGTATATATCCAAAGGATTATAAATCATTCTACTATAAAGACAAATGCACACATATGTCTCTTGTGGCACTATTCATAATAGCAAAGACTTGGAACCAACCTAAATACCCATCATTGATAGACTGGATAAAGAAATGTGGCACATATACACCATGGAATACTATGCAGCCATAAAAAAGGATGAGTTTATGTCTTTTGCAGGGACGTGGATGAAGCTAGAAACCATCATTCTCAGCAAACTAACACAAGAACAGAAAACCAAACACTGCATGTTCTCACTCATAAGTGGGACCTGAACAAGGAGAACAGATGGACACAGGGAGGGGAACATCACACAGTGGGGCCTGTCAGGGGTGGGGTGGGGGGAGGGGGAGGGATTTTTCCTAATGTAGGGATTTTTCTACATTAGGAAAAATACCTAATGTAGATGATGGGTTGATGGGTACAGCAAACCACCATGGCACATGTGTACCTATGAAACAAACCGCTACATTCTGCACATGTACCCCAGAACTTAAAATATAATTTAAAAAAAGAGAAATTTTCCCAGGCACATTATAATCAAATTATCAAAAATCAAAGACAAAGAAAGTATACTCAAAACAGCAAGAGAAAAGAAACATATTAAATTCACAGAGTTGCAATACAGATATCCCAATGCAGATTGTTCAACAAATACTTTGAAGGCCAGGAGAGAGTGGAATGTTATATTCAATGTGCTGACAGAGATACTCTGCCAACTAAAAATACTGTGCCCAGCAAAGCTATCCCTCAAACATTAAAAAATAAAGACATTTCCAGACAAACAAAACAGAGAATTCATCAACACCAGATCTGAGTTATAAAAAATACTAAACAGAGTTTTTCAATCTGAAAGAAGTGGATGTTAACATGTGACAAGAAAACATCTGAAAGTATAAAACTCACTGGCAAAGGAAAAAAGACAAATTGAGAATGCTTTAGTACTGTAATTGTGGTAGGTAAACTGCTTATATCATAAATATAAAGACTAAAAACAAAATTATTAAAAGCAACAATACAGTAATTGGTTAAAGTATACGCAATATAAAAAGATGTATATTAAAACATCAAAAAAGTCAAAGCATGTGTGTTTTGGGGGGTGATGTCAAAGTGTAGTTTGTTTTGATACTTTTCTTTGCAATCAAAGTTAAATCACTTTCAGTTTAAAATAACCTGGGACAACTGTAAGATATTTGTGTAAGCCTCATGGTAACCACCATGCAGAAACCAATAATACTCACTAAAAACTAAAAACCAACATACTACCAGAAAAAAAAAACCCACAAAAGAAGAGAAAGAAGGAAAGAAAGAGAGACAGGGAAGCTATAAAACAACCAGAAACCAAGCAACAATAAGTAATAACACTTAATGTAAATGGGCTCAATTCTCAAATTAAAAGACACACAGTGGCTGAATGGATAAAGAAATAAGACCCAACTATATGTTGCCTTCAAGAAACCCACTTCACCTATAAAGGCTCACATAGACTGAATGTGAAGGTATCTGGGGAACCAGCCCCCAATATTTCAACGTAGGTTCTTTCTATTTTCCCTAAGTGTTGGCCAGTCTGAGAAATAGAGAAAGAGTACAAAGAGAGGAATTTTACAACTGGGCCACCGGGAATAACATCACATATTGGTAGGTCCGTGATGCCCACCTGAGCCACAAAACCAGCAAGTTTTTATAAGGGATTTCAAAAGGCGAGGGGGTGTACAAACAGGGAGTAGGTCACAAAGATCACATGCTTATGAGGCCAATAAAGATCACAAGGCAAAGGGCAAAATTAGAATTACTGATGAGGGTCTATGTTCAGCTGTGCACATATTGTCTTGATAAACATCTTAAACAACAGAAAACAGGGTTTGAGAGCAGAGAACTGGTCTGACCTCAATTTCACCAGGCTGGGGTTTTTCCCCATCCTAGTGAGCCTGAGGGTACTGCAGGAGACCAGGGCGTATTTCAGTCCTTATCTCAACAGCATAAGACAGACACTCCTAGAGCAGCCATTTATAGACCTCCCCGCAGGAATGCATTTCTTCCCCAGGATATTAATTATTAATATTCCTTGCTGGGAAAAGAATTCAGCAATATCTTTCCTACTTGCATGTCTGTTTATAGGCTCTCTGCAAGAAGAAAAATATGGCTCTATTCTGCCTGACCCCACAGGCAGTCAGACCTTATAGTTGTCTTCCCTTGTTCCCTGAAAATTGCTGTTATTCTGTTCTTTTTCAAAGTGCACTGATTTTATATTGTCCAAACACACATGTTTTACAATCAATTTGTACAATAGTAGTCCTGAGGTGATGTACATTCTCAGCTAATGAAAATAACAGGATTAAGAGATTAAAGTAAAAATAGGCATAAGAAATTAGGAGTATTACTTGGGAACTGATAGATGTCCATGAAATCTTCACAATTTATGTTTGGAGATTGCAGTAAAGACAGGCGTAAGAAATTATGAAAGTATTAATTTTGGGAACTGATAAATGTCCATGAAATCTTCACAATTGATGTTCCTCTGCTGTGGCTCCAGCCTGTCCCTCCATTCAGGGTCCCTGGCTTCCTGCAACATGAAGTTGTGGAAAAAGATATTCCATGCAAACAGAAACTCAAAAAAAGCAGGAGTAGCTATGCTTATGTCAGATAAAATAGACTACAAATTTAAGACTGTAAAAAGAGACAAAGAAGATCAATATATAATGATAACAGGATCAAATTGGCATGAGGATATAACAATTATAAATATCTATACACCCAACACTAAAACTCCCAAGTATATAAAGGAAACATTAATAGAGTTAAGGGAGAAATAGATTGGAATAAGTAATACTGGGAAACTTTAACACCCCACTCCCAGTAATGGATTGATCATCCAGAAAGAAAATCAACAAAGAAAGAGTGGAGTTAAACTATACCCTATAGGTAATAGGCCTAACTAACATTTACAGAACATTTCACCCAAATGCTGCAGAATACATATCCTTTTCATCAGCACATGGAAATTTCTTCAGAATAAAACATATGATAGGCCACAAAACAAGTCTGGAAAAAATTTTAACCTAGAAATTGTATTAAGTATTTTTTCTGACCACAATGAAATAAAACTAGAAATCAAAATCAGTAAGAGGAATCTTTGAAAACACACAAACACCTGGAGATTAAACAACAGGCTCCTGAATGACCAATGGGTCAGTAAAAAAATTAAGAAGGAAATTTAAAAAATTTTTAAAATAAATGAAAATGAAAATACAACATGCCCAATATGATGATATATGGCGAAAGCAGTACTAAAGAGGGAAGTTTATAGCAACAAACACTCATATCAAAGAAGTAGAAAAATTTCAAATAACCAATCTAATGATGCACCTTAAGGAACTAGAAAAGCAAGAATAAGCCAAGCCCAAAATTCATAGAGGACAGAAATAGTAAAGATGAAGGCAGACATAAATAAAATTGAGACTAAAAATATACAGAAGATTAACAAAACAAAAAGTTGGTTTTTAAATACTTAAACAAAAGGGACAAGCTAGCTAGACTAAGAAAAAAGAGAGAAGACCCAATTAAATAAAATGAGAGATATAAAAGGAGACATTACAACTGATGTCACATAAATACAAAGTATCCTTGGAGAGTATTAGTTAAAACTATATTCCAACAAATTGGAAAACCTAGAAGAAATGAAAAAATTTCTGAATATATACAAGTTACTAAGGTTGAACCATGAGGAAATAGAAAACCTGAACAGACCAATAGTGATAAAGATATCTCCATCAAAGAAGAGCCCAGGACCTGATGGCTCCATTGCTAAATTCTACCAAATATTTAAAAACCTAAAGATTCCACAAAAAACTATTAGAACTGATAAATTCAGTAAACAATATGAAAAAGAAATTAAGAAAGAAATTCCATTTGCAATAGTTGCAAAGAATATAAAATACCTAGGAATCAATTTAACCAAAAAAGTTAAAGATATATACAGGTAAAACTATAATACACTGATAAAAGAAACTGAAGAGGACACAAAAAATGGGAAAATATTTCATGCTCAATTATACATAACCACAAAAGACCCCGAATAGCCAAACCAATAATGAGCAAAAACAACAGAGCTGGAGGCATCACACTACCTGACTTCAAAATTTACTTCAAAGATATGATAACAAAAACAGCATGGTACTGATATAAAAACAGACATGTAGACCAATAGCAAATTCAGATATAAGTCCACATATTTACAGCCAACTTGACAAAGTGCTAACAACATACAATGAGGATAGGATTGTCTCTTTAATCAACGGTGTTGGGAAAACTGGATAACTATAGGTGGACTAATGAAACTAGACCCCTATCTCTCACTATACAAAAATCAAATCAGAATGGATTAAAGGCTTAAATCCAAGACCTGAAACTATTATTACAAGAAAACATTGGAGAGCAAGAAAATCCGAGCAAAGATTTTTTTGTGTGTAAGGCTTCAAAAGCACAGACAACTGAAGCAATAATAGACAAATGGGATTATATTGAGCTAAAAAGCTTTTGCATAATGTAGGAAATAACCAGCAAAATGAAGAGACAGTCCACAGAATGGGAGAAAATATTTTCAAACTACTCACCTGACAAGCGACAAATGACCATAAAATATAAGGAGCTCAAACACAAGAGCAAAATAAAACAAAGCAAAACAGAAAACGATTGGGTTTAAAAAATGGGCAAAAGATTTTTTAAAATGGGCAAAAGGTCTCAATAGACATTTCTCAAAGGAAGACATACAAATGAGCAACAGGTATATTTTAAAAAGTTCAACATCATTAATCACCAGAGAAATGCAAATCAAAACCACAATGAAATATCTTACCACAGTTAAAATGTCTTGTGTCAGAAAGACAGGCAATAACAGATGCTGATGAGGATGTGGAGAAAAGGACAGCCTCATATACTGTTGGTGGGAATGGTACAGCAACTGTAAAGAACAATATGAAGATTCCTCAAAAAATTAAAAATAGAATTACCATAGGATCCAGTAATTCCACTACTAAGTATAAAAAAGGAAATGTATATATTCAGCAGACACCTGCATTTCTATGTCTATTGCAGCAGTATTCACAATAGTCAAAATATGGAATCAATCAAAGTGTCCCTCAATGGATGAATGGGTAAAGAAAATGTGGTATAAATATATGATGAACTATTATTCAGCCATGAAAAGAATGAAATCCTGTCATTTGCAGCAGCATGAATGAAATTGGAGTTCATTATGTTAAGTGAAATAAGCCAAGCATAGAAAGACAAATATCACATATTCTCATTCATGTGGGAGCTAAAAAAAAAAAAAAAGAAAAAAAAAAAAAAAAAAACAGTGGCTCTCATGAAGACAGAGAGTAGATTGGTGGTTACTAGAAGCTGAGATGGGGAAGGGGAAGGAGCAAGGAAAGACTGAAGAGAAGTTGATTAACGGTTACAAATAGATGGTTTCATAGAAGAAATAAGACCCAGTGTTAGATAGATCAGTGGGGTGACTATAGTTTACAATAATCTAGTGTGCGTTTCAAAATAGCTGAAAGAGAAGAATTTGAATGGTTCTAGCATAAGGAAAAGACAAATATTTAAGGTGGCTATCCCAAATTCACTGATTTGATCTTTACAAATTATGTGTCTGTATTAAATTATCACATGTACTGTGAAGCTATGTACATCTATTATGTATCAATTTTAAAAAGAGAAAAAATTCCATTTATAAATAGCACTGAAAAGGAAATACATAGAGATAAATTTAATCAAGAAGGCAAAAGACTGATACAGTTAAAACTATAAATTGATACTGAAATACATTAAAGAAAATATAAATAAATGGAAGGATATCCTGTGTTTGTGGATTGGAAGACTTAATATTAAAATGTCCATAGTACCCAAAGTGATCTAGAGATTAAATGCAATCTGTATCAAAATTCCAACTGCAATTTTTTAACAAAATAAAATTTTAAAAGATCCTAAAACCCCATATGTAGAGCCACATAGGACCCCAAACAGCCAAAATAATGTTAAGAAAGAAGAATAAAGCTGGAGGCATCACATTTCCTAATTTCAAAACATGAAAAACCTGTAGTAATCAAAATAGTATGGTACTGGCATAAAAAGAGACACATAAGCCAATGAAATAATCCTACACAAACACAATCAATTGTACTTTGATAAGAGTACCAAGACTACATGATGGGGAAAAGATAGTCTCTTCAACAAATGGTGTTAGGAAAACTGGATATCCACCTGCAAAACAATGAAATTAGACCCTTATTTTACATCATACATTAAAAAATCAACTTAAGATAAATTAAATATTAAAATGCAAGAGAGGAAACTTTACAATGACTAGCAGAAAACTTAGGAGAAAAGCTTCATAATATTGGACTTGGCAAGAATTTCTTGAGAGGACATTGAAAGCACAGGCACCAAAAGCAAAGATGGAGAACTATATATAATATATATGGACAACATAAGGACAGTATAATACACACACAAACTCCTAACACCCAGTAAATATGATAGTATTTAAGATGGGGTGTTTGGGAGGTAATCAGGGTTAGATGTATCAATAGTAATGAAGATGGGGCCCTAGATAATGATATCAAGTGCAAAATTGGAAGAGAGCCCTCTCACAAGAAAGCAAATAAACTTGAACTTTGATGTGTACTTCCCAGCCTCCAGAACTATGAAAGATAAAATTTCCTTTTTTAAAAAATAGAACTGCATAAGATCTGTCATAACTTAGTTCCAGTGACATGTGGAAACTTCCATATAATGCTAATCCCTCTCCACCATTTTAAAAAACCCAAATATTATACCTATTACAGGTATATTGCTTACAAACACAATACTACACTTTTATAATTATTAGTTTATATAAATCATATGTCTTTTAAAGAAGCTGACAGAAAGAATGTAGTTACAGAGTTTTCTCATTAAACTTCCAATTTACTATTTCTGATTCTCTTCTTTTCCTCTTTTGGATCCAAGTTACATCTTGCATCATTTCCTTAGTGCAATAAAGCTACATTCCCACCTGCCTTTTTTGTGTTATAGTCAAATATATTACATTTTTGTATGTTATATAACCTACAGTACTGTACAATATAATACAACACAATACATATTGTTTCATGTAATTGTCCTTAAATCAATTAAGAGAAGAAAGAAGAAGCAATATGGAATTGTGTTGCCTTTTAGAATTACCTACTTAATTATTTTACTGGTACTCCTTGTTTATTTATATGGATTTAAAATACTGTTTGCTGTAACTTGCTCTCACCCTAAATAACTATCTGTGGTATTTCTTAGAAGCACATCTGCAAGCTCTTCTTTATCACCATTTCACCTTCATTTTTGAAAAATCATTTTTTCTGGATCTGAGATTCTTTGTTGACAGTTTTTTTTTGTTTGTTTTGTTTTTTGTTTTTGGCTTTTTTTTTTTTTTCTTTCAACAGTATGAATATGTTATTCTAATGTCTACTGGCCTCTGTTATCCCTGATAAGAGGTAAGCTGTTAATCTTATTAGGACTCTCTAGTACATGATGAGTCATTTTCTCTTACTCTTTTTTGAGATTTTTCTCTTTGTCTTAACTATGATGTGTCTGTGTGTGGCTCTCTTTGCATTTCTCTTACCTGAAACTTGTTGAGCTTATTGAATGTGTAGATTATTGGGGATTTTTTTGGTCAAATTTGAGAAATTTTCAGCCATTATTTCTTTATTTTTTAATTCACATATAAAAGTTGTATATATTTATCATGTATGAAATGTTTTGAAATATGTGTACATTGTAGAATGGCTCAACCAAGTGAATTAATATCTCTATTACTTCACATACTTGGTTTTTTTTTTATGGTGAGAACACTTAAAATTTATTCTCTTAGGAATTTTCAAGGATACAATATGTTGTTATTAACTATGTACCATGCTGTACAATAGATCTCTTAAACTTATTCCTCCTATCTAAATGAAATTTTATATCCTTTAACCAACATCTCCTCAAGTATTCCCAATCCCCAACCCTTGGTAACCACTATTCTGCTCTCTGCTTCTACGAGTTTAATTGTTATACATTCTACATATAAGTAAGATCATGTGGTTTTTATCTTTCTGTGCCTGATTTATTTCACGTAACACAATGTTCCCCCAGTTTACCCATATTGATGCAAATGACAGGATTTTCCTCTTTTTTATGGATGGATAGTACTTTGCTGTGTACATATACCACACTTTCTTTATCCATTCATCTGTTGATGAACAGTTAGGATGATTCCATATCTTGGCTATTGTGAATAATGCTGTGATGAACATGGAAATGGAGATAGTTCTTTGATATACTGATTTCATATACTTTGGATATATATTCAGTAGTGGAATGGTGGTCATATGGTTGTTCTATTTTCACTTTTTTTTAGAAACTTTCACATTGTTTTTTCAATAATGGCTGTACTAATTTGCTTTCCCACCAGCAGTATCCAGGTGTTCCTTTTTCTTCACATCTTCTCCAATACTTGTTATCTTTCATCTTTTTGATAGCAGCCATTCTAAGAGGTGTGAAGCCGTATCTCATTGTGGTTTTAATTTGCATTTCTCTGATGATTTGTGATTTTGAGCATTTTTTCATATACCTGTTGTCTAATTACATGTCTTCTTTTGAGAAATGTCTATTCAGATTATTAACCTATTTTTTTTTTCTTTTTTTTTGAGACGGAGTCTCGCTCTGTCTTTCAGGCTGGAGTGCAGTGGCGCAATCTCGGCTCTCTGCAAGCTCTGCCTCCTGGGTCCATGCCATTCTCCTGCCTCAGCCTTCCGAGTAGCTGGGACTACAGGAGCCTGCCACCGCACCTGGCTAATTTTTTGTATTTTTAGTAGAGACGGAGTTTCACCGCATTAGCCAGGATGGTCTCGAGCTCCTGACCTCGTGATCCGCCCATCTCGGCCTCCCAGCGTGCTGGGATTACAGGCTTGAGCCACCGCGCCTGGCCTATTTGCCTATTTTTTAACTAGGTTATTTGTTTTCTTACTATTGATTTATTAGAGTTCCTTATGTATTTTGATGTTAACCTCTTATCAGATGTACGATTTGGAAACATTTTCTCTCATTCCATATGTTGTCTCTTCAGTCTGTTGATTGTTTCCTTTGCTGTGCAGACGATTTTTAGTTTGATATAATTCCATTTGCCTATTTTTGTTTTATGCTTGTGCTTTTGGTTTCATCAGTCTTTATTTCTTTAGATTTTTTTCTGTATTTTTCTTTTTCTCCTCCACTTCCTCTATTCCCATTACACATATGTTGGTGCATTTTATGATTTCCCGTATTTCTCTGAAGTACTGTTTATTATTTTTATTCTTTTTTTGTACTCTTCAGATAGTATAATCTCTATAAATCTATCTTCAAGTTTGCTGATTCATTCTTCTGTTAATTCAAATTTGCTGTTGAGTCCTTCTAGTGATGTTTTTATTTGTTATTGAACTTTTCACCTCCAGAATTTCCATTTGATTATTTAAAAATAATTTATCTCTTTATTGAAATTCTTTATTTGATGAGACACTTTCATAACTTTCTTTAATTTTTAGATATAGTTTTCTTTAGGTTTTAGATCACCACTACGCTCAGTTGTGATCTTCGACCTCTCTCCACGTTAATGATGTTGTTGTTTTGGTTGTTTATGTGTTCAGTGACTTGGCAGACCTAACTATGTGAAGTTTATTTCTTCTGAAGTGTGCAGCCTTTGATGTCTCTTCTCTGATTTCTTTTCTTGTTTTATATGTTATTCTTACTACCTAGGAGTTGCCTGTGGGTCAGTATAAGCCGCTTATTTGTCAAAGATTGTGCTTAAGATCTTCTAGTAAGTTAGACTTTTAACATTTGCCATGGGATGTATGTGTAGTATGGAGGCTATCACAGTTCCAGGAGTTTATCTTTTTCCCCTACATCCAACCAGGAATGGGTAGCTTGTATTTTCCTTCTCTGATGTCTCCTGAGTGTGCAGCTTTGTCATGCAAACAGTCTTTCAGATTGCCAGGGATGCATTATTTTTATTTTTATTTATTTATTTTATTTATTTTTGAGACAGAGTCTTACCCTGTCATCCAGGCTGGAGCACAGTGGTATGATCTCAGCTCACTGCAACCTCCATCTCCTGAGTTCAAGTGATTCTCCTGCCTCAGCCTCCCAAGTAGCTGGGATTGCAGGCCTTCACCATCACACCTGGCTAATGTTTGTATTTTTAGTAGAGACGGTGTTTCACCATGTTGGCCAGGGTGCTCTTGAACTCCTGACCTCAAGTGATTCGCACCCCCTCAGCCTCCTAAAGTGTTGGGATTACAGGCATGAGCCACTGTGCCCAGTTTTCATTTTATTTTGAAACCTGACTTCCTATGAGTTGTTCTTGGGTCAGAGTAATTTAGAGTTCAGTAATTTATAGTGTTTGGTCAGGAATTGTGCTTCAACCTCTTGTGTCAATGAAGCTTAGTCTGCACAGTCTTCCTAACTCCTAGAGTGGACTATTATCCCATCAGGGCCCTTCTTAGACGTTCTTTCCCTGATTCTTTCCGTTAAACTTGGCTTGTGTTGCCATTTTGTTTTTTGCTACTCATATCAGGAAGCTATCATTGCCCTCTTTGAAAAATTTTTAATTGACAAATAATAATTGTCTATATCATAGGGTAAAATGTGACATTGTGATACATGTATACATTGGGGAATGAGCAGATCAGGCTAATTAATGTATCCATCCCCTCATATATTTATCATTTATTTGTGGTGAGAACATTTAAAATTCCTTCTTTTAACAATTTTGATACATACAATACATTATAGTTAACTGAAGTCACCTTGATGTGCACTAGATCACCAGAAATTATTCCTCCTGTCTAATTTGTAAACCAAAAATAAAATTCTAAGGCCACCAACCTCCTGAATGAACATACTCTTCAGCCAGGGCTCTTTTAAAATTTAACCTGAGAGATTATTTCAGGCCATGAATGAAAAATGGGGCTTGAACATGCCTCATCATACCTCTCCAGCATTAACATCGACACAGGCTTTAAGCCTGAATAGAAACATTTAACAACCTATTCTCTCTACAGCTTAGTACTTGAAGGCTTTCTCTGTAAATAAGAACTTGGGTCTCCACAATCCTTTATTTTAACCCAAACATTTCCTTTCTAAATTGAGCAATGAATGACTCATGAATTGGGCAACCCTAGAATCACAGCAGATTCAGAGACTCCAGTGCAGCCACGTGGTAAAAGATTTATAGACGAAAAAGGGAAATGATGAACAGAAATCAGAAGTGAAGCGCAGAAATAGCTGGACTGGTTACAGGTTGGCGTTTGCCTTATTTGAACACAGTTTGAACACTTAGCAGTCTCTGAGGGGTTGAAGTATGGCCACTGGGATTGGCTAAGACTCAGTTATTGTCACAGGCACATACTCCTAAGTTAGGTTTTCAATCTTGTCTGACTATTAAACCAGGTTGCTGTTCATCCACAAGGACTCAAATATAGAAGTACGGAGTCCTTCTCAGGCCACATTTAGTTTGCTTTAACAATTCCCCGCTTTTGGTCATTTTCTCAAATTTGAGAGATTGACCAAAACCTTAGTCATTGATGTCACTATCACCATTGTAAATGTACTTATATGGTCTTGAAACCCACTGGGAAACAATAGAACAGTGGGTTTTGCAAGAAGGGAACAACGACTGAGTAGGGGGTACCTCTTTATGCTGGAACATTCTGTTTACAGGAGAAAAACAAAACCTGGTCTGCTCCAGGATCTTTGTGTTTCCTTAAAGTTTTAGTTTAATTATGTCACATTTAGCACAAGTGACTCCATATTAGTTTGGATTGGTCTGTTTGGGCCTAGTGCATGAGCTCAGTCCCATAATTTTGTTTGAAAGAAAAAAATCCCCTTTTTGGCAAGGTTCTCACTTAGGTGAGATTGTGACTAAAACTTAGGGCCTTAGCACCACTCTCAGTTACCATCATTTTGGGTTTCCAGTCCCAGCATGTCATTTATAGGTTGTGGTGTCCTTATGGTCACACATTTCTTTCAGCTTTTGTCATTTCGTTGAAGAGAGACCATTTGACATTCTAGAGATGGCTGCATGCAAACATTTAAAAACTCTGAGAGAACACAGTGCAGCAGGGAGACTATTATTATGACTCTTGGGAGGATAATACCAAGAGTTTGGAGTATGCGCCTTACATAGGGTCCCCATAAACCAAACCACTTAAAATTAAATAGATTAAAGAATGAACTACGTGAAGAGTCTGCTCACTTGACTAAATGGTCTTTTCATTAATCCCCTACAACTGAATTTTTTATAATCTACATTCTATGTCTTTCTTTCTTCTCTCTTTCTTTCTTTCCCTTTCTTCCTTCCTTCCTTCCCTCCTTCCTTCCTTTCTTTCTTTCTTTCTTTCTTTCTTTCTTTCTTTCTTTCTTCTTTCCTTCCTTCCTTCCTTCCTTCCTTCCTTCCTTCCTTCCTTCCTTCCTTCCTTCCTTCCTTCCTTCTTGCTTTCTTGCTTTTCCTTCTTGCTTTCTAGCTTTTCTTTCTTTCTTTCTTTTTTCAAATCTTGCTCTGTTGCCCAGGCTAGAGTGCAGTGGTGTGATCTTGGCTCACTGCAACCTCCGGGTTCAAGTGATTCTCCTGCCTCAACCTCCCAAGTAGCTGGGACTACAGGCATGTGCTACCATGCTGAGCTAATTTTTGTATTCTTAGTAGAGATGGGGTTTCACCATGTTGGCCAGGATGGTCTCTCTCTCCTGATCTTGTGATCTGGCCGCCTTGGCCTCCCAAACTGATGGGATTAAAGGCATGAGCCTGACGTATTTCTTTATAGGCCACAAGTGCCAGCAGCTGCACAGATAGTTTTCTGTTTAGCTAATTCTATTGTTCAGCATAACTTTCACAGGATGATTTAAAGTCTGTTGGGTAACAATTGCCGTTACAGGTAATCTGTTATGGAGTCTATTATGAGGGATACATTTCTAATTATTGTCTCTTTTATTCTAAATGACAGAAACAAATGATGTCCTTCTAGAAGAGTGAAGGCCGCCTGGCAATGTTCTTTTTAAAACATGATGTAGGTTAAGAGGAGTTTCGGCTAATTATGAGACAATATATGTACCATTAAAGTTTCTCACTTACACTGTACCTTCATCTTTTATCTATTAAAGTATAAAGTTATTCATGTATAAGGCTGGCTGCAAAATCCTTCACAAATAAAAGTATATGCTGTAAATGCACATAATAGAGCCCCTTTTCAGTTCTATTGTTCACAGAGGCATAAGCAAGAAAAAAAATTCAAAGATAAGAGTTTCATGATAGCAGAGAAGTCTTGACCTGTGATTTTGGAAAAAGCTGTTCACATTAAGGATGCCATCTTCTGGGGAGGAACTGTCCTGGTTAGCTTTACCTGAAGGGTTCCAGTGGGTGTACAGTTCCAAGAGTGTAGAGGGACACTGCTCAGTATTGAGATTATGAACCCAAAGTTCAAAGTCCCCAAGTTTTATTGTAGTGTGGATAGCAAGGACAGTCTTTCCCTGATGTTCTCAGAAGACCCAATCTCTGAGTTCTAGATTGTGAAGGCGTTGTCCTCAGTGAACCATAAAAAACTTTCTTTACGGGGTGGAAATACACTGTAGCATAATAATCTACTGTTATAACATCAGCCCTTTCACATGGGAAAACTTTTATACAACAGAAAACATGCATTGAAAATGACAACTGAGGCCAGGTACAGTGGCTCATGCCTGTAATCCCAGCACTTTGGGAGGCCGAGGCAGGCAGATCATGAAGTCAGGAGATCGAGACCATCCTGGCTAACACAGTGAAACCCCATCTCTACTAAAAATACAAAAAATTAGCCAGGCATGGTGGTAGGCACCTGTAATCCTAGCTACTCTGGAGGCTGAGGCAGGAGAATGGAGTGAACCCAGGAGGCAGAGCTGGCAGAGAGCCGAGATTGCGCCACTGCACTCCAGCCTGGGCAACAGAGCAAGACTCCGTCTCAAAAAAAAAAAAAAAAAAAGAAAGAAAGAAAAAGAAAAAGGTAAAGAAAAGAAAGAAAAAGAAAAAAAGAAAATGACAATTGAATGAAATCCTTTTATAAATGTTTAAATGGCTCATCAGGTAGTCAAATGTACCTGAAGCTTTGATTGTCTTCCAGGAATATGGAACCAAATATTGGTTTAAAACTATTTCTGCAATTTATAAGTCCCCGCATCAATGTATTTAATTTGGATCATTTTATCTTTTCAATGACTCATCATGGATTGCAGAACCTTTCATTTTTTTGGAGACAGAGTCTCACTCTGTCACCCAGGTTGGAGTGCAGTGGCATGATCTTGGCTCACTGCAAGCTCCGCCTCCCAGGTTCATGCCATTCCCCTGCCTCAGCCTCCTGAGTAGCTGGGACTACAGTCACCTGACAACACACTTGGCTATTTTTTATTTTTTTAATTTTTAGTAGAGATGGGGT
Organism: Theropithecus gelada; assembly: GCF_003255815.1. Lineage (NCBI taxonomy): Eukaryota > Metazoa > Chordata > Mammalia > Primates > Cercopithecidae > Theropithecus > Theropithecus gelada. The sequence goes on from NC_037671.1 coordinate 117,769,136, forward strand.
TTCACCGTGTTAGCCAGGATGGTCTCAATCTCCTGACCTCATGATCTGCCCACCTCAGCCTCCCAAAGTTCTGGGATTATAGGTGTGAGCCACCATGTCCAGCCTGCAGAACCTTTAATAACAAAAGCTTTAAGGACTCAGGAAGAACAAGGTGGCTGGCCATCATGGTTCTCCATGAGTCTATGCTTAACATTAGATTTATGTCCTCTTGAATACCAGTTATTTCTCTAATTTAGGTGCATAGCGCTGATAACTAATGAGTTATCATAGGTAATCTGACTTACACCATGGAGTTCATTCAAATTATATATCAAAACAATTTTAGTATTGGCTGATTTGACATGATAATCCGGCAAAGTGTTTTCTTGGTATTTAATTAATTTGTTCTACTTGGGTTAGTAGTTTTATAAACCAGTCTTTTTATTAAAGTTTCAGGAATTCTTACCCAGTCCAATTCTTGGGGAATTGAGGAATTTATGGGGAATTCTTACCCTTGATATGATTTTAAATTTATTAGAAACCTGTTTTCAAGAGTGCTTTTCAGGGTCCTTTCCATTCTTTCATGAACCTCTTAAAAGACACCATATTATAGGATTTTGGATGCTTGTGAAGTTTTCAGAAACTGCATCAGTATTAAGCAATCAACTGTGGAAATGACTTTAAATAGTGGTAGTTAAAGACCCAATTGACAAAGAAATTTGGTTATCTCTGTGGTCTGCAATAACAACATAAAAACCTTAATTATGATTGATAGTATATACTCAGAAATATTAGAATTCCCATACAATTTTGGAACGTATGTGAATCTCATTCACTAAAATATAACTTGAAGAGTAAACATTATTTTTTATTTTACAATGCTTCCTGTGATTTTTATACCAAATAAGCCAAATGTCACTGTTGCATCAGTGCATTGTTGATGTCAAACCCAATTCTTAATAATACCTTATGGACAAATGTATTCAATCTTAATCAGTTTGACCATAAGGTAGAATATTACAAACCTTTTGTAACCTTTTATGACTTTTTTAAAGAGCAGATTAGTGCTCTAAGAAAAACCTGTTGTGCTTTCATTTCAATGTTCAATTTATGGAAAAACCAAATAATACCCTTTTAAATTTAGTCAATATTTTCACACATAGAATTTTTTATGAAGTTCATTTTTATACACCTTCCACAATGTATTTAAACCTTTAGCTTTATTTAATTTAAAACAATCCTTTAACTCTCTAAGCTAGGCAAAAATTTACATTTCCATACCTTCTTATAATCTCTTACCAAAAACACATTTCATTCTCCTTACACGTCTTGTATGTAAACCTATTTTTACAGTAGTCTCAACTTTCACTTTTGGTGCACAAATTTTATTTTATGAATCCTTTTATGACTTACACAGACAATCCATGACATGCTTGGACTTTCTAACTTGTCCTAAATATCCCCTCTTTTAAACAACCAATCATTTTACTTTAGGACAAGAACTTATCATACAAGATCCTTTCTTACATAAAATCTCCTTTCTTTATAATCTTCTTTGCACAGTTCAGGGGCATGGCTAATTCTGCATATTCCCAGGCCCTATTCAGAATTTAATATCTCCAAAGTAAATTGAAAATTTTCCAAAGTCAAAGCAGTTTATGACCTTAGAGCATTTAGCAAACCTAATATCTGACCTGCATAATTTAGATCAAGTGTTTTTATTTTGCCAATAATCTTTGAAGCTCTTTTTCTTTGCCAAAAATTACTAAAGTTACATGAACTGAAAGGCATTACAGTTTTTATTTTTCTTTCAAAATATTTCAGTATTTATTTTTGTTTAAGGCAATTAGAGCTCTTTTATATAAACATTTATATACACAACACATATATAACTACACAGACAGACAGAATATTACTACTGTAATTGTAAGATTTTTCATTTGCCAGTTTTTAAGTTTCTTGAGTGGTTATTGGCTTTAGGGTGGAGTCCTTGGATGAACAGGACCAGGAAATGGTCTCTGGTGCCTGCTGTTTTTCCCAAGGAGTCCAGGCTGTTAGAGCTTGAATATTCACTTTTAATTAAGTTGGCTTTTAACCACAGCACTCTTTAATAAAGTCCTTTTAAAATTTCATATTACCTGACTTTAGCCAGGCCAAACAGCTTATATTTCTGGCTTTTGAACTTTACCAAAGGTAACCTCCCAGGTGCTCAGAGAAAGGAAAATTTAAGACAGTCCATGGAGAAGAAGAGAATTCACAAGTTTACACAGATTTCAAACCAGAAAGCACCTATTTCCTAAGCTGGGAATCAAACCCAGACCACCACAGTGGAAGGGCAAAACCTTATCTACCGAGCCACAGCACAGGGCAGTCCAATTGCCTGTGCCAGAAAGAGTCTAGGGTAGTTAATTTTGAGCTTGCAAAGGCTTTTAACTACTCAAGATAATTTTTAGAGCTATGACATGAACCCCAAAATACCTGTTCCCTGGGGGGTGGAGACCAAGAGAAAGCACTGCCATGTGAGTACAAGCTCAGGCTCCCAAGGACATAAAACAAAATGGAGACTTCATCCAGTTTCTTGTTTGTTTCAGAGACCCCTGCAGAATAGTTCATTACTGGCCAGCTTGCTGGGCCATCTTGAGCAGCAAGCTTATGGGGTCCTATGCCCATGTTTTATCCTAAGGTACCCCTCAACACAGAAAAACAAATTCATAGCACAAAATACACCAGATTCATTACAGCTTAAGACTAGCCTCAGAATTCTTTTTTGCATTAATCAAAACTTTACAAAGGAGATAAACAGTGATTTTTACCATTCATTCAACCACTTTGTACATAGAGAGAAGCCAGAAATCTGATTGGTAAGAAATTCTTACCCTTTTGCCAGCATGCCAGGCTTCTGGGTTCCTTTCCCTGAGCAGCCCTGGTGACTCAGCTTACTATACCATAACCCTGGGGCCCAAGCTGCAACACAAAAGAAAATCTTTTTATTTTTCTTTTAATGCACTTCAGTGCATTGTTGTTCACTTGGAACATTCCATTGTAAGTTATCTTTAGTAAGATTTTGACAGTTTTACCAGACTTTGCTGCCTCCCAGGCCTAATGTATAAACCAAAAGGAACTCAGTTTTCCAGAAATTAAGAATCCCATTTTAACCTAAAATATTGACTTTACTCTTAGATTCTCTTGATTAACTTAGACAATGATTCGTCCTATCTAGGTGTGTAAGAAAAATGAAACAAAAGGTAGAACACAGAAAGCTCCATGAATTTTAAAACCCAAATTTTATAACCCCTGAAATATTACTGCTTACTACCAGTTCCTTTCTGACCCAGTCAGATGTAAGAGGCCTCTAACTGGATCCAAGCCAGTTAACTTCCAGATCAAATCCCATCCTGGACCTAGTCCAGTTTCTGCCATGGCTTCCAAACCCAGTTTGGATGAGAAATTTGCTCAAAGAAACTCAGAGAGCTGAAAACACAAATCCCTGGAGCTCTGAAATCCAAGAGGGAGCTTACCCATGATCCCCAGCTGCTCTGAGACATCAGTGGACACGAGTGGGTCCTTCAGGTAGCTTGCATGTTCACTCAGCACTCCTGGGGGTCTCTAGAAGCTCCACTTCAGATCTTGCTTCTAACACCATCTGATAAAAGTAAAACTTCAGCCAAATTCAATTTAAAGGAGTTTAATATGTTTATTGCACAATTAAACTCCTTTAAACTGAATTCAGCTGAAGTTTTTCTTTAATCAGTCCATAGACAAACTCAACAAATTGTCAACCAGAAAATTTTTAAATTTACCTATAGTCTGGAAGCCACGCTTCAAGTTGTCCTGCCTTTCTGGACTAAATCAATGTATTTGCTTGATGTCTTATGCCTCCCTAAAATGTATAAAACCAAGTTGTGCCCTGACTATCTTGGGCACATGTTCTCAGGACCTCCTAAGGGCTGTGTCATGGACCATGGTCACTCATATTTGGCTCAGCATTAACCTCTTCGAATGTTTTAGAGTTTGACTCTTCGTCAACAAATTGACACTTTGCACTTTTTAACAGACATTTTCCCTTTTCCCCTCAACTCTCCCGCAACCTCATCTTCTGGAACCTCATTTTATTCTCTACTTCTTGAGTTAAACTTTTTTAGGGTTCACATATAAGTGAGATCATACAATATTTGTCTTTCTGTGCATAGTTTATTTCTCTTGGCGTAATGTCCTCTAGATTCATCCATGTTGTCACAAATAACAGAATTTCCTTCTTTTGGAAGGCTGAATAGTATTTCATTGTGTACATGTACCTTGTTTTTATCCATTCCTCCACTGATGGACACTTAGGTTGATTCCGTGTTTTGGCTATTGTGACTAATGCTGCAATGCACATGAGTGCAAATGTCTCTTTGACATGCCGATTTCAATTCCTTTGACTATATACTTAGAAGTGGGATTGCTGGATCTAAGCAATTGCTGTCCACCATGCTGTCCACCATGATTTAAGATCTCCATTGTTTCTACAACACCCTAAGGCATGAAATTCTCTACACCATTTTCCTAATGTCAGTTCCCTTGGGCAGGGCTACAGAGCTTTGTCCTTAATAAAGGCTACTGCTCTCCTAGGGCAGGAACTCTGCAGACTGCAAGGGAGCTTGGGTGCAGATAATAGCCTCCTTATCCTGGTGACATCCCTGCTCTATTGGATGCTGGAGGGAGGGAGAATGATAACCTCCAGCCTTCTCAGTTTGCCTTCTCCTTGTGGAATGTCTGCCCTAGGAATGACAGGGGAGGGACCTGGAGCCCCAGTATTCTCAGACTGCTGGTGCTGAATTTCCACCCTATGAGTAGGGTCTAGGATAGGAGCCTCAGCCCATTGGGCTATGTATGATAGGAACTTCTGTATGGAAGAGTTTCTGCAGGAGGTCGTGTATAATAAGAACAAAGCTTCTCATCATAGGGGAAGTGAGAAACATCAGCAGCCTGTATTCCCAGAGTGAAGCTGTAGCCCTATTCTGGGACACAGGAGGGAGAGGGATCCCTGTATCATATTCTTGAGCTTCACTGCCTGAAGTTGAGCCCCCAGAGCAGTGTTTCTATAAGACAGAGCTTGGAGGTGGGGAGGGAGGAAGCAGTCAAGGTTCAGAAGACACTGTTAAAGGGAATTAAATATGGCCTGAGAAGAACTCTGTACTTCTGTATTTGAGTCCTTGTGAACAAACTACAACCTAGTTTAATAGGCAGACAAGATAGAAAACCTAACTTAGAAGAATGCACTTGGAACAATAACTGAGTCCTGGCCAATCCCAGTGGCTGTACTTCGACCATTTATACACTGCTGAGTGTTCAAGCTGTGTTCAAATAAGGCAAATGCCAACTTGGAACCAACCCAGCCAGTCTGTACCTCGCTTCCAATTTCTGTACATTATTCCCCCCTTTTGTCTATAAATCTTCTTCCACTACATGACTGTGCTCGAGTCTCTGTGAATTTGCTGTAATTCTGGGGGCTGCTCAATTTGAGAATCGTTCATTGCTCAATTAAACTCCTTTAAATTTAATTTGGCTAAAGCTTTTCTTTTATCAACACAGACTATGCTGTTACCAAGGATTTAGTAAATTTTCTGGAATAAATGTTTCTTCGTTTTGCTGTATGCCCTCAGAACAATGTGCAGAAACTTAAAAAAACTATTTTCTTTAACTTCATTTTTAGTAAAACGATTGTTTTGCTTAGTAGGCTGCTGTGCTTCTCACTTCTTTCTGGAAATCTGTTAGCAATCGTTGTCAATTGATTCTTGACAAAGATACCGAGGGAATTAAATGGGGGAAAGGATAATTGTTTCAACAATTGGTGCTGGAACAATTGGATATTTATATGCTAAAAAGTTTCTCTTGCTTCTTACCTCACTCCATAAAGAAAAATTGATTCAAAATAGATGAAGACCTTAAGGTAAGAGTCAACAGCATAAAACTTCTAGAAAACATAAGAGAAAATTCAAGCAGTCACAAGTTAGATAAAGTTTTCATAATTAGACTTTCTGGAATACCCAGAGGAGGGTCCATATGGCATTGTTCTGGATTCCATTGTAACTTAAAGGGAAACTTTCACAATGTCTGAAGCCCTTGATATCCTGCAAATGAAAGAGGAGGATATCCTCAAGTTTCTTGCAGCATGGACCCAATTAGGTGTCATCAACCTTGACTTCCAAATGGAACAGTACACCTATAAAAGGAAAAGTGACAGCATCTGCTTCCTAAATCTGAAGAGGACCTGGGAGAAGCTTCTTCTGTCAGCTCACGCCATGGTTGCCCTTGAAAACCCTGCTGATGTCAGTGTTACGCCCTCCAGAATACTGGTTAGTGGGCTGTGCTGAAGTTTGCTGCTGCCACTGGAGTCACTCTTATTGCTGGCTGTTTCACTCTCGAAACTTTCACTAACCAGATCCAGGCAGCCTTCTGGGAGCCATAGCTTTTGGCAATTACTGATCCCAGGGCTGACCACCAGGCTCTCATAAAGATGCTTATGCTAACCTGCCCACCATTGCTTTGGGTCACACAGATTCTCCTCTGTGCTGCGGACATTGCTGTAATTCTGGGGTCTGCCTTGTTGTTGCCCTGCAACAACAAAGGCACTCATTCAGTGGGTCTGATGTGGTAGATGTCAGCCTGGGAAGTTCTGCACATGTGTGGCACCATCTTCTGTGAACACCCATAGGAGGTCATGCCTGATCTCTACATCTACAGAGATCCCAAAGAGATTGAAAAGAAAGAGCATGCTGCTGCTAAAAAAGCTGAAGCTAAGGAGGAATTTCAGGGTGAAGGGACTTCCCTGACTCCTGAGCGCACTGCTACTCAGCCTGAGGTTGCAGCCTGCTCTGAAGGTGTGCAGGTCACAGGTGCCCCCTGTGTCTGTTCAGCAGGTCCCTACTGAAGACTGAAGCACTCAGCCTGCCATGGAAGACTGGTCTACAGCTCCTACTGCTTGGGCCACTGAATGGGTAGGAAAAACCACTGAGTGGTCTTAAGCCATTTTCCACAGGCTCCTAAGCAAAATGGAAATAAGGTTGTTTCCAAAATTGAAATAAACATCAGTTCTTTTAAAAAAAAAGAGTTTTTAATAATTAGGACACAAAAGTACAAAGTATAAAATAAAAAAATTGGACTTCATCAAAATTAAACTCTTGGTCCTCAAAAGAAATTTAAGGAAATAAAAAGGAAAGCCACAGACTAAGAAAATACTTTCAAATATTTCAGATACAGAATTTGTATCTGAAATATATAAATAACCCACACAACTCAATAATAAGACAAACAACCCAAATAAAAATGGGCAAAAGATTTAAACAGAAACTTAATCAAAGAAGACATAGAGAAGGAAAATAAGCACATAAGATAGATGCTCAACATTGCTGTTTATAAAGGAAATGTAAATCAAAACCACAATGAGATGTCACTACACACCCATAAAATGATTCTAATTAAAAAGGCCAATCATACCTAGTGTTGGTGAGGAAGCAGAGCACTTGGAATTATCCTACACTGTGGGAACATAACCTGGAACACCACTGGAAAACTATCAGTTTTTTAAAAAACATAAAACTGGCCAGGCACGGTGGCTCATGCATGTAATCCCAGCAATTTGGGAGGTTGAGGTGGGTGGATCACCGGAGGTCGGGAATTAGAGACCAGACTGACCAACATGGTGAAACCCCGTCACTACTAAAAATTACAGGCATGGTGGCACATGCCTGTAATCCCAGCTACTAGGGAGGCTGAGATAGGAGAATCGCTTGAACCCAGGAGGGGGAGGTTGCAGTGAGCTGAGATCATGCCATTGCACTCTAGCCTGGGAAACAAGAGAAAAACACCATCAAAAAAATTAATAATAATAAACCTGTTCTTCCATGCTGCCATTTCAATCTTAGGTATTGCCTAAGAGAAATGAAAGCATGTGCCCATACAAAGGCTTGTACATAATCTTCATAGCAGCTTTACTCTTAATAGCCCATAACTGGACAGAAGCCAAACGTCCATCGACAGGTAAAGGAATAAATAACTTGTGGAGGACCAGTACAAAGATGTACCACTCAGAAACAAAAAGAAATAAACTACTGATACAGACAAATGAATGTCTTAAGTATTACACTAGGTAAAAGAAAGCAGAAACAAATGCCTATAGACTGTATAATTCCACTTACATAAAATTCTGAAAAAGGCAAAACTAGGTTGGTGCAAAAATAATTGCGGTTTCAGACCATGAATTTTAAATCATTATAGCTAGTCTCAAACACATCTTTATTAATCAAAATAGGAACAATTACAATCAATACATTTTTACCAATGATAAATAAGTTTTTTTATTCCTGTAGCATAAAAATCCTTGCTTCAGGATTTGACAGACTCTTGGAAAGCATTTTTTGCATCCTGTTGGTTGTAGAAGCATTTTCCTTGCAAAAAGTGGTCAAGATGCTTGAAGAAGTGGTAGCTGGTTGGTGAGAAGTCAGGTGAATATGGCAGATGAGGCAAAACTTTGTAGTCCAATTCATTCAACTTTTGAAGCATAGGTTGTGCAACGTGCAGTCAGGTGTTGCTGTGGAGGAGGATCAGGTCCTTTCTGTTGACCAATGTGACCTGCAGGCATTGCCCTTTTTGGTGCATCTCATCAATTTTCTGAGTATACTTCTCCAATGTAATCATTTCATTAGGATTCAGAAAGCTGTAGTGGATCAGACCAGCAGCAGACCACCAAACAGTGACCATGACCTTTTTTTGGTGCAAGCTTGGCTTTGGGAAGTGCTTTGGAGCTTCTTAGTTCATTCACTGAGCTGGTCATCACTGGTTGTCATACAAAATCCACTTTTCATTGTACATCACAATTTAATTGAGAAATGGTTCATTGTTGTGTAGAACAAAAGACAATGCTTCAAAATGACAGTTTTTAAAATTTTCTGTCAGCCCATGAGGCATCTGCTTATTAAGCTTTTTCACCTTTTCAGTTTGCTTCAAATGGTGAACGACCATAAATGGTCAACATTGAGTTCATTGGCAACTTCTCATGTAGTTGTAAGAGGATCAGCTTCAATGATTGCTTTCAACTGGTCATTGTCAACTTTCGATGGCCGGCCATTATGTTCCTCATCTTCAAGGCTCTCGTCTCCTCTACAAAACTTTTTGAATCACCATTGCACTGGAAATTCATTAGCAGTTCCTGGGCCAAAGGCGTTGTTGATGTTGTGAGTTGTCTCTGCTGCCTTATGACCCATTTTGAACTCAAATAAGACAATTTCTCGAATCTGCCATTTGTCTAACATCATTCCCATGGTCTAAAATGAATGGCAAGTAATAAGTCATTAGCAAAAAAACATAAAGTGAGAAATGCGTATTAAAAATGACGTATAACAACCACATTTATTTAAGAATGTGTGCCAATGTCAAATGACAAATTCCAATAATGCAAAAAACAAAATTAATATAATTACAGAAAGTATGTCACTGATTGCCAAAAGCGAGGTGATGGTGGAGGGAGGTGACTGTAAAGAGGTTGCAAGGGGATTTTTAGGGTCAATGGATATGTTCTATGTCAAGATTATTGTGATTGTCATACAACTGCATACATTTATAAAAACTCATCAGATTGCTCACCTAAAATTAATTGATTTCATTTTGCATGTCAATTATTTTTAATGTAGTTGAAAATAATGAATATGTTCAGTATGTCATATATATAAAATTATCTAACATCATTTCCATAGCCTAAAATAAACAGCAAGTAGTAAGTCATTAGCAAAAAAACATAAAGTAGGAAACGCATATTACCAAAATAATGTGACGTATTGTTTGTAAAGATGTGTGTGTTACAAATGTAAAATAATACATGGAAAAAATCCCCATTTTAGGACATTTTAGGGACAATATCCCTCTTGGGAGGGAGGGAAGAAGGGATGGACTTTGGGAACTTTCTTTGTATCTGTAATGCTTGTTTCTCCCTCTCTACCTTTTCTCCCTTCTTTTCTCTCTCTCTTCCTCCTTCCCTCCTTCCTTCCTTTTTCTTTCTTATTTGGATATGTTTTCCATTTTAGAACAGTTTTAGATTTATAGTAAAATTTGAGCAGATAGAACAGATAGTTCCCATATGACACCATCCCCCTCACAGGTTTCCATAGTAGTAACATCTTGCATTACTGTGGTGCATTTGTTATAATTAATGAACTGATATTGATACATTATTATTAACTAAAATCCATAGTTTACATTAAGGCATACTTTTTGTATTGTACAGCCTATGGCTTTTGACAAATAATGTCATGTGTCCACCATTACAATATCATACAGAATAGTTTCATTGACCTAAAAACCCCAGTGTTTCACCTATTTATCCCTTTCACCCTTTCTCTGAACCCATGACGACCACTAAACTTTTTACTGTCTTTATAATTTGGCCTTGTCTACATGTCATATAGTTAGACTCATACTATATGGAGCCTTCTTTCAGACTGGCTTCCCTTAGCAATATGCATTTAAGTTTCCTCCATGTCTTTTTGTGGCTTGATAGCTTGTTTCTTTTTATTATTAAATGATGTTGCTTTGTCCAGTTATACCACAGTTTGTTTATCTATTTATCTTTTGAAGAACATCTTTACTGTTTACAGTTTTTGGCAATTATTAGTAAAGCTCCTATACACATATCTGTGCAAATTTTTGTGTGGCCATAAGTTTTCAGCTAAATTGTGTAAATATCTAGAAGATTGCTGAATTGTATGGAAAGACTATGTTTGGTTTTGTAGAAACTGCCAAACTGTCATCCAAAGTGATCATGCCTTTATACAATCCCACTGGCAATGAATGAGAATTCCTGCTGCTCTACATCCTTGCCAACATTTGATGTTGTCAGTGTTTGGGATTTTAGCCATTTTAATAAGCATGTAGTAACATCTTATTTTAATTTGTAATTTTCTTATTAAAAAGTCATGTGAACATCTTTTCACATGCTTATTTTCTATCTGTATGTCTTCTTCGGTGAGGTGTCTGTTCAAATCTTTTGCTCATTTTTAAATTGGGTTATTTGTTTTCTTATTATTAAGTTTTAAGAAATTTTTTGTATATTTTGGATACAAGTCCTTTATCAAATATGTGTTTTGTTAATTTTTATTTCCAGTCCGTGACTTGTTTTCTCATCCTCATGACAGCACTTTTCACAATGTAGAAGTTTTTAATTTTAATAAGATCCAACTTACCAATTTTTTCTTCTATGCATTGTACTTTCGATGTTTTACCTAAAAATCCATCACCAAATCCAAAGTTCTCTAGATTTTCTCCTGTTATCGTCTAAAAGTTTTATAGCTTTTGCATTTAACATTTAGGTATATGTTGGATTCAGTTGCTAACATTTTGTTAAGGATTTCTATATCCCAGTTTTTTTTCTTTCTTGTAATCATTTACCTGGCTTTGGCATTTGGGTAATATTGGCCTCATAGAATGAGTTTCCTTCTCTCTGCTTACATTATCCATCTAGCTGTTCTTGCAGGTTGTCTACTTTTTGCATTAGAGACCTTCACATATTAGTTATATTTAAATTCCCTATTTGATATTTCAAAATCTATGTCATATCTGAGTCTGATTCTCATGCTTGCCTTTTCTTTTCAGATTATGTTTTTTTCTTACCATCTATCATGACTTGTACTTTTTTTATGAAAGGCAGCTATAACGTATTGGGTAAGAGGAACTGAGGTAACTAGGCTTTTAATGTGAGGTTATATGTTAGTCTGGCTAGGAGCTGACCATGTTTAATGTTTGCTGTGGCTATGGGTGCCAGAGGCTTCTGTTTCCTCTGTTCCCTTGTTTATTTCTTTCCTCTGTTGTCTTTGGATTTCCTATGAACTCCTTAAACAGAGTCTGTGTCTCACAGTTTTCTCAGTTGTAATCCACTGTCCATAATAGAGTCCTGTGGATGTGGTGTTAAGATGCTGGGGCAGGGAAGTGTTCTATAATGATTAAATCTCAATATTTTAGTGGACCTGAATCCTTGTGTTTGATCATCAGAAGTCTTTCTTAGCCATTTTTTCTCTCTCCTTTGTGATACAAGAAAGGTGGGAGGTGGAGGTGAAGGTGGAGGCTAGACTTGTCTAATTGTCATTTCCTCAGGTCAGATAAGGCTATAGTAAAGTTGTTTCAAAGAACTACTTTGGTGAATACTCTGTGTGTATTTCAAGATGGCTACTTTTAATAGAGGCATATTTCAAAAAGATTACTTTCCCCTTCTTCCTGAAACAGGAAGGGATTTTTCTCTGATCTTCACCAGAGAGCATGGTGCGATTCCTGGAGGTAAAACCCAAAAGAGTGTGGGGCTTCACTAAGATTGGAACCCCAGGAGTTTTTAACTCTTAAGCTAGACAACACTTAGCCTCCTGGAATTTGTCAAAATTACCATTTAATATTTCCGTTAGTTACTCACCAGCCTCTGCTCCCTCCTGGTAAACTGAACTTGGCTGTGATTTTATTTGTTTGTTTTCCTAGTTTTGTGGAGGTAGCTTGCCTTGTGACCTCAGTTCTCTGACAGATCTAAGAAAAGTCATTGATTTTCCGTTTGTTCAGCTTTTCTCTTGTGAGAATGAGAGTGATGACTCCCAAGCACTTTACACATTGAAACTGAAACAGGAGGTTGCCTTTCTTTTCTTCTCTTCTTTTCTTTTCTTTTCCTGTCCTTTCCTTCTTTTCTTTCTTTCTCTCTCTCTCTCTTTTTCTCTTTCTTTCTTTCTTTCTATCTTTCTTTCTTCCTTCCTTCCTTCCTTCCTTCCTTCCTTCCTTCCTTCCTCCTTCCTTCCTTCTCCCTTCTCTTCCCTTCTTTCTATTCTTCCTTCTTTTTGAAGCAAATATAGCAAACTATTAATGTCTGTTCAATCTCAATGATTCATATTCTCCTAAATTCAGGCTAGAGGCAATGGTAGTGACATTCTTTTGAAGACAATCTGTGTTCATTGATAAGTGAATTTACATTCCAGTCTTACTTTACAACTACTGAGATAAAATGGGCTTCAGTTTTTATAACAATATCTACTCAGCCAAATCAGCAAGAGAGCACACAGACCTCCAGAGCTCATTACTAGTTCTTTGGAGCCTTAGAAAAGCATTTTAAGGCATTTGATTATCTAACACTGAAGTGTCTTTGGTGGGAAGACAGTTCTTCAAAAGCCATTCCCCGTGTGTCCTATTCACCTGCCTTCCTTCCAGGAGGCAGCCAGTAAGGTTAATGAGAGTTTTCAATGAGTTGGACTTGGAGAAAAAGGCCCCTAGTTAACTAATCATGTCTACACAGTGTTCAAGTTGAAGCACCCTATTAAATCAACACACCCAGATTTTTAATTTAAGATTTTTCTTATCACTATTATTCAATATTATGATAATAGTGACAATAACTAAGTTAACCTCTTCAGCATATAATTCTAATAATGTTTGGTTTTATGTATAAATGGTTTAACCACACCTACTGCTAAAATTCTTATTTTATCTTATTCATAAGGAAAATTTATGTTTTATTAATGATTTACATCTTGCTAGGATCCTGTAGACTAACTTTGCATTCACAATATTTGGTTTTTGACCAAATAGTTTGTCATGAGCTTAGATTTCCCTAAAAATAAGTTACCTTCCAGCTACAGCTACTACTGAATGTTAGATTTCTCTCCTTGCAACGGCCAGATTTTGCCATATGCCCTTCAGCTAGAAGTGGGATAGGATTTGGGGCCCTTATTAGTTTTCTAGAGCTGCCATAACAAAGTGTCACAGACTGACTGGCTTAAACAACGACATTTATTTACTCAAAATTCTGAAAGCTATGTGTCCAAGATGAAGGTGTCAGCAAGGTTGCTTTCTGCTGAGGCCTCTCTCCTTGGCTTGCAGATGACCATCTTCCCCCTGTGTCTTCACTTGGTCTTCTCTCTGTATGTTTGTGCCCTAATCTCTCCTTGTAAGGACACCTGTCATATTGGAATTGGGCTCATTCTAATGATCTAGGTTTAACTTAGAGACCCAATCTCCAAATATAGTCACATTCTGAAATACTGGGGGTTAGGACTTCAACATACAAATTGCGAGTATGGAGACACAATTCAGCCCATAAAGTTGCTGGAGGCAGTGAAGAGTGGAAAAGAAAATTTTTTGAAAGTTTGTCCAGAATTTGTTCCTTCCAGTGAGTTCTTGGTCTTGCTGACTTCAAGAATGAAGCCACAGAGCCTTGCGGTGAGTGTTACAGTTCTTAAAGATGGTGTGTCCGGAGTTTGTTCCTTCAGATGTTCAGATGTGTCTGGAGTCTCTCCCTTCTGGTGGGTGTATGGTCTTGCTTGACTTCTGGAGGGAAGTCGCAGACCTTCACAGTGAGTGTTACAGCTCTTAAAGGTGGCACATCCAGAGTTGTTTGTTCCTCTTGGTGGGTTCGTGGTCTTGCTGACTTCAGGACTGAAGCTGTAGACCTTCACAGTGACTGTTACAGCTCATAAAGGTAGTGCAGACACAAAGAGTGAGCAGCAGCAAGATTTATTATGAAGAGTGAAAGAACAAAGCTTCCACAGCGTGGAAGGGGACCTGAGCAGGTTGCCGCTGCTGGTTCAGGTGGCCAGCTTTTATTCCCTTATTTGGCCCCGTCCACATCCTGCTAATTGGTCCATTTTACAGAGTGCTGATTGGTCCATTTTACAGAGTGCTGATTGGTCTGTTTTTACAGAGTGCTGACTGGTGCACTTACAAACATTTAGCTAGACACAGAGTGCTGATTGGTGCATTTTTACAGAGTGCTGATCAGTGCATTTACAAACCTTTAGCTAGACAGAGTGCTGATTTGTGCATTTTTACAGAGTGCTGGTTGGTGCGTTTACAAACCTTTAGCTAGACACAGAGCGCTGAATGGTGTGTTTACAATCCTTTAGCTAGACAGAAAAGTTCTCCAAGTCCCCACCAGACCCAGAAGCCCAGCCGGCTTCACCTCTCAATCCCCTCTTTAAACAGGACACCCCAACTGTTGTTGGGAACTGGGTGATGACCACTCTAGCTACTTCCTGCTGGATAGGAGCAAAGAAAGGGCCTTGCAGTTGTAGTGTCTTCCAGAGGGGAACTCTTTAGGCCAGTGAAAGAGCCAGCAGGTCAGTCCAGGGGTCCTTGGTAGAAGTTGTTAGCTGAGCTCATTTGGGGTTCCATTTGTAAGACCATCTGTAGCTTGACGGCCTCAATTCTAGAGGAAACAAATTTGACAAGGAGGTTAAAAATACAGGGTCTGAAGGTAAGTAATAGCAAGATGGCTGTCACAGGACCTAGAAAGGGGAGAAGCCATGTTGCCCAACTCCAGAGGTTGGTATAAGAGTTTGAAAGGCATTGTCTGATTTCAGAAGCCTTTTCCTGTAAATGCTGGGTGGCATCTCATACTATCCCTGACTGGTTAGTGTAAAAATAACACTCTTCCCCTAAGAAGGTGCAGAGTCCTCTCTTCTCAGCAGTGAGGAGGTCTAGGCCTCGACAGTTTTGGAGAGTCACTGCTGCCAAAGAGACTATTTGGGATTTAGAGTAAGGATAGATTTCGTTATTTCTTGCAAACTGTCTGAGAAATCCTTTGAGAGTGTGTGGTAGTAGGATACTGTAGTAGATAAACTGGCTATTCGGGTTCCTGTAGCAGTGGCCATTTCTAACCCTATAAGTAGGGGTATTAGTTGTATGATCCTGTGCTGATGGACTTGAGCTTTGAGGGGCACTGATAGGGTCTAATTTCCATAAGATTAGAAGTTAGGATAATATGTATTACACTGTTAACTTTTAGCAAACTTTACTTTTGTTGAAAACCTTGTGAGTTTGGGATTTTAATTATTCTTTGCTATTAATAAGACCTTCTTCAGTCCATATTAACTTAAATTTGGTATAGATGGCTCCTTCCTGATTCTGTAAGTACTTTAAGATTTGGCTGAGTGCAAACAGCTTGCACGTTTGAGCAGACCAATTATTAGGCAATTTTCCTAACTCTGCTTTTACAAGAGTTTCCTTATCACTTACTGATACCCATTGTCTCTTTTTCCTTAATTGCCTGGGAGGAAACATCTATCATCCTATCCTGAAGGGAGTTCCTCCTATGTCTTGTCAGACCTTCAGATTTAGATCCCCTGTTAGGAAACCTGCTGGGTTAAGGATTTTTGATAGGAAGGATATGGATTGTCAGTGGCCTCAGTGCTTTTGGGCTATGTCCTTGTTTACACTGACAACAAGGTGGTATTGGAGTGTTATATGGTTACAGAGAAGACCTTCAATTATCAATTATAGGTTTCAAATTTACCCTGGCTTTTAAAGGAATAGGGTACACTGCTTTTTCTTTACTACTTCTCTCTCTCTCTTTCTCTCTCTCTCTCTCTCTGACTTCCTGTCTCTTTCTCTCTTCCCTTTCTTCTGGTCTTTCCCTGCCTCTGCCAGCTGCTTATGCTGCTGTTCTCCCCTCTCCTTCCCCTTCTTGATGGCTTCAGCAGTGTAAGACTGCCATCTCCTTAGGTTTTTGCACCGTGTGCAATAACTCCATGATTTCCTTCTGGTATTAATGGGGTTTCCCCAGAGGTTAGGAACTCACCTTCTTTCCATATTGCAGCATGGGCATGTAGGATTAGATAAGCATACTTGCTATCTGTATACACATTTATTCTTTTTCCCTTTCCCAGTTCTAAGGCTCAGGTAAGTGCCACTAGTTCTGCTAACTGGGCACTGGTCCCTGGGGGATGAGGCTTACTTTCAAGTACGATTACATCACTAACTATGGCATAACCTGCCCTTTGCATCCCACTCTCCACATACGAACCTCCATCAGCATATAGGTTAAGGTCAGGATTAGCTAAGGGGAATTCTAAGAGATCATCTCAGGCGGGGTATGTCTGAACTATAATTTGTTGGCAGTCATGCTCGATTTGTTCCCCATCCTCTGGGACAAAAGTGGCAGGGTTGAGGGCCATGCACATACGTATTTGAAGCACCGGTCCCTCAAGGAGTAGCTCCTGGCATCTAAGTAGGCAGTTGTCTGATAGCCATAAACTTCCTTTGGCACCTAGTGTGCCATTTACATCATGAGTAATCCAGACAGTGAGATCCTTTCCTTGTATTATTTGGATAGCCTCTGACACTAAGATGGCCACCACCACAACTACCTTTAAACCGTGAGGCCAGCCTTTTGCTACTACATCAATTTCCTTACTTAGGTATGCCACTGGTTGTGGGGTTGTCCCATGAGTCTGAGTAAGGACTCCAAGAGCTATCCCTGCTCTCTCTGTGACATATAAAGAGAAGTTATATGTGGGAAGGCTTAAAACTGGAGGTTGAGTTTGTTCCTTCCAATGCCCAGACTTCAGGTTTGATTTCCTCCTCAAGCAGGGGACAACAAATGGGTACCTTGTTCCCAATATTCATGTAGATAATAGTTCCAGCTTTGGCTAATATAGCCCTCCCTAATAAGGGTGTGGGGCTTTCAGCCATAACAAGAAAGGCATGTGAAAAGAGCAAAGTCTCCCAATTACTCCTCTCCTGAGGAGGCAGGAGAAATACCTGGTTACAGGCTGTCTCAGGATTCCTCGGATGGTAATGGACCTTGAGGACAGTCATCCAGGACAGGACATTAACACTGAGAAGGCCATGCCAGTGTCCAGGAGGAACTCAATTTCCTGGCCTTCAAAGGTTATACATACCCAGGGCTCAGTGAGGGTGATGCCATGAGCTGGCACTTGCCCTGGGCACCCTCAGCCCTGTTGTTGGATCATTTGGTTGGGGGCTTCTGGCCCAGGGAACCATTGCACTCTGTGGCAGTGTACCTTCCAGTGATTGCCTCGGCATAGCAGACACGGACAAGGGGGCGGTTTGTTTCTCATTGGACAATCTTTTTTAAAGTGTCTTTGTAAACCGCACTGATAACAAGCCCTACTGGGTGATCGGCCTGCTCCATTTTCTGTCGTCTCTGAACCACCAAGGTTGGTTTGTCTGAGGGCCATGACTAGGGCTGTGGCCTTTCTCTGATCTTGCTTTTCCTTTTGGGTCTGTTCTTCTTGGTCCCTATTATAGAACACCAAGGTTGCCAGGTTTAATAATGCCCCAAAGTTTGTTCAGGGCTCAGGGTTCACTTTTGGAGCTTTCTCCTGATATATGATTGGGTAATAAACCTATATTTTAGGATCCATTGACCCTCTAGTGAGTCAGGTGACAGGGGAGTATATTTTCTTAAGGTCTCCTATAGCCACTCGAGGAAGGCAGAAGGATTTTCTTCCTTTCCCTGAGTTGTGGTGGATATAATTGAATAATTTATGGGCTTTTTCCTAATTCTTCTTAGTCCTTCTAGAACACAGGTCAACAAATGTTTATGACTCCAGTCCCCATGATCTGAGTTGAGGTCTCAGTGGGGATCCATACTGGGGACAGCTTGCTGACTGGTAGGGAATTTGTCCCTTTCTTTGGCTGCCATTCTGTCATTTACTTGACAAAGATACCAGGTATCTCCAAACTCTTGGGCTACAGCTAAAGCAGCATTCTTTTCATTAAAGGCCAGCGTTCGATCTAACAATAGCATGACATCTCTCCAAGTGAGAGCAAAGGTTTGCCCTTGACCCTGTAGGACATCTATGTACCTATCAGGATCATCTGAAAACTTCCCCAGGTCTGCCTTGATCTGCTTTAAATCAGAGAGGGAGAAGGGGCCATGTACCTGGGTTGGGCCAAATTCCCCTCCCCCTACAGCTTGAAGTGGACATAACCGATAGCCTGGGGGTTTTTGTGGTCCTTTGGAGATGTCTTTGCTTATTTCCTTCTGAGTAGGGGAGATTAGAGGAGGCTTATCATTAATGGGAAGGGGAGCTATAGGGAAGCTAGGATATGGGAGTAAGCTGAGAGGTCCTCCTGTGGGATGTAAATTGCAAGCTTTGCATAGTTGTGTATTCTCCTTCAGTGAAAAGAAGACTTGGACATATGGTATTTCACTCAATTTTCCTTCCTTCTTACAGAAAAGATCAAGCTGCAGGATAGTATTGTAATTTATACTTCCCTCAGGTGGCCATTTTTCCCCACCAGAGAGAGAATGTTGGGGCCAGGCTGTAGTGCAGAAAAAAAATGACCCACCTCTTTTTCAGGGTTTGCAGGTCAAATTGGTTCCAATGGCTTAGGATGCATTTCAAGGGTGAGACTGTTGATGCCTGGGTGTTTCCCATCTGAAAGACAAAACCACCCACAGTCTTGGTTTCTTTGTTTCTCCCCCTGCCCAAGAACTCACAACGGTCCCTGTACCCTGCTGGTCAGAATAGTGGTGCTCACCGACGCAGCAGCAGAAACACCTCTTGTCCAAGAACCCGCAATGGTCCCTGGACTCTGCTGATCGGAATAGTTGTGCTCACTGACGCAGCAGCAGAAACACTAGTTTTCCTCCTAGACCACAAGGAGGACCAAGGAATGTCGGATTTAGTGACCCTTACTGACACATTCTCAAAAACCTGCACCCTTGCCTGTCCTCCTAGACCACAAGGAGGACCGAGAAAAATCAGATTTAGTGGCCCTTACCAATGCATTCTCGAAAACCTATTAGAGTCCTAAGCACTCTCCTGTTAGTATTGGGACTTTACCCATGTCCCATAGAGATGTTATGTCCCAAAAATGAAGTGGGGGTCTCACTACATTGCCCAAGTCGGTCTCGAACTCCTGAGGTCAAGAAATTCTCCTGCGTTAGTCTCCCAAGTAGCTGGGACTACAGGTGCAAATTGGTCCCCATCCTGAGGGAGGGAAGGGATCTCCAGGGTTGGAAGAGTGATGCCTTTTGTCCTCACTTATATGACTAGGAAGGATACACTTTCTGGGGGTCCCCATATCCTAGCTTCAGAAATAGCTTTTGTTAGTCCTGCTTGTCTGAGGAGGGATCCTAAAATTGCAGATAGTCCCCTCTATGAAGGGGCTTTGGGCAAAAATTATGTCTTTCTGATTGGTGAGCCTGGGTGCCTAAAGAAGGTAGCAGAGTCCTGAAGTTTACATTAGAAATCATTCTTACAGGATAAACTAAAAAAGCACCAGAGACAGGGAGTGGCTTTTAGAAGGGGGACTAGCCTCAGAGAAGAGAAGTGAGAGGAAGTTTGTCTGACAGGCATTAGGACCCAGGAGGCAAGGGTCAGGATAGATAGGATAGATGGGTGAGTCTCGCTTGGGTGACATGACTTTGAGAGTTCCGCTCATGGCTGCAGGATCAACCAACTTGTCGTCAGGACCCCAGAGCTGAATGACTTTCCTCTGTTGACCCTCAGCTCAGCCTGGAAGTACAAGAAAAGCAGAAGCTGATTCCAGGTAAACCAACACTCCCAACTTTAAAGAGTCAGGGGTTGTTAGAGAACCCTTTCCCAGAAAACCTGACACCAATGCCTTTAATCTAGCAACTGCACTAATCACTTTTAACTGACCAACAGGTGCCTGGTATTTAACCCCCAAATTCTAAGGAAAAATAGGACAGAATAGCAAGCAAAAGGGGTCCAATGGTACTCACCACTTGGCGATAGGCGATAGTCCTTTCATGGTCGCCAAAATGTGTCTGGAATTGGTTCCTTCTGGTGGGTTCTTGGTCTTGTTGACTTCAAGAATGAAGCCATGGACCCTTGCGGTGAGTGTTACAGTTCTTAAAGATGGTGTGTCCAGAGTTTGTTCCTTCAGATGTTCAGATGTGTCCAGAGTTTCTTCCTTCTGGTGGGTTTGTGGTCCTGCTTGACTTGAGGAGTGAAGCCGCAGACCTTCGCAATGACTGTTACAACTCATAATGGCAGTGTGGACCCAGAGTTAGCAGCAGCAAGATTTATTGTGAAGAGCAAAAGAACAAAGCTTCCATAGCATGGAGGGGGACCTAAGCGGGTTGCTGCTGCTGGCTCAGGTAGTCAGCTTTTATTCCCTTATCTGGCCCCACCCACATCCTGCTGATTGGTCCATTTTACAGAGCACTGATTGGTCCATTTTACAGAGTGTTGATTGGTCCGTTTTTACAGAGTGCTGATTGGTGCATTTACAAACCTTTAGCTAGACACAGAGAACTGATTGGTGCATTTTTACACAGTGCTAATTGGTGCATTTACAAATCTTTAGCTAGACACAGAGCACTGATTGGTGTGTTTACAATCCTTTAGCTAGACAGAAAAGTTATCCAAGTCCCCACCTGACCCAGAAGCCCAGCTGGTTTCACCTCTCAAAATCAGTTTGTGTTTGAGACCATTTGCAAACATTATGTCATCCTCACAAAGTCTTATGAGGTGGGAGTTATTATTTCTGATTTACAGATGAGGAATAAGAAACACAGAACCAGGCAGTTACAAAGTGGAAGAGTCAAGATGAACACCTGGGTCTGATTGGCTTCAAAGCCCGTGTTCTGTCCACCAGCATATCCTTCATCTCTGCTTTATATCTAAATCTCTTTACTCCTCTGGGCCTTGTCTTTTACAACCTTTTCCACTGAATGACTTGTACTCTTGGCTTTGCTGCCCACTCCCCAAACCAAATCATCAACCAGTAGATTTGGGGAAATAATGATGACCCATTGCCATCAGAACTGGTAATGGTCCTTGATATGGTTTGGTGTGTCCCCACCCAAATCTCATCTTAAATGATAATCCCCACAATCCCCATATGTCTAGGGAGAGACCTGGAGGGAGATGATTGGATCGTGGGGGCCCTTTCCCCCATGCTATTCTCATGATAGTAAGTTCTCACGAGATCTGATGGTTTTACAAGGCAGTTTTCCCTGCTCTTGCTTGCTCTTCTCTCTCTCACCTGTTGCCATGTGAAACATGTCTCTTCCCCTTCCACTATAAGTTTCCTGAGGCCTCCCCAGCCATCTGGAACTGTGAGTCAATTAAACCTCTTTTCTTTATAAGTTACCCAATGTCAGGTAGGTCTTTATAGCAGTGTGAGAACAGACTAACACAGCCCTTGTCCTAGAGTAACCTGAAGACTCACCCCTTCCTTCCTGCCTTTGGGTCAGCACAAACTCAGTAACCTGAGTAGCACATCTGCTTGGGCAGTTTCCCGTGATAGACCTTCTCAGTTTGGTGTGCTCCAGATATCACTTAAAGCAAACCAATCCTCAGGAATCTGGTGCAATATTCAGAAGTAGTTGCTGTGGGGATACCTGTTTTCCTTAGGCACTGTGTCCTAGAATCTCTCTTCTAAATTGGGAACATTTTCTCAGCTAGGACTCATGGTAAAATAATCTCTTAGCACAGGCCTATCCAGGGCTAAAAACATTGATGAAACATTTGTGTTGCTTCTTTTGAAACCTACAAATAGGATCAGCCTTGCATGTAGGCAGAGGAGACAGCTGCCCGTGGGATGGTTTCAGGACACCCAGGAAAATGTCCTGGGTTAAAGAACTTTGTCTCCCACTCAAACCACTCTTGTGTCTTGTGGGTTCAGTTTGCTTTTTAATTGCCTAGATTTTTCACTCTATTATTGTGAGATAAATTATTTTTGTATTATTGAGTAATTAACTCATATTCCATTTACAATTCCCAGACTAAATCTCAAGCAATTGCTTCCTCAAAATTTCCACATTTGCAAATGAGTTAGGTTGATGTGAAAAGGGTTTAGAGCTAATCCAACCATTTAATTAATACTGATGCTGATACAAGGGCCAAAAGAGAGTCACTGAACTTCGGTTTTCAGCTCTGCCAGGCAAAAACACACATATTATTTCACATATCTATTTATGCAGGCTGTCCTCCCAGGTTGATATGCTTCCATTTAAGGTAATTTTCTCAGAATTTGCACTGCAGAGTAAATATAAATTTATAAAAGCTTGGGTATTTGCCATTATACAAAATAAAAATATAAATACAGACAGAAATTATTAGAACTAGAAGGGGATTTACAAACCATTTATTTCAACCTGATTTTGTGGCTGAGAAAACTCAAGTTTAGTAAAATAAAGAAATTCATTCAAGGCTTCACAATTAGTTAATGGCAGAACTAGCCATTCACTCCAAGTCCTGGCCTCTCACGACAGCACTATTTCCTACTATACACTGTGAATACTTACATAAGTTCATACATATGCTTGTTATAAGTTGTCCCTACCTCCTTTCAGAATTGGATTTAGAAAAAAACATTGTTTTTTCAGGCTAAAAATAAGTTAGGAGAAAGCTATGTCTTATTCTTTAAAGATATTCAAGTAAGTTATGATTTATGCCAGCTTTAAAAAAAGGAGGAAATGTGATATTTAAAATGGCATATGAAAATATCATCTATTTCCTAAGTTTTATTCCAATTTACAGTAAATATTTTTAAACCTCTGTGTGTAGTTCCTGTACTTCTATGATGTAGCTCTGAGTCTAAACTAACAGCTGAAAAAGAAAATACTAGGCAATAGATGCTGTGCCAAAAGCAGGATCATTTACAGAAAACGCCCTGAAACATTCTGAGGATCACTGTCAAAGGCTATGGACCTAAAGTTAGATCTGTTTTGGTTCATGGGGTCATACAGACACAAATAATGTTGCTGTTCTTCTGCCAGGTTGATCTAACCTTCAGGTAGTCTACGTCATTCTTGGGAGCAGGTGCTTACTCGGATGCAAAAGACTTTTCTCAGATCCTGCCATCTTGGGTCTTGTTCATCACATTTGGAAATGATTCTTCCATCCCTTACACTTTATAGTAGCAATTACCTATGACTACCCTGCTCTGTTGATGGCACGTGCTGTCTAGTACTTATTTGTGTTCCTGTTTTTTCCTCTCTCATTAGATCAAAGATGACCGTTTTCAGGTGTTTGTGCTCATTACAGGACCCAAGGCAGCACTTTAAGTGTAATATATGGCCCATAAATATTTGTTGAATAAACAAATGATTAAGTGCACTCTGCCTGAGACAAAAAAAAAAACCACATCTGTTACAAACTAACTGCAAAAGAAAATACAATATATTTAATGTACTTGAGAATTTAAAAATTTAAGAGGAAAGGTGTATTTCTTATAGATGTGTATGGATGGTCATTATTCTTATAATCATACTTTTCTGTCCAGTGGATGGATTTATCCATTGCTCTTGGACATTAACTTGTATTAGAGAATATAATTGACATGGAAGATGTCTGTGGGAATGCCTAGAACAGTCATGCTTCTACTGTAGCAAAAGAAAGTTAGACTGGCCCAAATTTCTTAATTTACAGGTAAGGCAATCAAGGCCTGGGAAACTACCTCTTGTCAAGGTTAGAAAGCAAGGTAATAACAAACTTCTATCTTTGCTATAGTTGTCAAATGGGGATTTTGCACAAGCATGCACTTCTGGGTTTTTTGTTTTTTTGTTTTTTTTACCTCCATGCTTGACATTAACTTTTAGAAAATAATTTAAATTATAACTGGAGTAGTTACAGTTCCTATATGAGAGTGCCATTACCTTAGCCTAACTTTGTGAAGACTGTGCTAGTACTAACAGGGATTAAATATTG
The DNA here is from genome assembly GCF_003255815.1 of Theropithecus gelada. Lineage (NCBI taxonomy): Eukaryota > Metazoa > Chordata > Mammalia > Primates > Cercopithecidae > Theropithecus > Theropithecus gelada. The sequence continues at coordinate 117,793,546 of NC_037671.1, forward strand.
ATACAGATTATTTGGGTTGGGAAAGAAAGACAGCACAAAGGGATAGGCCTGGTATTCTAATTTCTCATGATACAGTAGATTTTTTTGCTGGGGCACAGCAGGTGTCTCACTACATTGCCCAAGTTGGTCTCGAACTTCTGAGCTCAAGAAATTCTCCTGCGTTAGCCTCCCAAGTAGCTGGGACTACAGGCGCATGCATCTGTGCCCAGCTTATCTTCATGGCACTTTAACAGATTTCTTTCCCTTCTGGCTGGCTTTTATCCAGAGCCCGAATCCCCCTTTATAGGACTGTCACCAGCTCACATCACTCTATGCTTGGTCATGGTCCTCAATGTAAAACCTGACTCTGGGCTTCCTCTCTCATGACTGTAGCTCTCAAATGCTCCCTACCTCCTCCTTTTCTTTCTTCCCAACTCTTTGCACCATACACTCTGAATGCCATATTGCAGAAGCTTTAAAGATGTTCTAAACGCAAACCAACAAAACAAATCCTTTTCTTTCTCACAACTCAGAAAACACATGGAATATATATAAAATTCGTAAAATAATGTGCAATGCCTTCTGGTGTCTTCTCTTTTTTTAAAAAAAATAATATTGGTTGCCAGACAATTGCATAGCCATATGCAAAAAAAAATATGAAGTTATATCCTTATTCATATCATATACAACATTTAACTCAAAATAAATTATAGACCTAAATGTAACTGAAAACTATAAAACTTCTTGAAGAAAACATAAGAGTAAATCTTTATGACCTTGAGTTGGGCAGAAAGCTTTTTAGATAAACTTTCTTTAAAGAATTGACAAATTTAACATCATCAAAATTAAAAATTTTTGTGCTTCAAAAGACATCATCAACAAAATGAAAAGATATGCCTCAGACTGGAAGAAAATATTCACTCACCATATATCTGTTAAATCAAATTTAGCCTAAAGCTGCCTCCTTCATATTTTAAGTTTGGCTTGCAGGTTTCCCTGTACCTCGTGAGCTATGTATTACAGTGTATCGTAGCCTGAATGGAGTTGTATGCAGACTGTGGCCACTGCTTGTGCCAATCACTGAGTGTTGGCCAATCAAAGGTGACCAACTGTTCAAACTGTGTTCAAATAAGGCAAAGGCCGAGCTGCAACCAATCCAGCTGTTTCTGTACCTCACTTCCGTTTTCTGTATGTCACTTTCCTTTCTCTGTCCTTAAATCTTCTTCCACCACATGGCTGTGCTGGAGTCTCTGAGCCTACTCTGGCTCAGGAAACTGCCCTATTCGCAAATCGTTCTTTGCCCAATTAAACTGTTAAATTTAATTTCGTTACAGTTTTTTAAAAAACATATCTGATAAAGAACTATATCAGGGACTCCCATAATTCAATAATCAGATTAAGAACCCAATTACAAAATGCACAAAAGATTTGACCATATATGAACGGTCAATGAGCACATGAAAATGTGCTCAACCATATTAGTCATGAGGGAAATTAGGACTACAATGAGATACCACTACATACACACTCACTAGAAAAACTATAATCAGAAAGACTAACAATACCAAATGGAGGGTGTGAAGCTACTAAAACAATCATACATTGCTTGTGGGAATGTAAAATGGTACATCCACTTGGAAAATAATTTAGCAGTTCCTTAAAAAGTTAAATATAAGCTTTTCATATGACACAGCAATTCCACTCCTAAGGATATATTCAAGAGAAATAGGCATATATTTATATCTGAAGATTTATACACAAATGTTCATAGCAGCGTTGTTTATATTAACCTCAAAATGGAAACAATCCAAATGTCTGTCAATTGGTGGCTGGATAACATAATGCGGTATATCCATACAATGGGCTATTCAGCAATAAAAAGAACCTATTGATACACAGTTAACATGGATGGACCTCAAAAACACCAGTGAAAGAAGTGAAAGAAGCCAGGCACAAAAGACTGCATATTGTGTGATTCTATTTATATAAAATATCCAGAAGGACTGGGTGCTGTGGCTCATGCCTGTAATCCAGCACTTTGGGAGGCCAAGGCAGGTTGGTCACTTTAGGTCAGGAGTTCAAGACCAGACTGGTCAACATGCTGAAACCCCTGACTGCCAAAAATACAAAAAATAGCCCCGTGTGCTGGCATATGCCTGTAATCCCAGCTACTTGGGAGGCTGAGGCAGGAGAATCGACTGAACCTGGGAGACAGAGTTTGCAGTAAGCCAAGATCGCACCAAAAAATAAAAATAAAAAATAAAATAAAAATAAGATATGCAGAAAAGGCACACTTAAGGAAACAGAAAGCAAACCAGTGGTTGCCTATGGCTGAAAATGGAAGTGGAGATGAACTGCAAATGGGCAGGAGGAAAGTTTTTGGGATGTTGGAAATGTCGTAATACTGGATTGTGGTAATGACTTTATAAGTAAATTTACTAAAAATCACTGAATTGTATACTTACAATGGGTGATTGTTATGGTGTGGAAATTATGCCTCAACAAAGCTGCTTTAAAAATTAAAAATGATGCAGGTCAAAACCTACTAAATTGATATCTTGACTCACTAAAGACTCATGAGCTGTTGTGGTAACGTTGCCTAATTACATAGTAAGGAAACTCTCCTAAGCTTCTCACCGAAAGTTCTTAAACTTAAGAAGTTAAAATTCTTAAATTTAAGATCCTTAAGCTCTCTTCATTTCTTGCCTTAACTGGAACTAAGATACCAGTTTTATCTCCCAGTGCTATGTCCAGATCTCCTGCAAACATAGGCTCATATCCTTCTGTGAAGTTCCTACAGCAGGGGTTTCCCCTCCTCTTCCCCCTTCTCGCATCTAATTAATGGCAATGTTCTCAAATGGTACTTCCTTAATCTTGCTGACTTCTCTCTACTTCTACTCCTCAGACTTATTGTCTCTTGCCTTGATTACTGAAACAACTTTTATTTGGTTGCTTTGACTCTAATCTTCTTTACAAGAGACATGCCCTTCCAAAGCACAATCTTTACACGCTAGTCCCTGTTTAAACATTTTAATGGCTTCCAGTGCCCACAGGATGAAGTCTCAACTCCTTAGCAAGGCAAGCAAAGTGTCTGGCAGACAATGATTGATAAAATTTGTTGAAAGATAAAATGAATGTGTCTCATGTCATTGATTTTTCTTTTACTTTCGTTCTATCTTTTTGTAAGTATGGGTGTCTCCCCTACAAATGAAACTCTCCTCTACAACAAGGATTTGTGTGTTTAAACTCATTTGTCTTTCTCAGCCCCCAGCAAAATGTACTTCACACAGTGGTAATATGATGTGCATTTGTGAGTGAATACATGGAAGAGTACTTCTTGAAGAGCTGCGTTAGGACCCAAGAGTTGCTGGCTCCCCAGGATGCTCTTGGCTTTGGCGTAACCCGCAAAGCAAACAAGAGGCTCCTAGTACAACATGCAAACTCACCGAATGTTCTACATTCCTGAAAACTGCCTGGGGACTCATCATTCAGGCATTGTTTTGACTTAGGAGAGTTGATGAGCTCGGTTCTGGACTCCAGTCAGCAGCCTCCTCTTGCCAGGCACTCCTAGAATCTTCCAGAGAGGAGGAGGAACACATGTAGCATTTATATTGAATGTAGAGATTTAACAGATACCATCCACATGTGTGGTAATAGTTTTTATCCCAAATGTCAATAGAAAGGCTTTGGCCATCTCATATTAGCAAGCCTGGCAAAATGACAAATTTATGTTACAGGAAGTAGTAAAGGAAAACGTTTCATCGTCCTTTCCTTTCTATCATCTTGAAAATAAACACTGTCAATGTACATCTTCTTGGTTTACTGCTAAAACAATGAAGCACCTTAATGAATTCCTCTGCTGCCTATGTCAAAAGGATCATGTTCCTTTTATTCTAAAAATTTGGCTGAGGCATTTTTCGAAAGAAGAGCTAAATAACTATTTCTTACACAAAGCTCTTACTTAAAAGAAAAAAAAATTACCATTACATTCAGCCAAATTAAGGCTGCCTTCTGTTTGGAAATAATAGAATTCTCATAAAAAACTTTATATGTGATCATTTTGACTTTTATCTTGGCCTTCAAAGTAATAGATTTAATTAGATCATGTTCTTCAGAAAGAAAAAGAGTAAAATAAAATAGCTGGGATTTGTGAAGAACAAAAATTTTCATTGAACTAACTTCTCAGAGAGAATCATTTCTAAATGTTATCTTTTGGGTTACATTTTAAAATGGTCTTAGGATATTTTTATAGCTGTTTCCCTCTATACCCTGTTCCTGCTGTCTCGTTGGTTTTGCTATGCCATTGACTTATTCTGGAAAACCATTCTTTCTTTTAAAGTGCCCAGTTTAAGTGCCATTTCCTCTAGGAGGTCTGCCCGTAAAACTGCAGCTGTCTCTGAGTAAGCTTCTGAAGAACTGTTTACTGCATTTGAGCAGATAGTCACAGGGGGATAAGGATGGGGGAGGGGAACACATCAGAATCTGAGGTGTAATTTGAAAAGGATATTACAATATATTTTAAAATTTCAAAATAACCTATTATTTGTTGTTAGGGCTAACCAAACAAATCAGTCTTCTTGAAGCAGTGAAAGGCAGCTTCTCTGGCCCTTTACCCTTCTTCAAATCAGAATCTCTAGATGGAATGTTTTAAAATTGAGTGAAACTAACATGAAGTCTACACCACACAGTGCACTTAACATGGAATAGTCAACATGTGTAAAGCTCTTAACAGTTTACAAAGGGCTCACGCACACTTTTCAGTTGGTCCTTATTAAAATCTTGCAGGTGGGATGAGTATTACTACTTTCATCTTAGACAAGGTAGTTGAGTATCAAAAGTTCACCTCTGTCACGACATAAGTAGTAAGGAGAAGACCCAGGCTGGGATTCACGTTTAGTTTGCTTTCTTTTGTACCAAGTTATGATCTCTAATTTTTAATGTCTGGTGTCTCTGAATTTCTTGAGATTTTTTTCCCTCAATTTCCTTATTGTGTCTAGTACAATTATGGGTGGGTGGATGGAGTTGCTACAAAGAGATATTTAAGTATAATATATAAAGCTGTTACAGGACTAAAATTAAAGGGAAAAATGTTTTTGATTGTCCAACACCCTGTTAATATATTCTAAATTAAGAAATCTGCAGAAATCCTAAAGCTTTTTAGATGTTAATCATGATTATTCATTTGATACAGCTGGAAAAACTCAGCAGCCAAAGATTTTGATCACAGTCATAAATCAATCATAGAAGCAAAAAGAAAAAAAGTTGTTGTGATTCCTTTTCTGTTCAATAAGAATTATTTCTCTTCTCAATACACATTTGAGCGTGCTTATCTGTATTTTAAACAGACTTCTCAAATTAAAACCAACATAGTTTTTGCTAAAGACGTTAAGACAATGAGTAAACTAGTCATCAATTATCGTTTTTCACATAAATATAGACTTTCTTTCTCAGGCTTCAATGATGGAACAAAGTATAATAACTAGACTAAGAAGGTCTCTATACAATAGAAATATGCGACATTTTTGTATGGCAAAGTGGAGCACCTGTGCAATCTAGCTATAGCCTCTATGTGAATTTAGAAAGAAAGGGAACTCGTGTGGTGGCTTGATTCTAGATAGCTATCGACTGAAATTGAAGTAAATATTGCAAGTTAATCAAAACTGACTCTTCCTGAGGCTAGGAAAACTGGGTCTCTTGTCAGCTGTCACTAATGAAGACAAAATAAACAATGCTTGCAGTTAATCACTGGCACATGAACTACTTGCCGTGGGAAAATGTCATTCCAAGCAGCCTTCAAATGCATAAGGACTACATATATGTTTCTTCAAAGTTTGAAACTAAAGAAATTTTAAGATTTTTAAGATACTTCCCAATAAATGATTTTCCCCCATACATTTCCAGCTCCGTGAAGAATTTCTTTCTTTTTTTTTTTTTGAAGCAGTGTCTTGCTCTGTCACCCAGGCTGGTGTGCAGTGGCGCGATCTGGGCTCACTGCAAGCTCTGCCTCCCGGGTTCACGCCATTCTCCTGCCTCAGCCTCCCGAGTAGCTGGGACTACAGGTGCCCACCACCATGTCCGGCTAATTTTTTTTTTTTTTTTTTTTTCAGTAGAGACAGGTTTTCACCATGTTAGCCAGGATGGTCCCCATCACCTGACCTCGTGATCTGCCCGCCTCAGCCTCCCAAAGTGCCGGGATTACAGGTGTGAGCCACCGTGCCTGGCCTTCCCTGAAGAATTTAGCAAGTGATTATTGAGGCTGTACTATGTACCAGGGGCTTTCAAGTGCATTATTTTATTTTCACTCAATTGTTACAGAAATCGTGGGCCCTTGACACAACACTACATTGTTTTCAACTACCAGTGATTGGCAGGAAAAAGTAAAAAACACTGAGAAAGTTTCCATAAGGTGTGGGTTGGTTTTTTTTGTTTGTTTTTGTTTTGCGTTTTTGAGGCAGAGTCTCATTCTGTCTTCCAGGTTGAGTGCAGTGGTGCAATCTCGGCTCACTGCAGCCTTGACCTCCTGGGCTCAAGCCATCCTCCCACCTCAGCCTCCACAGACATGTGCCATCTTGCCAATTTTGTTTTGTTTTTTTTGTTGTTGTTGTTGTTTTTAAGAGATGAGGTGTCTGGCTGTTGCCCAGGCTGTCAGTAAGATTTTTGTTGTCATTTTGCTGAAAACACAAAGAAGAAAAATCAGAACCTCAAAATTTCAAGAAATATGAAGATTATCTTCATTAGAACAAGCAGTACAAATAAAAATGCCATCAAAATAAATTCTTTTGCTCCTAAATGAGACTTTATATTTATCAAATTCCCTACATTTATGTCATACTAATTATTTTATTTCAGAGCTGGATGAATTAAAAGAATTACGTGATAATTATTTTGAACTAGAACAGATCAAACCTCTGCAACTTCTCCAGTGTTACAGCCCTATAATTTTTCTCTCTAAATATTTTAAAAACTTACCATTAATGTTTAAAAAGTTTTTTCAAATGTCATATTTAAATACTTTCTCCCCAAGGACTACATCATCCTTCCACTATAATCAATCTGATGGCTTCTGGCCAAAATAAACTCTTTAGCAAAAATTACATTCATGTGTTTACCACGGTGTAGTTACTTAAATACTTGAATTCCAGGAAATGAAGTTTTAAAACATGTTTAGGTAAATAGTTTTTAACATTATCCAAATGGCTCAGTTAACTTGATTTACAAAATTATGAGCAATTTCTGTTGCAAAGCAAACTTTAATTTCTGCAGAAGCTTATTGCACCAATCTCTTAAGAATAACTCTTACTATGGGTCATCCAAAATTTTGAATTGACCTAAATAATTAATACACAGCTATTTCCCAGAGACATAGCATAACTAAACTCCAAACACAATTTGGAGTCAGAATACCTGAGTTTGAATGAAAACTTCTAGTCACAACTGAGACTCTGATATATTTAGGAAATGATACTCATTTTACTGAACCGTTTGTGCTTCAGTTTCACAATCTATTTGAAAATTCTATGTAAATGGATGTTTAAAAATTATTTGCTTTACCTGGGGTGTCAACACCCACATTTGTGACTGAGCCAATAAAGGTCAAGTGCAGCAAGCAAATTATTCTTTGAAGCTCATTTTTGCCATGCTCTTAGATTAGGATTTCTGGGCTGGGGGCCGTGGCTCATGCCTGTAATCCCAGCACTTTGAGAGGCTAAGCGGGGCAGATCACCTGAGGTCAGTAGTTCGAGGCCAGGCTGGCCAACCCTGGTCTACTAAAATACCAAAAAACCTGTCTCTACTAAAATACAAAAGAATTAGCCTGGTGTGGTGGCATGCGCCTATAGTCCCAGCTGCTCAGGAGGCTGAGGCAGGAGAATCATTTGAGCAGGGGAGGTGGAAGTTGCAGTGAGCCAAGATCATGCCACTGCACTCCAGCCTGAGTGACAGAGCAAGACTCTCTCAAAAAAAAAAAAAAATTTGGGGTTTCTGCTTTGCCTCAGAATAAATCAGAGCATATTCACTCCTAAGCAGTTACTGACCCCTCTGCCTGCCCCTGGCACTCTTCTGTGTGCAGACATGGCCTGACACTCATCAAGCTCACCCGTCCCCAAATATTCCCCATTGCCACCACATTCTGGCTTCTTGAATTCCTTGTGTTACACAGTCTTTCTAATATGTATTTCCAAATTAGTTAATTTAAGTAAAAGTACTTATTTTCCATGGTTTTTGAAACTAAGTTATCTGAGAATATTTTGTCATGATTACAAAAAAAGGCACTATAAGATAATCATGTATCAAATAGTAAGTTTTATTACCAGGTCACACACACACAAATAGGATAAAAAAAATTAGTTTTTCTACCCTAAACCCTATATGGGTAACACAAACCCCTAATGGTGCCTAAAATAGCATTGTGAAGGATGCCTCGCTGACTATCTACATCAGAGTCATATGGGTTTTATAGAAAATGCTGGACTTCTCTCCTGACCTGCAGAATCAGAATTTTCTGGAGCTACTTGGAAGTCTACATGTCATTTAAATTCCCTAGGGCAATGTTATGACAGACCGTTGAGCATGGTAACAAGCATACAGTCAGTGCTTGAATATGTTTGGATTTGTTGAGCAAACCAGCATGTGTCATTACATTTTAACCCTTCTCCCTTTTATTTCTCCTTTTCATCCGTAACTCATCCACTGTTCCACTGTAATGCACCACTGACCCTTTGAGCCACTTTGTCCAATTCCAAAGCATGTCCTGAGCACCACATGATAGGGGCAGGGCCTTCTTGTGAACACTGTCTTGAGCTCCCTTGTTTTTATTTCCTCCTTAAGCCTCATCCCATTCTGCAGCTAACCCTCACCATAGATGAGGCATGTGAATTAAGTTTGGGCAGGGGTGACATGAAGGGAATAAGATTGTTTGTACGTAGTAGAACTGATATCTCCGCAGAAGAGGACACAGGCAAGAAAGAAGCTTCGTGAGAAATTTCAGATTCATGTTCCTCAAACAGCTTCTATGTTTTTGAGTCATGAATTCGCCAGTTTCTTCCCTTTATGCTATGTCACCAATACCAACAACACATCTCCTGTAAGCAAACAAGAATGCTTTAGGCCCTTTGAGTTAAATATTGAAAAAAACAAGTGTCAAAGAATACTAACCAAAAAGTCAAGTTATTCAAAGTGAGATTAAGTTAATGACGTATTTTTCATCTCTCAGCTAATTTGGCAAACTTCTCTATAATATCGCTGGGTCTATGAGGCTCTTCCTGTTGGTTACTAATTCTAGATAAATGACAACCAGACAGGTCTTTGAGCTCTCTTCCTTCATGATTCTGAAGAACACTTTTTCAGACACCAGGGACCAAATAACGAGCATTCTGTGCTCTCTGAAGTCCTCGGCTGGACCTCAGAAGTAATATAATGGGTAATGCCTCTGAGACCTGGACAGCCTCGTGAAAGCAGCAGCCAAGATGAATTAAGTTGATAACAACAACATACACAGTTCATTCAACTTTGTACAACAACAATAATGGGCTAAGATTATATGTGAGTCTCTAAATTCTTGTACATTTGTTTGTGCCATCGTCTTGAAATTTTGAACTGAGTTTTCTTTGAGAAATTTGTTTGCCAGAAGAAGTCAGCCTGGGCAGAAAGGTCATCGTCTGAGTGGAGGTGGAACAGGAGAACAGCTAGTACAAAGAGCTCATAAGGTTTCTTTTCTTCCTGCCTCGATGAAAATTATAGTATGGAAACAAATGCAAATACAAAATGCAGCTGCTGTTATATGTTTTTGGCAAATCCATTAGGGATCTTACTCTTGAGCTCATTTCTAATTATTTCTGTTCTATTCTTACCCTCCTAGCTTGTTTGCCTTCCTAGTCATGACCTTGTTCCTCTTCTTCACACTGACAGGGCCATTTCCTAGGCTGATGGGACTCGGGACCGTCTTTCCCTGGTACATTTCAGGGATGATCTTCCCACCCAGAACCCAGGTCATGATCAGCATTTTAGAACTGTTTCCAGGATGGTCACTGGGAAAAGTCATTGGATTCAGCCCAATAACCTGTATGAAGTGTAGACTAAAACCTGTAGTAAGAAATAATAAAGGGGTCGGGTGCAGTGGCTCACACCTGTAATCCCAGCAGTGTGGGAGGTCAAAGCAGGTGGATCACTTGAGGTCAGGAGTTCTAGACCAGCCTGACCAATGTGGTGAATCCCCTTCTCTACTAAAGAAATACAAAATTAGCTGTGCGTGGTGGTGCACACCTGTAATCCAAGCTACTTGGGAGGCTGAGGCAGGAGAATTGCTTGAACCTGGGAGGCGGAGGTTACAGTGAGCTGAGATTGTGCCATTGCCCAGCCTGGGCAACAAAAGTGACACTCTGTCAAGAAAGAAAGAAAGAAAGAAAGAAAGAAAGAAAGAAAGAAAGAAAGAAAGAAAGAAAGAAAGAAAGAAAGAAAGAAAAAAGGGAAGGGAAGGGAAGGGAGGAAAGGAAGGAAAGGAAAGAAAGGAAGGAAAGGAAGGAAAGGAAAGAAAGGAAAGAAAAGAAAGAAAAGAGAGAGAGAGAGAGGAACAGGCAGACAGATTCTCAACACATACTTTAATCAATGTCCTATATGTGTAAATACAATTCTCCTAATGTCATATACATCATTCATGAGAATTTATGGAGGTTATTTTGTTTCTTGATCCTTGATCTACAGAATATGACTCATCACCTCAGGGCCACCAAAAGATTAATTATAAAGATTTGGAGGACCCTGGGTAGACAAATGCTTTATTTTCTCCCAAAGATGATGGAAACTGTAACAGATTTGCCATAAGGCATAAGACACTCTAGCAAGATAAGTCACAGTTGTTGGCCTTTCACTCCTTTCTCTAAATTCTAATCAACTGCTACATAAACGTATGCTTTAGGAAAATGGGACCTGTCACCTGGGCAATGACCCTTGGCTCCTTCCAATGGTCCTTGGCAGTAGAAAAGTGAAGAAACATCACTCTTGGGAGAGTACCTGAAAACCCAGAGACCAGGAGTCACAGAACTGTGGTATCCCCCAAGGAAGTTCAATCTTGAGACAGAGCAGGAGAGATTTCCTTGTCTGAGGATTTCCTTGCCATTTTCTGGAACCCAGGAAGAGCTCCGTGAGTACTTGATGCCACCAGCTATGCTCCAGAGAGGACACTGTGGCAGAATCTTCCCCAAAGAAGAAAGAGTTCACACCAGAGGCCAGGACCACTTTAGAAGGTGCATTTAATGTTCTGAATTTGGGGATACAGAAGACAGTAAAACACAAGTTTTAGAGGCAGATTGACTTGAATTCTGATTCACTACTTGCCAGCTGAGTGACTGGACCTTGAGCAAGAAATTTATTGGTATCCATTTTCATCATTTACAAAATGGAACTATTTATATCTTCTTCGTAGGGTTGTTGTATAATCTAAAGAAGATATAACACTTATGAAAACATTTGTGGCACATCCCAGTATTGCTACTTACAACTCTATGACCCTGGGCAAGTTATTAAACTCTGTGCCTTCATGTGCTTATCTCTAATATGGATGAGATGACAATAATTGCAGTACCTGCCTCATCGGGATCTTGTGAGTATTAAATGAGATAATACATGTAAAGTACTTAGAATTGTTTCTGGTACTTGCTGTCAGCTATTTTTAGTAATAGCAGTAAATGTTAGCTATTGGTAGGAGTAAGCGTGGAATAAATTGACGTTATAATCATTATCATCATCATTATCATCATTTAGAGACCTTAAAGTGGTTTAAAGAAACATTCATTACAAAATTTTGCAGGCTCGCCAGATCTGCTCATTGCAGAACATAAACCTGATCTGCCTTCCTCTTAACCAGCTTCACTCACTCATAATGTGATCAAAGTGTTTATAAACAGAAACCTCCAGGTCAGGCCACAGGGTGCATATCTGAGACTTCTTTGTGTTTAAACTTAAGTCAAGAAACACAAAACAACTGCACAGAAGCTCCCTGGGCCTTTCCAGCAACAAGAAGTTTGAAGTAGCCAGATTCCAATGAGGCTGTTCAAGCAGAGCATCAGATGACTGGCATATCATGTAAACATCAAAGAGTGAGAGGACCTTGAGGACCTTAAAGATAAAATAGGTATCTTGGTGGCTGTCTCACTCAGCTTCTCACCCAGGGAGAGGTTATTCATCGATGAGAATTCCTGTTCCATTCTTCTCTTTGGGGAGAGCTTGCTCAATGCCTGAGCCGTTGTCGGACAACTTGAGTTATTTTAAAGCTTTTTTTATATACTGAACTAAAATCGGACTTCTGGAATCTTCTACCCAATGCTTATTTCTGTCCTCTGAATATAAAAAAAAAAAAAGTCAGTGCCCTCTTCCATACAAAGACTCTTCACTCTTCACAAGCTGCAAAGCTGCTCTCACACTGCCTCTTCATTTTCTCCTCTCTAGCTCTTCTCACCATTTCTCACCCAGTCTTCTTAGTTAGCATCATGAAAATGGGAATATCCCCTCCATGGTGGATATCTGTTATGGCTCTTCTAACCATTTCTCACCCAGTCTTCTCAATTAGGATCTTGAAAATGGGAATATTCCCTCCATGGTGTCCATCTGTTATCCTTGCCAGTCTAGTATCCATTTTTCTCCCCTTCTATTCATAGGATTCCTCATTCACATGGAAACCTACCTCATGGGGCTTAGATAGATATACTCCCATCTGCTGCCGCTACACCATCCAAACTAGGAGTGGGCACGTGGCCTACGTAAGGCCACTTTCCCCAATTGGTTCAGAGATGTGAACCAAGCCAGGTAAATAAGACCCCACCTAGGACTCTGCTGGAACTAATGGGAAAGGGGTTTTTATTCTGATGGGGCTGTGGTCCTGCTAAGTTAGTAGAATGTACATCACAGGTGAGGGCTATGCTTGCTACCATTTGGTAAGAACCTGTCTAAGAAAGACTAACACAGGAAATGAAAGTCAAGAGATTGAGAGAGGCAGATTCCTGCCTGCATTGAGCACTTGGCTCCAGCTATGACAGAAGTAGGTTTCTCTCTGGAATTTGTAAGTATGGTAGTCAACATATATTCTTTTCTGGTTTTGAATTTTATTTATGTCAGTTTTTTACTTAAAACAAAATTAATTAGCACACTGCCCTTGCCTATGCTGTGATGAGAATAGACCAGGACCTAGAGTCCAAACCTGCTCCCCTAAGCCCCTCCCTCGTAGCTCTGCAGTTCCCCTGAGATTAGGTCCCTGAGCAGTTGATGTTATCAGTTGTCTTAAATTTGGGATCCCTTGGTTGCAAGAAGAGAAACCCACGTTAACCAGCACAAATGCTATCACATTTTATCAGTTGCCTTAGTTTGGGATTCCTTGGCTGCAGGAAAAGAAATTCACATACGTCGCACAAATAATAATATTCACAACAGTGCAATCATAAATGGGGCCCTCCTTCCTTTTAAATTGGATCTGATTTATTTTGATGCAATGTCTCAACATACTGAGATCATTTTAAATCCTGATTCCATCACCTTTTGAATTAGCTGTTTCCGGCAGATGTGTATCTTCTGCATACATTTATGAGTATGTCTTTTCTGGCTTTATATAAACCACTAATACAAAAGATGCATAAGACAAGGCCTCAGAGTCCTGTGGTCCACCACTAGGAATCTATTTAGGTTAACCTGACTATTCATTAATATCCTTTGGGTCTAGTTAGCCAGCCAGCTGCTAAACTATCTACCATTTCTCTAATTCAGCTCACATTTCACATATGGTTTCTAATCCACAAACCTATCTCAAAGGAGACTTTGAAAATACTTTTCTTAAAAGAGAAAAGTAATAACCCACTGCACCTGGCATCCACTAGACCTTCACTACTTGCCAGCGCTAATTTCTACTGAAGAACTAAAGAACATGTCATTCTGCAGTGTCACTGCCTTTCCAACAAGACTGAGTTCCTTGAGCTGGCTCAGGTCAATGCCTGCAGCACGGTGGTGTTCCCTTGACCCTTTAGTTCCCACTATGGTTTTACTGAATCAAAGGATGAAAGTTTCAGAATAAATCGATAAAACAGAGAATAAACCCAATAGTGCTTTAATGAATTAGGTCTTAAATGTTTTATTTTACCTTGCATATTGATATTTGAAGAGAAAAGTTTATTAACTAGAAAAAAAGAGAGCGATTAGGGGAAGGGGGACAAGAGATGGAGACTTTAGCAATAGTCCAGAGAGATTAGCTTGGTGCTTTTGAAGAATTTATGATGATGGCACAGGGTTTTGTTACATTGATAGTTTTTTCCTCTAAAACAGGGGTGTCCTTAGTACTATTCTTATGCTTATAAGCCATAATTAGGAAATCGGAGGGTAATGAATGGATTAGACAGAAAGAGGAAAGAGATAAAAATAAAGGAGACAAGCCAGGACGAAAGGAAATGAACTGCAAAGTGGCAAAAGACAGGGAAAAACTGAAAACAAAAAGCACAAAACTTGCCTTCTTTCCAGTAGATGAATGAAATCATCCCCTTCCCGGACCACTGGCCCAGCCCCAGGGAAGATTGTGATATGATTGCCATGGGGTGGCCTCCAGAAGAGAGGAGAGGTGAGCTGTTGATATAAACAGGGCATCTCACTGTTTGGATTACATAACATAGGTAACTGAAAGGGTTCAGATGAACCGGAAACAAGGTCATATCTGTGGTCAATAGTTTGCAGTGTGTCTACCCACAAATTATTATTAGGCTTCCTGTGTGCCAGTCATTGCAGTAAACATTTTTTTAAACAAAATATCTATTTTAATTTCCATGATAACCCTGAGAAATGATATATTGCTCTCCTTTTTCTGGCAGATAAGGAACTGAGGCTTAGATATATTGAATAATTGCCTTAAGTCTATACTTAATTTGTGATGTAGCCAGAATGTGATTCCAGACATCCTTCACAGGCTCCCAGGGTCCTGAGATTTCACGGCTTGACTTACAGCTCAATAGGCACAAACAGGTTAAATGTGTTTATCATTACCTCTTTTTTAAGATGCCTACATTCTTTTTTAAAAAAACTGTGACATTGAACAGTATTTCGTTACTCAGTTTTTGCAATAAAATTTTTAATAAACTTCAAAGTTTGGATTCTCACTTTAAAGCAAGGAACACATCCCTTTGTAACTGGACAAGATATTCATCACTCTGAGGTTCGAAGGATATTTGCTTGCTCGTGTGTTGAAGGATAACGCAGCTGCCTGCAATGAACCCCTGATCACAGTCAGGGGAGGGGGATGGAGAAAGGGGCCTGATGGGAACAAACGGAACATCTGGCTGAAGAATTCAGATTTCCTTCTTTGGATTTTCCCTCTCTCAAGTGCCATTCATTGCACAACCTCTGATGATCAGTTATGATCCTTGGAAGTAAAGCTAAGTTGTTGGTCATACTGTCAATTTTTCTTCAGTACTATCATTTGTATTATGAAAGCCATGATGAAGGAAAAAAAGAAAGAAAAATTTAAAATGATGACTTCTCCCAGAAAGTTTGCAACTTGCAATATTTATAAAGGTTATTAGTGGGTTCTGTAACTGGATGTTACTTCATTTCTTTAATAATTAATCAAACATGAAATGAATCTATTATTATGGATAATTATTTAATGAAATCCATTAGTATAAAGTTCCAAAAAGCAGAATGCCAGCACTTCAACTGTAATTCAAAGATGTGTTTTTCCCTTAGAATCCACTTTATAGACAAGACGGTTTCTAAAAAGCAACACTTTTCACAGGAATAAAGCAGCACATCTGCTTCTAAACCCCGTTTTTCTCCTCCTCCTTCTGCAGGTTCCTACCTTCCCCTCTCTGCTTCATCACTTCTCAAAGCACTGCTACAGAAAGTTGACATTAAACTTAGAGTTGTAAGATGAGTTACTGATTCTGAGACTCTGCAGGTACTAGAACTGTCCCTGGAATCTTACCCATCCTAAGAACTAGGAAAAAGTTGCTTCCAAGCATTGGAGAGATTCAGATTGTTCTTCAACTGCCTTAGAAGATAGTTTAAGCTTCCCTTTTATCAGACCCCAGAAGCAAGTCAGTAATGCAGTCCCAAATTAACCTTGTCTTTTTGGTTCAGTGTGAGCTGGGCCCATTGGAATCATTGTCAACCAAGGCCCCCTGGCAAAGACAGGCCCTAACTCAGATCTGGGAGGCAAAGTTAAGACTGGAGGTCCCCCAAGCTTAGGGCTGGCCTACATTCATTGCTTGCTTAAATCTTCATTCTTTACTTGTTCTTCTTATTCTGCTCTGTTCCCTGGACACTTGTGAGGCATTGGAAATTGTACAGCAAGTAAGAACCTGTAGAGAAAAGGGACAAGGAGCCGTGGGAATAAAGTGGCCAACCACAAAATGATCATGACACTTGATGGCAAAGGAAAATGGACATCTGTACAAGAGATGAAAGAAGATTCCACCCAAGCTGTGGAAAACTTACGAGCAAGAGGAAAGTCTATGAATACAAGAAATATGGCAAGCCTGAAGCCATATCTGACCCCTGGAAAGTGGCCATGGCAGGCCCACAGTGGCCGAGTGGCATCCAACTGGCCAGGCTTCACTCACTCAGTCTCAGCAGCCCTGCCAGGACCATGGAAGGTAGCTAGGGACGGCTCTGCAATCAAAGCTTATTGTATTGTCAAGAAACAGAAACCCACTGAAGCTAACTCAACTGCAGAAGAGATTTATGACACTGAGATACGTCTCTGAATCTAAAGTTGGTAAACAAGATACAAATCCTGACTTCTAGGATCTGCAGAGCTTCCAGGAATAAAATTTCCATTTGTCTGTGCCAGTGTGGATTCTCCTCTTGACTTCTCACTCTATGCTTCCTCCACTCCCTTCTCTCCGCAGGTTCATTTCCTCATCAGGCTCTATGATCTTCAGAATGCTCACTCTAAGTCCGAGGTTCCCACGACTTCCCTGCTTCTAAGCACTCTTGACTGATCAAAGTCTCTGTACAAAATAGTTCGAATTTTGAGAAAACAGAAGAAGGAGAATTAATTCTTCCTGGGAGACTCAGTAAAATCTTCAAAGGAGCTGATTTACTGCTAGACTTGGAAAAACGTACTGAGTTTTTACAATAGGTAAGCATGGAACAGCCTTTTCTCAAAGCATTTTGGGCCGGGCGCGGTGGCTCAAGCCTGTAATCCCAGCACTTTGGGAGGCCGAGGCGGGTGGATCACGAGGTCAGGAGATCGAGACCATCCTGGCTAACATGGTGAAACCCCGTCTCTACTAAAAATACAAAAAACTACCCGGGCGTGGTGGCGGGCGCCTGTAGTCCCAGCTACTCGGAGGCTGAGGCGGGAGAATGGCGTGAACCCGGGAGGTGGAGCTTGCAGTGAGCCGAGATCGCGCCACCGCACTCCAGCCTGGGCGACAGAGCGAGACTCCGTCTCAAAAAAAAAAAAAAAAAAGCATTTTGGTATTTGAATCTCCCAACAGTGCCATGAAGTGTGTTGAGCAGATTATTTCGATTATATAAATGAGAAAACTAAGTCCTACAAAAGGTAAATTAATTGACCAAGGCCATGTAGCCAGTGTGGGGTGCATTCCAGACTAGATCCAAAGTTTTCTGACTTCTAATTCACTGATTTTTCTATTCGTTCATGTGTAGAGATGAAAGAATGAGTCTCTTTCATTGCCATTGATAAAATAAAAACTTCAGCCAAATTAAATTTAAAAGAGTTTAATTGAGCAATGAACGATTTGTGAATTGAGCAACCTCCCGAGCCAGAGTACGCTCAGACTCCAGTGCAACTACGTGGTGGAAGATGATTTAGGGACAGAAAAAGGAAAATGATGTATGGAAAAGGGAAGTGAGGTACAGAAACAGCCAGATTGATTACAGTACAGCATTTGCCTTATATGAACATGGTTAGAACAATTGGCTGCATTTGATTGGCCAAAATTCCATGATTGGCACCAGTGTGGGCTACTGTCTGTTTACACCTCTGTTTGTTATAGTTCATGATGCACAGAGAAACCTTTAGGCTGAACTTAAAACACGTCAAGAGGCAGCTTTAGGCTAAACTTGATTTAATACCATCAATAGCCCTGGAATTGGGACTGATATTACTATAATTTTAACTTGCCTTTCTCAAGTTCAATCTCCATCACGTCCTTTGCAAAAACTCATGTATTTGTTGAATATATCTGTCTAAGTCATGATGGGAAACCAATGCCATATTTAAACAATTTGATTTGGGAAGAGTTTAATAGACAGATTATTTAGAGGTGCGGGCAGGGTTTAGGGGAACCAACAAAGAATAGTGCAGGATTCCCAAACTGGCAACAGCACGGATCCATCATCACTGTCCCTCAGTCTGAGGGGCAAAATGAGAGCCGAGTCACCAGAACGTCGAGAGGGTAGCATGGAGAAGCCACCTGGTCAAAGCTGTGGCTTTCACAGAAGGACGCAGCCAACCCCTGCCAACAACCGCCCTCTCTTCCAGTTTTCAGAACTCCTGCCAGTGAGCCCACTGATTCATTGGCTGATTCCTCTGGAAGCCAGAGAGTATGGGGAATCCTCGTGGACATCAAGCTTCCTAAGGAAATAGAGAGAAACTGAGACTGAAGAGGCAAATGAGAAACATCCAATACAGGGAATAAGGGGAGAAATTCAACATGGGAGGCCAGCCGTGGTTTCTGATCTGTTTTGTGTCAATCTCCTTTCCCACCCACACAGTCCTCTAAAACTGCACTAACACAGGCACACACACACGTGCACACACACCCCATTCTCCTTCTCCTTTCCCCTTGCTGTTTCCTTTTATATTTTGGAAATCTGACCATTCAAGTCAGTGCCCTGGGTTTTCAGCCAGGAATCCACTCCAGGTCAATGGAGCCAAATCAGTTGGTCTCTTGGTCATTGCAAGTCCTGAACTGAACTCAAGGATGCATCCTGCCAAGGTGAAGGATGAGTAGCAAAGGAAGCACTTATATAATTCTATAGTATTCCAAACCCTGTCCTTTTCAAGACCTTCTTCATATTGTCAGAGTGGCAGCTCTGTGGGGTCATTTTGAGGAAAAAATCTTGGCGATTCAGACTGAGGTTTTTCATAAGTTCTGGCTGTGTGAGCCAGTGACGCCATTTGTGGACCAGCTGCAACCAATCTGCTGTCTTCCACGCTAGGACCAGGGGCTAAGGTGGGCCCACCTGAATTCGTTATGACAGATCAGTCCTTCACAGCAGTCAAAAGAATGCTCTTAGAGGGCACAACCTGGAAATATTATCTTTCTTCTTTTCTTTTTTGACTGTTAATGTAACTGGGTATCCAAAAGTTTATTTTTGTGGAGAAGTAATTCCTTGATTTATTTTGCTAATGAATGAAGTTCATCTTAATTTGCACTTTTGAAAATTTCATAGACATGAATTACATTTGTAACCTTATCCAGTGATGTTTTTCCCCTCAGAGTCTTGATAGGAAAGGCAATTTTATTGTAAGATAGAAAAGTGACAGTTTAAAAGGGATGGGAAGGTAGTGGTATTTATTATACATCATGATTAATTTTACAAGAGCTGATACTTTAACAACTGTGGGCCCATTAGAGTAAACCAAAATATTATTATTATTATTATTATTATTTGAGATGGAGTTTCACTTTTGTTGCCCAGGCAGGAGTGCAATGGCACGATCTCGGCTCACCGCAACCTCTGCCTCCCAGGTTTGAGCGATTCTCCTGTCTCAGCCTCCCAAATAGCTGAGATTACAGGCATGCACCACCACGCCCAGCTAATTTTTGTATTTTTAGTAAAGACGGGGTTTCATCATGTTGGTCAGACTGGTGTTGAACTGACCTCAGGCGATCCGCCTGCCTCGGTCTCCCAAAGTGCTGGGATTACAGGCGTGAGCTGCCACACCTGGCCGAGTAATCCAAAATGATGTTCAAATGATACTGAAACGATGTTTCTTAAATCAGAGGTCTTAACTCAATGGCGGGCAGGTGGGATGATCCTAGAGAGTTATCTGGTGTGACTAAAGGTGTTTCCCCATCCCCTACCTCATGGCTGCCACCCCAGAGCCCCTCATACCCCTTCTGGCCAGTTATTCCTCCCAGGGGAGGTTGCCCATTCATGTGAGACTTTCCTCAGTTCCGTCTCATTGCTTTTTACTTCTCCTGCCATAAGCAACAAGGAGTTCAGTTGTCCTGGGATTATTTTATCCTAGAGACATCTCAAAACAGTGCAAGGAGGACTCCAGGAGTTTTTAAGGTAGAAGAACAAAATCTCCCACAATAGGGCAATATTTTGCAGAAAAGGAGATTTTCAAAGGGAAGAAGGAAGTTGATTATTTGGGAAACAGAATGTCTGGTTTTTATCTTCCCTGCCTTGCCTTCTAAATTCTTTTTTCTTGGCTGAACTTTTAGAAGTTGGGAGGAAGTTTGGAGTGTTTCTAATGTGTCAACTGGCAAAGTTTAAGAGCTTCACAGAACAATGGCTAGCTCTAGTCTAATGATCTCTGCTATATGAAGGTTTGAATGTTAAGTCAGATATAGGCAAAACTGTGAAGTAGGAAGTTTTCTCTTCTCCCAGCTCCTCTTCCGTCTCATCATGCTGGCTAGTTTCTCAGAACACATCCTTCTGTACCTCTTATTCCTAGCCCATGGTATCCCTTAGTCACAACCTTTGCATTTTTGAACCCATCAAACAATCAATTCACTTGACTTCAATTCTCACGGTATCCAACCAAAGGAAGTTAGCTAGTTCTCACAGATAGGAGCAGAGAACTAAGGAGTTAACAGGTAACTAGGCAGGTAATGTATTTGTGTTTAAACTGGGGCATCTTGGAGACTTTGCTCAAATATAGAGAAATTACAGGCAATTTGGAGACCGTTAATGTGCGACAGGGCAGTTGTGTTCTGGGGAGACAAGCCTTTTGGGAGCCTTCCATTCTTGTTATTTCGACCTCAGTTCTGCTTCTTTCACACAGGGTTGACACTTACAGTTTAACTGCAGGAATGGTTGGGAGGTGGGGTCAGAACCTCCAGACCTGAGACCCAAATGTGGGAGAATTTTGTAGCTGTTTGGTTTTGTTTGTTTGGTCTTTGAAACGCACAAGCCAGACGCCACTCAGTAAGATCCAAGATTAGTGGCACTGCTTGCTGCCTGATGACTAAGGCAATTAAATAAGTCTCGGTGCTGGCACAGCACCGCAATAACAAATCCCATAGTGTCAAATGCCTCTGCCAGACGGATTGCTCAAACCTTTGGAAGCATTCTCAAGTACACATAGTTAATCACTGCAGGCCCAGTTCGTGGAAAAATGACATGGTACTTGTGTGGGCGGAAGGTTCCTGTCACTTTCCTTGGGCCATCAATCCCATTGTCAGCTTCTATAGCCAATATTGTCCTGATTCCCCTTCTTGGGGCTCATGATATTTAAGTATTAGAAATGTGATGAATTTAGGAGACCTCATGATATTTTTTCTAAATATTTTAGATTTTTCTAGAACAGGCCTGATTTCAAATATCCTGTCCCATTGCCTTGAAAAGTCCATCATACTCATCATATTGTGTCTCAATTTTTACTTTAAAAGCAGGTTATAGCATTTCTTCTATTTGGCTTATTAAAGAATGTAAGTTACTTGCCCAAGAGGGATGTATATATCGAAAAGTATGTTAAGCCTTGTGAAAACCTAATTAAATCTAATATTAAATACACTTATGCCAATAAATCAACAAGGCATTTATTTTTCCTTCAATAAGTGTTTACCATGTTCAGGGAACTTGATGAGATAGAGACTCAGCCTGCTGTGATCTCTCTCTTCAAGGAGTTTACAGTTTGATTGAAGATGAATGCACTCGTGAATGATTGTGAACAAGAAGCATAGATAATGTGATAATTGCCCGGCCCAGATTGTTACTGTTGTAGAAGTTCAGGAAGAGGGAAACAAGTATAGGAAGAAATAGTCAAACAAGTCTTAGAAAGGGGGTGGCAGATGGCCTTGACCTCTAAGGTCTTGCTAGACTTGGGTAGACCCAGAGGAAGAGTGTCCATATAGGAAAAATACTGAAGCAAAGAGACTGTGGTGGGCATATATACCAAGATTCGGCTGCAGGGGTGGAGGGTTTGTCTGATGAGAAAGGAGACAAGAATGAAGATAGGTACGGTTGGAATATGGAAAGCCTCAGGACAGGCAGAAGCACTCAGACTTAATGGAGTAGTCTGGGGAAAACCACTAAAAAGTTCTGATGAAGAGTTAAATTTCAGGACCCTTAAGCTGGATAAGAAGCAGGACAAACTAAGGTCTTCCATCATGATTCAGATAATAGTAAGAAGGCCTTAGACTAACTTGGTATAAGTGACATGGAAAAGGAAAGAGAGATGTAAGTGATTGAAAAAGATCTATTAAGACTAGGTGCAAGAAGCCAGGTGCGGTGGCTCACGCCTGTAATCCCAGCACTTTGGGAGGCCGAGGCAGGCAGATCATGAGGTTAGGAGATCGAGACCATGCTGGCTAACATGGTGACATCCCATTTCTACTAAAAGTGCAAAAAATTAGCTGGGCGTGGTGACAGACACCTGTAGTCCCAGCTACTCAGGAGGCTGAGGCAGAAGAATGGCATGAACCCAGGAGGCAGAGCTTGCAGTGAGCCAAGATCACACCACTGCACTCCAGCCCGGGCGACAGAGCGAGACTCCATTTCAAAAAGAAAGAAAGAAAGAAAAAAAAAGACTAGGTGCAAGAAATAAAGAAAAATGGGTCACAGTCTACTCCAAACCCAGCCGCTGTGTCTGTGGCAATCACTGAATAAATCTGCATTACATGGAATTGAGAGAATGTTGATGCCACTGACGGAAAGGAGACTACAGAAAGTATTCTACTTTGGTTTGAATTTATGATTGTAAGATGATGAAGTCCAAATGAAAGTATCTCTTAGATAATCAATGAGGTGCATAGATCTCAAGTGAAAGGTCATAAAAAAAAGAATCACTGGAAAGAATGAGATGCTGAAGCCATGATAAAGGCTGAACATTCCCAGGAAGGGAGCCTTTTAACCCTTAAATTTGAAGACTGGTTATATCCTACATGGAAGGTCTGGCCAGTGATGAGCAACATTACAATAGCAGAGCTGTGTACATAATCTTACCAACTTGATCAAATAGCCTTTTAGCATTGAAACACTGTGTAAGAGATAGTTTGAAAATATATTGACTTCTGCTATATTAAAAAAATAAAATTTCAAAATTAATGGAATGTGTTTCAAACCTCCAGCCTGACGCAATAAGTGAATCAACATGGTATGTGGGGGTGGGAGGGGGTTGAGGGTTGAAAAATTACCTATTTGGTACAATGTTCACTGTTTAGGTGATGGGTACACTAGAAGCCCAAACCTCACCACTACACAATATATCCATG
Source organism: Theropithecus gelada (assembly GCF_003255815.1). Classification (NCBI taxonomy): domain Eukaryota; kingdom Metazoa; phylum Chordata; class Mammalia; order Primates; family Cercopithecidae; genus Theropithecus; species Theropithecus gelada. Next base: position 117,816,909 of record NC_037671.1, read on the forward strand.
TAACAAACCTGCGCATGTATCCCTTGAATCTATAATTTAATATATATATGTGTGTGTATATGTATGTGTATATATATACATATATATATATATTTTAAAAGGCAAATATAAGCATGTTTAAAAAAACCATGGTGTGTGGCATAACTTGTATCTTCCACCATCTTTGTTTCTAGAATACTATGCCGCGGTTAAGTAGGGTAGGTTTTTCTATGGAGCTCTGACATATATTGTATTACAACTATCTTGCTATGTTGCAGTTGTTATTATCCTGATTCTTACCTGAGAAAACCAAATATCACAAAAATTTGGTAGCTTGCTTCAGATCAAATAGTCAGTAAATGGCAGAAATAAGGCTATTACCAAGATTTTCTTGTTTCAAATGCCATGCTTTTTCTGCTATGTGATGAGAAGCCATGTTCAATGGCAATGCAGAAAAGGTGGGACCTCATCCAAAAAGCCAGATGAACAAATTCCTGCAATGCTAGGTCTCCAAGAAGAGTTTCAAGGGCACAGACTGCTAACTTCTTTTCACTATCTGTATCCCACAGGGCATATGCACATGTACACATACACATGCACACACATACACACACACAAATCTGCAAGGCCTCTTGGGATCAGGAGGTGAGTTATAGTCCATTGCAGGTACATAGTTGTGGGATACATGAGAAGTAATTATGCTGCTATATATTCATACTTAATAAATATTGGTGCGTTGCTATTTACAAACTTTCAAACCACTGATACAGATGAACAAAGTTCGTTTTCAGAGCAAAAGCCCACCATTTCTACTCTTCACCAACAGTTGGCACCACGATTGTGCCCAGACATTTTAATCTTGGCTTAAGTTTGTTACTCTGTGGCCAAAATCATAAACTCAAGCAGGTAAAGTAAATGAATGAAGTGAGACCAAGGTAAGGCAATAGGGAGTGAAACTGTGAACGACTGTGGAGTGTCTGCCCAGTCAAAAGTGGACAACCAAATCTCAGCTCTAGACCATTGCTGTCATGCAGGTTAGAGGCCCACTATTGTAAGATATCCTGATTTTTCAAGATAGTATGAACATTAATGTGAAAATTCTGACTTTCATTTGAATGCTCTTGGTTTGTTAATTTGGCAGCTAATTCACATAGCAGCACTGTGTAGACGAAACACATGCACATCTGCAGGCCAGATTGTGTTTGTGTGTTTTGTTTTGTTTTTTGACATGGAGTCTTGCTCTGTTGCCCAGTCTAGAGTTCAGTGGCATGATCTCAGCTCACCGCAACCTCTGGCTCCCAGGTTCAAGCAATTATCCTGCCTCAGCCTCCTGAGTAGCTGGGACTATAGGCATGTACCACCATGCCCGGCTAATTTTTGTATTTTTAGTAGAGACAGGGTTTCACCATGTTGGCCAGGCTGGTCTCGAACTCCTGACCTCAGGTGATCCACCTGCTTTGGCCTCCCAAAGTGCTGGGATTACTGGCATGAGCCACCGCGCCCAGCCTGTGTTTGTGTTTTTTGAGTTAGTTTACTAATATCATTAACTTCATTATTTCCAAAAAGTGCAAACTAGGAAGAGTGATGAGAGTCATAAGAAGAGAGCCAAGAAAGTTAAGAAAGTCTTAACTAATGCCATCAATATGCATGTTCTCTGGAAAAGCCTAACTTTACACAGATACGGATATTTTAATTGATTTGAAAGTGATACTTTGGATTCATGAACCAATGGACTTACAAACAGCTTTTAAGATCCTTATGTGTCATCAAAAGTGCCAACAATAAACATTTATACCATGAACCTTCTTTAAAAAGGGATTCTCTTAACATATTTATATAAGGGATGCTGCTCTGTGACTCCAGGAAGGTTGAAAGCCTCTGAAATATTTTAAAAGTTACATCCAACCAGCCAGGCTCATGCCTGTAATCCCAGCACTTTGGGAGGCCGAGGTGGGCAGATTGCCTGAGCTCAGGAGTTTGAGACCAGCCTGGGCAACACAGTGAAACCCCATCTCTATTAAAATATAAAAAATTAGCTGGGCGTGGTGGCATGTGCCTGTAATCCCAGCTACTTGGGAGGCTGAGGCAGTAGAATCGCTTGAACCTGGGAGGCAGAGGTTGCAGTAAGCCGAGATTGCGCCACTGCACTCCAGCCTGGGTGACAGAGTGAGACCCCAGCTCCAAAAAAAAATAATAAATAAAAGTTACATCAAACATGAATTTTGAAGGCAAGATTAGTTGAGAAAAAAACAATTTTATCACTAATTAAGAGAGGGACTGGAGAAAAGATATTCTGGTATGGTGATAAAACTACATGGAATTTTTAATCAGAAGGCCTGAACTTTAATCTTAGCTCTGTTATATATATCTACCTTACCTTAAGCAAGTCTTGTAACATTTATGTATTTAATTTCATTTTTATAGAGTGGGAGTTAATAATTACCTTCCTTACAAAATTGTATTAATTATGTAATAATACAATGTTTCTAAATCAAAAAACTGAACAAGCATTTATTTTTTTTTATTACTGTTATAATGATAATGAGGAAGAAGAAGATGATGTTGGAGAAGAATAAATATATAAGATGAAGTGCATAAAGCAGAAATCATTTGCACTCTGTGAAAAACAAATCTTCCTCAGTTCTTTCTAGACTGAAAGAGAATACAGACTTCTCAGGGACACTGCTATGAAGGACACTAGTACCAAAACAATGTGAGCATGGGAGAACAACTGCATCCCAAAGCAGTTCAAGCAAAACTATCCTCAGGATTGGAACACAATAAGTCCTGGACAGTGATTTTTAACAGTTTACCCTTACTTTTATAATTAAAATCATTTTTGTTGCATTGAAAAAGCTTGACTAGAGAATGAGATATATGGGGGTGCATACATCTGCACTGTGATTTCCAATACAGAAAGGTGCAAATGATAAGAGGAGGCCAACTCCCATTACATTGAGGGAGAATCCAGTGCTGGGATATGGGTAGTAAATGAAGGATCCTAGTGAAGTAGGTACTATACTGCCACATTTATATTATTTTACATTAAATTTATATATTAGGTTGGTGCAAACATAATCATGGTTTTTACCATTACTTTTAATGGCAAAAAAAGTACATTTGCACCAACCAACTGTATATATACGTATATATATACACACACATGCACACATATACATGTGTATATATAGAAATTTATATCATTTTATAGCTAGTCTTTGACACCATATATGTCATGATTTCTTTAGCTAATTTATTAATTTTAAAAGATTTTGAAGGAGACATCCATTTCAGCCATGACTGAATAATTAGAGCTGGATTTACCCTCCCATCATAAACTACTAGAAAATTGGCAAGATAATAGGCAAATAGCTTTGGGATATTAGGCAACAGGCAATGCTGGAATGTGATTCCTGGGAGAATAGAGACAAAAAGTGAACCCAGCTATCTGCTTGAGGGTGTTTCTGGATCATGAATCTTGGAGAGGGATTCATTTTACTCATGGAGACACAGACCAAATTATGAGGAGGCTAAATTGGCTACAACACGTAGGGCAGAGTACTGGCTGGTGTGGGGAAGTGCATGGAGAAAGAGCTCATGAAAATTTCATAAGGATCAACACCATATTAAATGTAAATGGTTCAAACACTTTGATTAAAAGAGATTGTCAAATTGGATAAAAAAGAAAGACTCAACTGTATGCTGCCTACAAGAAACTCATTTTACACATAAAAACACAAATAGGTCAGAAGTTAGAAAGATAAAACAAGATCTATCATACTAACATTAAAAAGTAAATAAGAGAAATATAGTTTCTATGTTAATACTAAACAAAATTAATTTCACAGCAAAGAATATTACCAGAAACAAGTTATTTCATAATGATAGAAGTTAATTAATCAAGAGAACAAAAAAATCCTAAATGTATGTGCACTTAATAATAGATCTTTAAAATATATGAAACAGAAATGAATAAACTGCAAGGAGGAATAGACAATTTACAATTATAATTGGAGAGTTCAGCACCCCTACATGTCTTTCTCAATAATTGATCAAGTAAATAGACATAAAATTAGTAAGGATATAGAAGATTTAAACAACTCTGTCAACCAAATTGACCTAATTGATATGTGTAAGATATTCCACTGAACAACAGCAGAATGTTCATTTTTCTCAAGTGCACACAGAACATTTACTAAGACAGACCACGTTCTTGGGACAAAAAAGAAGTCTCAAAAAATGTAAAAGGGTTCAAGTCTCACAAAATGTATTTTCTGACCAAAATGGAATTAAATTATAATCCATAACAGAAAGTAATCTGGAAACAATCTTCAAATATTTGGCAACAAAGTAACACACTTTTAAACAATCAATGGTCAAAGAAGAAATCAAAAGACTACAAAGTATTTTAAACCAAGTGAAGGTGAAAACACAAAATTCCCATACTTGTGTGATGCAACTAAAGCAGTAATAAAAAGTATTAAAAAGGATAAAGAAGTATTAACTGTTTTATACTAACAAATACTATACTAATAAATTTGACAATATAGATTAAATGGACACATTCCTTGAAATATAAATGGCTGAAGTTCCTATAAGCAGAAAAAAATAACCTGAATAGGACTTAAATCTATTAAAGAAATTGTAGTTAAAAACTTTCCCACAAAGAAAAATCCAGGCCCATATGACTTAACTGAGGAATTCTAGCAAACATTTAAGAAAAAATGAATACCAATTTTATGCAAACCCTTCCAAGAAATTGAAGAGAAGAGATTATTTCCCAATTCCTTTTATGAGGCCAGCATTACAAACATATTGCAAGGAAAAAAACCCTGCACATATATGATCAATTCAGTTTTGACAAGGTGCCAAGATAATTCAACAAAGAGAGACTTTTTAAAAAATGTTGCCATAAAATCTGGACATTCAAGTCAAAAATAAATTAAATAAATAACCTCAACTCTTACTTCATACTATATACAAAACATAACTTGAGTTGGGTCATAGTCCTAAGTGTAAACTGTAAAACTACATAACTTCTAAAGGAAACCTAGGAGAAAATCCTTGTGATACTGGTATAGGCAAAGGTTTCTAAAGATGGAAGAAGAAATTATACTATGGCAAAATTATAAACTTTTATTCTTTGAAATACACCTCAAACAAAATATGTAAACAATCAATAAACTAGGAGATCTTTGCAGGACACATCTGTGTAAAATGACTTGTATCAAGAATCTGTAAGGATCCTTGTAACTTAGTAAAAACAAAACCAAAAACAAAACAAATGGGCAAAAATTTTAACAGATGCTTCACTGAGAAAATACAGTTAGAAAATAAGTGCTTAAAAAGATACTCAACATCATTAATCATTCAGAAAATGCAAATTAAGAACACAATGGAAATTATTACACACTTACTGGATTGGCTAAAAATTTTTAAACAAACAGTACCAAGTGTAGACAAAGATCTACACTTTCAATGTAGATGAAATTTCATATATTACCAGTGAGAATACAAAATTGGGCAGTTACCTTAGAAAACAGTTTGGCAGTATTTTAGAAAGTTCAGCATACTATTGGACCCAGCAATTCCATTTGTAGGTATTTAATTAAAAGAAATGAAAGATATATATTCACAGAAAGACATGCATGCAACTTTATAGCAGCTTTATTCATAATTTTCAAACACAGGAGTTATTTAAATGTCTATCAATCAATAAATGGATAAACAAATTGTGGTTTATCTATACAATGAAATATTACTCAGCATTAAAGAGAAACAAACTGCCAATACCACAGCATGGATGAATCTCAAATGCATATTACTAAATGAGAGAAACCAATCTGGAAAAGCTACAATACAGGGTTGTTCCAATGATGTGAAACTTCTGGAAAGGGCAAATCAGATCTATAGCTGCCAGAAGCTGGAGGTGGAGGGAAGGGATTGACTACAAAGGGCTACAAGGGGAACTTTCCAGGTAATAATAGTTTATTTTTTATTGTGGTAGTCATTATAGGACTATATACATTTGTCGAACTTTATTGAATGTACACTTAAGAAGAGTTAATTACACTATTGGAAATTATATCTCAATAAACTTGACTTGAAATAAAGAAGATAATGGGAGGAAAATTGTTACTGTATAGAGTGATAGGTGCAGTCTAGGGAGCACTACAGGCTCATAAAGATTCACAGGATCTTTACCATGAGAACCATGCTTTGATCATCTTTAATCTTATATTTGAACAACCTCAGAAGCTCCTATGAAATCACATTTTCCTTTAAACCCAACCATAGTAACTTAATATACATAGTAACTTCCACACCTGGAAAAATTACCCTGAAATATATAGTCTGCTGACACCTGTCTCCTCATCCATTCCAGGAAGGGAAATAGTTGAAAGTCTGTGTGACAGGAAACATCTTGAAAACAAAAGCACATTCTATGTCCCTAAAACAAAACAAAGAAAACTGCAAATAGTTACCTCTATGCGCTCACTTAGATTAGTTAAAATTCAGAAGACTGGCAGGACTAACTGGGGCTAATGTGAAGCAACTGACGCTTGCAGACATTGCTGGTGAGGACGTAAATGGAAACAACTATGGTTCTGCATGCTTCCATTTACATGAAGTTCCTTCATAGGGAAATCTAATCAACTACAGAGAGCAGGTCAGTGCTTGCCTGGGGCTGAGTGTACAGAGGGGGTCTAACTGCAAGGGGGCACAAGGAAACTTTTGGGGTGCTGAAATGTTCTTCATTGTAGTGGTGGTTACAGGGGTGATTATTTTTGTCAAAATTACTAAACTTGACACTTAAATGGCTACATTTTATTACATACAAATTATATCACAATAGTGTAGATTTATTTTAAGAAGACTTTTAAAGGCATCTATTTCCTGTAGTGCAGTAGACTGGATGTACTTTTTAACTCATTCAATAAAAACAAATAAAAATGTAGGTTAATATTTAATGCTTACATAGTTTCAATTATGAGCTTGCTATTCACAGCTAAGACACATAGTAGGTTATTATTGTTTTTTCTTTTCCATGCATTAAATTTTTTTTTTCATTTAGATTTGTGGAAATAAAAACCCACCAATGAGAACAAACAAAGGCTATTTATTCAGAGCTTGCAATAGCAGGGGAATCAGCCACCATCACTTGCATTCCGGCCGAAACTCAAGGCAGGCAGAGGAGCGGGGAAATCGTTAGAGTGGTTTCAGGTGTGCCCTGGTTAGAAGCTGTTGGCAGCTGGAGGCAGGCTAACAGGAAGTGGAGCATCCTATGTGATTGGTTAAAGGAGAATATTTGGCTTTCTCTGGTCCTAAATTGGAAGCAGGAACAAAAAATAAGGAAGTTGTCAGTTATTAATCAAATCCTGGCTGATTTTTTTTATTATTATTATACTTTAAATTTGGGGATACATGTGCAGAATGTGCAGGTTTGTTACATGGGTATACACGTGCCATGGTGGTTTGCTGCACCCATCAACCTGTCATCTACATTAGGTGTTTCTCCTAATGCTCTCCCTCTCCTAGCCTGCCAAGCCCCAGCAGATCCCGGTGTGTGATGTTCCCCTCCCTGTGTCCATGTGTTCTCGTGGTTCAACTCCCACTTATGAGTGAGAACATGCAGTGTTTGGTTTTCTGTTCCTGCGTTAGGTTGCTGAGAGTGACGGTTTCCTGCTTCATCCATGTCCCTGGCTGTTTTAACTGACTGTTACAGGGACTGTTTGCCTTCATGGACCAGTTGCTAGAAATAACAGTCAAACTTTGTACAAATCTCACTTGTAGATAACTGGCTGGTTTCCTGGGCTGGTTGCTGTAGATAATGAATTGGTTTCTGGGGCTGGTTGCTCCAAGTGGTGGGTCAGAGTTCTATTTTGGTATGTAGTCTGGCCATTGTCTGTATATTCAGTCTGTCGGGTTTCTATGACCTTATCCTGAATGTAAGCCCTAAGTCATCATCAGATATCTCAATCTCTTCTCAAGTTCTATCACTTTAATCTTCATAAGGAAAATTACTGGGGATCTTTTAGTCTGTCTCCATCTAAACACCTGTGTCCTGGGGAGCACGCTGCCCTGTCCCCTGGGGGATGTCTTTCTCCCCTTTCCTGTATGGGATCTCTTCATTCTTCCTCTCCATGCCTTCCTTTATCTTGGTTCATGCTCCTATTTTAGTGGTACATATCAACTTCTCAAGAAAAATTCCATGAGTGGTAAAACTGTGGGGAGTTTGCACTCCCAAAACTCACCTTAGCCCAACTTCACTTATAAATAACATGGATAGGTAGAAATTCTTTTAGAAAATGTTTTTCTTCAGAATATTTTCCTTCAGTGTTTTAGGCATTGCTCCATTGCTTTTTTTTTTTTAACCTTCAAATGCTGCTGTCTTTTTATGTATTTATTTATTTATTTGAGATGGAGTCTCGCTTTGTCACCAGGCTAGAGTGCAGTGGCATGATCTCAACTCACTGCAGCTTCCACCTCCTGGATTCAAGCAATTCTCCTGCCTCAGCCTCCCGAGTAGCTAGGACTACAGGTGTGTGCCACCACACCCTGCTAATTTTTGTACTTTTAGTAGAGACAGGGTTTCACCATGTTTGCTAGGATGGTCTTGATCTCCTGACCTTGTGATTCGCCCACCTTGGCCTCCCAAAATTCTGGGGTTACAGACGTGAACCACCGCACCTGCCCTGACTTTCCTTTTCTTAGAGCACCTAATTTAGAAAATTTGCAATTATAAATTCTTTCTCTGCCCTCTTTGGGATATCAATCTCCTCCCAGCTTCTTGCCAGTTTTACAACCCAGGAATGTCTTTCTCAAGGACCTGGGAATCATCCCTTTGACATGTAATCACCGAGAAAGATGGCCTTCTCTGTGGATGGGTAGGAGCCTGGCTTTGATAAACACAGGCTAGCAAACACAGATGCCCGATCACACTGACCCACCTCTCCCTACCCTCCAGTACTTTTCCACTGGCTCATTCCAGAATTTAAAAACTCTCCCACCTTTTGTTTTTGTAGAATTGTGTTCAATCTCTTTCCCTTATTGCAACAGTCTTGAATAACATCTTCCTTAACTGTTTAACTCTGGCTGGTGCAATTTTTCTTTTATGATGTTTACATTTTTTTAAAAAATTATTTGTATCAGTAGCTAATAAAAGCAAATGTTTTATCTGAAAAGACATCACATTTTTTCCTTTTTTCTTATTATACTTTAAGTTCTAGGGCACATGTGCACAATGTGCAGGCTTGTCACGTATGTATACACATGCCATGTTGGTGTGCTGCACCGTCGACTCGTCATCCACATTAGGTATACCTCCTAATGCCATCCCTCCACCTTCCCCCTACCCCATCACAGGCCCTAGTGTGTGATGCTCCCCACCCTGTGTCCAAGTGTTCTCATTGTTCAATTCCCACCTATGAGTGAGAACATGCGGCATTTGGTTTTCTGTCCTTGCGACAGTTTGCTCAGAATGATGGTTTCCAGCTTCATCCATGTCCCTACAAAGGACATGAACTCATCCTTTTTTACAGCTGCATAGTATTCCATGGTGTATATGTGCCACGTTTTCTTAATCCAGTCTATCATTGATGGACATTTCGGTTGGTTTCAAGTCTTTGCTATTGTGAATAGTGCCGCAATAAACATACATGTGCATGTGTCTTTATAGCAGCATGATTTATAATCCTTTGGGTATACACCCAGTAATGGGGTGGCTGGGTCATATGGTATTTCTAGCTCTAGATCCTTGAGGAATCGCCACACTGAGATCACATTTTTGACACATCATCTAACTTAGTAAATGTTTCTTGAGAGGGTGTATTGTAATTGCATTATGCCAGGCCTTGAAGACACAAAAATAAGCAATACATTCAGAAAAAGGACAACTACATCCCAAAACATCTACTTTCATCATTGAATTTGATGTGTTTACTTATAACTGAGACAAAGACTAGCTTTGAGACTTCAGACAAATGCAGACCCCTCACTGTACCTCTGTCCTGCTCTCAAAAAGCAATATTGGACTACATGGTTTCTAACTTTCCTGTTTGACTCCTGGATTCTGAGAAAGTTTTGAAATAACTCAACAAGTTGCTTTTGGCAATAAAATTGCTAAAATAATTTAAAATTTTTTACTTTAAACAATTTTTTAATGTTAATAGCTTATTTTAAATGTTGGTAGAATTGGATAAGAATAATACGGAATTAAACTAAGCATAGCTGAATACTCTGAGAGGTATTTACAAATCAATACAGGAGCCTTATCTGAAATCCTACCAATTTATTTTTTTTCAGCAGGATGTAGTTTCAATGTCCAAAAATGTACCTCTGGAGAATATTACATTTTGGAGCCTGCTAAAAGTTTTTCTATAAATACTCCACCAAATGAAAGAAAACAAGCCATCAGCAATCACTCTGACGGATTTATTGAGTGGCCCAGAGTGCTGGACTCTAGTCCCAACCGTTGACAGGTTATAAAGGCAGCAGAGTCATCATTCAAATGGATTTAAGTGCCCATTGTGTGTAAAGACCTTTCTTACCTCTCAAGGCTAACAAGTTAAGATGGATAACAGGAGTCTTTTAGCCTTAAAGGGTGCTTGGCGTAGCAAATTACAAACGAAGAAAAGATAACTTCACTCCAACTCCTGGCTAAGCTTATCCCAACAGTGTTGGTGAGGTTTTGGAGAACTAGAAGTAATCTGCAGGCTTAAATTCATTTTTCAATCTATTCCCACTTACTATTTGCATCACCATGGGAAGGCTTACTCAACTCCTTTGAGTCTCAGAGAGTTGTTGGAAGAATCAAATGACATAGATTATGTGACATGCTTAGCACAGTGCCTGGGATATAAAATGTGTTCCAAAAGTATTCGCTGAAATTTTTAATATTAAGTAAGAGTCAATATGAGAGATAGCAACAATATTAAAGGTGGGAGTTTAGTTCACTGTGTATTTATTGTAGGGAGTCAGAATTTGCCACCTCAAAATATGCCATTGGCATAAGGATTATTTTGAGCTGAAGACAGTTGAAAAACAGCAGATGCAGGAAGAGCTTTCTGACCTTCCCCTTTCTGTCTAAAAGTAGGACATAAAATTTCCCATGAGAAAGGTGCCCTTGCTGTACCAGGAAGAGTAGAATAACTCTTGATAACCAGATTCTTACCAGCCCAGAGATGAAATCTACATAACAAACCTTAGGAAAACAACTTGTCTTTCCTCACATATTTACCTTCCCACCCCTGAAAGTCTAAACCCCTTTTCCTTATCACTTGTCTACGAGTTTATCATTCTTTGTTAACATGCTCTATAAGCTCCAAGTTCTAATCGCCCCTTTGAGAAACCAATCACCAGATTTCTCATGAATGTATTCATGCTGCATGTGTGAATCAACTGTGTTTTTCTCTTATTCATCTGCCTTTTTTCAGTTTAATTTCCAGTGTCCCTGTCATAGAAGCCAAGTGAGGAGAGGAAGAGTTTTTTTAATCTCCCCTACATATGTGTATATGTGATAACTCTGTCTATTTAGAGGAATAATGATCTTATCTATTGATTCAGGAAGGCCCTATGGAGGAGGTAAAAAAAGTCACAGGATTGATTCCAAGTAGTTTTGTTAAGGCATGTTAAAGCAAACTACATTATATGGCCTGAGAAGGACTGCGTACTTGTATATCTGAGTCCTTGTGGATGAACTGTCACCTAGCTTAATAGGCAGACAAGATTGAAAACCTAATTTAGGAGTATGTGCCTGTAACAATAGCTGAGTCTTGGCCTATCCCAACAGCCATACTTCAATCACTCGTAGACTGCTAAGTGTTCAAATCGTGTTCAAATAAGACAAACATCAACCTGTAACCAATCCAGTTGTTTCTATACCTCACTTCCAATTTCTATACATCACTTCCCTTTCTTTGTCTCTAAATTTGTTCTTACCATGAGACATCCCTGGAGTCTCTCTAGACCTGCTATGATTCTGGGGGCTGCCTGATTCATGAATTGTTCATTGTGCAATTAAACTCCTTTAAATTTAATTCACCTGAAGTTTTTCTTTTAACAGACAGGAGCCTGAACCATTTCCACACTGCTGGCTTCAGAAAATAAAGTCACTTTCCTTCTACAGCACCTCATCCTTGTTATGGTTTAGCAGATGGCAAGCAGCCAAACCTGTGTTCAGTTACAAGAGGAACTGTGAAATCTGGGAGCTCCCCTGGCAGTAGAGGGTTGAGCATCAAAGCTGTGTTGTGTTGAGATCTAGTCTTGCTCAAGTGAGTTTTCTTATCCGAACCACAAAACACAGAAAGTGATCCCGGTGACTATCTCCTGATTTTTCCAAGGATGTTACATTCTAGTATCATTCTAGAGACCTAGTTAATTCATGACATACAATGAATGCCTTAGGACACTGGGGCTTAATGCAGGTCTTAGACTTGATGTAATCACTTGGAAAGTGTTTCAGTGGCCTTTAGGAGTAATTTTCAGAGCATTGTAAAATTCTATGTATTTGTTAAAAAAGATGAGGTGAGCTTGTACATAAGATGGAAGAATATCCATGATTCATTGATAAATGCAAAAGGGTAAGTCTTGAATAACAAGCAGAGAATACCCCATTTTATTTTTTTAAAAATCCTACATGCAAATACTTAAATAAAAAACAAATCCTAGAAGATTCTATATCAAATTGGGGAAAAGATTGCCCTAATCTCTAAAATAAAATAAAATAACTTAAAATGAAATTTAAGTAAAAAGTAGTGGGCGAGCAAAGATAAACTAGCACATTTTATTTTTATTGTTCAAATTTATTCAATGAGCATCCACTTCTTTTTAAATTAGGAACAGTTTCTTTAATTCTCCAGTTCAGATATGGTTTAAAAAAATTAACAATGTGAAAAGTGAAGGTAACTTTAACAATGCTAGTTGTAAGTGGCAGGGGAGTAGGGTAGTAAGAGACAGAAGTGGTGGAAATAAGTTTATAAGTGATTTGATGTTTGGGGCAGCGCTGGGTAATTGGAGCATTTGCAGGCTGAAATATTGGGGGCTGGCAAGGCTCCAAGGAGAGGCTGGGACTGGACAGGTCATCTGGGAGGATGAGCTGAGTGCCTTCAAAGGTTGCCCAGCACGGCACACATAGGGCACCCATCTGCCTCTGTAGCTCTGTCCTCTGGAGGAGGTGCCACAACCAAGGTCTCCTGCCTCCCAAATCAGAGCTTATCTCACATTGATGACTGTATCCAAATTCCCCAAATACCAGTCATTCTCATAGTATCTTTATGCTGTCCTCTAATTTACTTATTTCTTTTAGCTCAATAAATTTGGCTCTGTTTTGACTTATAATATTCATGAAATAATGAGTTTCAATATTAATTATATTTTCTACTTCACAGTACGGTGATGCATCACTTAGTAATTGGGATACATTCTGAGAAATGCATCTTTGGGCGATTTCATTTTCATGCAATTTCTTCATCATGTGAACATCATAAGAGTGTACTGAAGTGTACTTATGCAACCTAGAAGGTAGAACCTAGTACACACTTAGTCTATTGCTCTATCCATGGTCATGTAGGCAGTCCATCATTGACCAAAACATATAGGACACATGACTGTTTTGAATAATTTTTAAGAAGCTTTAGTCTGTATCTCATCTAAAAGCATCAAAGCATATTTTGGGAAATAACAAATTATATTATATATTAGATAATTATTGAGATCATGCTATAAAGTAGAGGAAGGCAAGTTTATTAAGTATTTAGAAAGAAAGTATCCATATTTTGAAAGTTGCTGATAATGCTGGAGAAATTATTATTAATTGGCAGTCTGAGTACAGGATACTTTTCATGTATCATAAGATACAGTTAAGACATAGGAATAAGATGAGAACTACTCTCCTCAAGCAAGAGTAATGGCCAGAGGTGTAACTGTCACTCCATGGTTAAAACAATTAACGCAGATACGAACTCTCCTGCTAAGGTGAATCAGGCTTAGTTGGATATTTTTGTTGGGTCTGCATGGGTTTTCTAAAGGCCACAAATCCAGGCATCAATAGGCCTGGCCACAATACAAGCAGCTGAGAGCCAATACCTCCCACCACTTCTCTGCATGTCTGTGCAAGCTTGCGAGTTTATAACTGTGCAGATACACGAGTAACAGGTAAGGTCACCAAGTCATTCATTCAGCATGGATTCATGGAGCATTGATGTGCCAAGCACTGTTCTAGAACCTGCAGATATGGTAGTGAACGCAGTAGGCCCAGATTCTGCTCCATGTCTGTGAAGGGGATGGGAGACAGGAAATGGTCAATATTTGTTCATACTCTATGTGGGATGGAGGTAAGAGCCATAAATACAAAGAAAGGCACACATTTATTTTTTATTATTTGTGCAAATTTATGGGGTACATGTGAAATTTTGTTACATGTATATAATGCATAGTGATCAAAGTAGGGTGTTCATCTCCTGGGTGCGATACATTTTTGTTTAACTATAGTCACCCTATTCTGCTATCAAACATTGAATTTATTCCTTCTGTGTAACTGTATGTTGGCAGGGCACAGTTTTAGAAAGGGATCGGTGATGCTGTTTTAGACACGGCAATCAAGGAAGGCCTTTATGAGGAGGAAGTTGATGAAGAATGGAGCTCCATGGCTCTCTGGGAGGAAGGTCACAGGAACAGATGTGCAAAGGCTCAGACAGTGGAAAATACTTCACATACCCGAGGAACCCCAGACAAGAGTGACTGGAGCAGCAAGGGCCAGAAGGAGACGGAGAGGATACGAGGTCAGAGACCAGGGTTAAGACTTAAAATTTCATCTCAGTGGGAGTGAAAGTCTCCTAAGGGTTTCAGCAGCCATGTGACCTCTGAATGCAAGGGAAATGGAGCCACTCCTGCCCAGTGAGAGTTAACTGGAGTTTTATGTACAGCTTACACTTGTACCGCTAAGTAGAGGTACAGAGGGGAAATTTGGGCGATAATTTAACTTTTGACTGGATGAAGGCACGGGAGAGTCAGAGCAGCTCATTTTTCCCTAGATAATTCACTTTCACAACCATGCCTTGTAACTGGCTGAGGGCCTTATCTGTCAGAAACTTAGCCATTTGACTTTACAAATGAAATCTCATGAGCTCTTACTCCTCATCTGGAGCCTGGATCCCTCAACGGGGCCCAAGGCAGCAGGGCAACAGCATCGTGTCAGCATCATGTCAGCGTCCTGCCACCTCCCTCCACGCAGCAGAAGCAGATGGGAGAAAGAGCGGCGGCTCCTGTAGAGAGGGGGCTTAACCCGTGAGCGTGAGAGGCAGTGGGGGAAGTCATTTGCTCAGTCAGAAGAGGCCCAAACATAGGGAAAATGTTGTGTGAGTATAATTTCAACTTCCACTTCCATTTCACGGCCACATGCCACTTCTTGTAGTCATAACAATGTTAAAGCTGGAACAAAATAATCGTTTAGGGAACTTCAAGTCCTATAAATGATCAAACTATGCTGAGCAGTGCTAGGATTCCACAGAGGTGACTCAGGGACACTCTGGAGAATGTCACTGGATGTGAGGAGAAGCCCGTGGGTGGACAGAGGGTCTCCTCCCTCCCAAGCCCTACCCGCTGCTTCCATCTATGCTGGATTGGGTATTTATCTAAGATTTTGCTTCAAGGAAGAGTTTTGGCACCAAAAAGGAAAAAACAACAACAACAAAAAAGCAAGTTCAGAGATTAATTAGGACTAACTATGTACCACGCACTCCACTGAATTTTTTTACAAACATTGTCTCATTAATCCTCCAATAGTCCTATTAATGAGAAAATTGAGACTTCGTGAAGTTAAGTAAATTTTTCATGTCTCACAGCTACTGCAAAGCCAAGATTTGAACCCAGGCCAACTCATCTGACACCTAAACCTCAACTCCTAATATCTATGCCATCCTGAAAAAAGAAAACCTATCAACCAAGGTTATTCTCATTACCATTCAAAGAAATGTCTTAAAATGTTTAGAATAGCCATTGTGTTCAACTGCTTGGGCTGACAGAACAAAGTATCACAAACTGCATGTCTTAAACAACAGAAATTTATTTTCTCACAGTTGTAGAGGCTAAGAAATCCAAGATCAAGGTGCTGGCAGATTTCGTGTCTGGTGAGGACTCTCTTCCCGGATTGCAGACGGCACCTTCTCGCAATGTCCTTTCATGACCTTCCTTGTTGCACACATGTGCAGAGAGAGAGTGCTGGCATATTTTCCTCTTCTTAAAAGAGCACCAGGCCAGGCATGGTGGCTCATGCCTGTAAGCCCAGCACTTTGGGGGGCCAATGTAGGAGGATCATGAGGTCAGGAGATTGAGACCATCCTGGCTAACACGATGAAATCCCGTCTCTACAAAAAATACAAAAAAATTAGCCTGGTGTGGTGACACCTGCCTGTAGTCCCAGCTACTTGGGAGGCTGAGGCAGAAGAATCACTTGAGCCTGGGAGGCGGAGGTTGCAGTGAGCCAAGATTGGGCCATTGCACTCCAGACTGGGCAACAGAGCGAGACTCCATCTCAAAAAAAAAAAAAGAAATAAAAGGCACCAGGCCTATCAGATTAGGGACCCATATGTGTGACCTCATTTAATTGTATTATGTTCTCATGGTTGCTATCTCCAAGTATTGTCACATTGAGGATTAAGATTTCAACATACGAATTTTGAGGATACACAAATATTCAGTCCTTAACAGCTATAAAGGCTAATAGAATACTGACACTTATAGAGCTTTCACTATTTAACATATCTTTATGTAGTGCTTACTCTAAGCAGAGCCCTATTCTAAGTGTTTTAAAAATATTGACTCATTTAGTATTTCCAATAGCCCCAAGAGGTAGTTGCTATCAATATTTTCAGATAAGGAAAAAACTGAGGCACAGAAAAAATGATTAATTTGTTCCCTAGTGGTGAGCAGTGATGTAAACCTGTCAAATACTTCACAGAAAAAAAAAAAAAAAAAAAAGTATAATCGTCACTCAGCCTCCCTGGGGGATTGGTTCCAGAACTCTGCAGATACCAAAATCCCTGGATGCTCAAGTCCCTGATACAAAATGGCATAGTATTTGCATGTAACCTATGCACATCCTCCTATATACTTTAAGTAATCTTTAGATTACTTATAATACTTAATACACGCCAGGTGCTATGGCTCACACTTGTAATCCCAACACTTTGGGAGGCCGAGGTGGAAAGATTGCCTGAGCCCAGGAGTTTGAGGTGGCAGTAAACTATGATTGTGCCACTGCACTCCAGCCTGGGCAACACAGTGAGACCCCAACTCTAAAAAAAATTAAAATAAATACCTAATATAATGTAAATGCTGTGTAAATAGTTGTTACTGTATATTGTTTCCTATTTGTATTATTTTTTATTGTTATATTGTTATTTTGTTGTTGTTGTTTCAAATATTTTCAAGTTGGCATTGGCTGGATCTGAGGATGTGGAGCCCACAGATTTGGAGGGCTAACTGTAACTCAGGGATCAGGCTCCTTTCCCACCCATGGCTCTGCCTTCTTCAACGCATGCTTCCGACGTCACCATGGAAGGGAAAATAACATGAGAAGTTCCGTGCGTCTGCTCTGGCTTCCTCTCACATTCCTCACATTGGCTAGAACTCAGTCATGTGACCACACTTACCTGTGAGAGAGGCTGGGAAATGCAATCCACTTGTGCATCCATGACGAAAAGGAAAACGTTAGGTGAACAACTCACAGTATCTTCTACTATAAAGACACAGTAAGTAATATAAAATATTCTTAATTTATTTGGAGAAAATAATCCAATTTATGAATTTGATTTTTTAAAATTACATGTCCAGGAGGGCTAAATGGCAATAGATGATAATTGTTTTTTTTTTTCATAAATGGCATTTTCTGAGTATCCACGTGCCCCAAGACAGAATTCACATCATTTACTGCCTATGCCAGTGCCATGGCTAGGCAATCTGTGAAAGTTTCCCCTTTGTTTTTCTTCTTTTTCCTGTGTGCACCCCTATTCTTTCCCTCTGAACCTCATTTCCTCCTCCCCACCAGTTTCATTTTCACTTTTGTGTGGTTCCACTCACCTGTTTTGGGCGTGAATGGACAGGGGTACCACAGACATCACCAGCCTCCCTCATTTTGGTGGCCCTTGAGCTGAAGGAGGACAAAAAGCTGTTTAGTGGAGCTGAGAGAGGGCTGGGCACAGATAGTGCCTGGTTTGTCCCAGTCCCAACACTTTCCAGCTCTAATTGACCCAGGACAACTTTGCTGCTCACTTTTCCCACTGGTTAAGGTCCAGGTGTATACAGGCATATGTTGGAGATATTGTGGGTTCTGTTCAAACCACTGCAATGAAGTGAATGTCACAAAAATGCACGTCACAAATTTTTTTTTGTTTTCCCAGTATATCTAAAAGTTATGTTTACATTATACCACAGTTTATTGTGTACAATGTCATTATGTCTAAGAAAGCAATTTACATACCTTAATTTAAAAATACTTAACTGCTAAAAAATGCTAACAATCATCTGAGACTTTAACATGTTGGAAGTTTTGCCAGTTGAGGGTCTTACTACAGTGTTGATGGTGGTAATTGTTGCTGAAGGTTGGTTGGCTGTGAGGCAATTTCTTAAAGTAAGACAACAATGGAATTTGTGGCATCGATGGACTCTCTCTTCCTTTTATGAAAGATTTCTTTGTAACATGAGATCCCTGTTGATAGCACTTTACCAATATTAGAACTTCTTCCAAAATTGGAGTAAATCCTCTCAAGCCCTGCCACTTCTTTATAAGTTAAGTTGACATAGTATTCTAAATCCTTCATTGTCATTTTAACAGTGTTCACAGCTCTTCACCAGAAGGAGATTCCATTTCAATGAACAACTTTCTTTGCTCCTCCATAAGAGGCAATTCCTTCCTTATTCATTCAAGTTTGATCATGAGATTGCAGCAATTCAGCCCCACTTTCAGGTTCCACTTCTGATTCTAGTTCTCTTGCTGTTTCCACCATGTCTGCAGTGACTTCCTCCACTGAAGTCTTGAGACCCTCAAAGGCACCTATGAGGGTTGGAATCAACTTCTTTCAAACTCCAGGTAATGTCAATATTTTGACCTCTCATGAATCATGAATGTTCTTAATTGCACCTAGAATGAGAAATACTTTCCATGAGATTCAATTTGCTTTGCCCAAATCCATCACAGAAATCACTAATTTATGGCAGCTGTAAGCCTTATAAAATGTGTTTCTTAAATGATACGAGTTGAAAGTTGAAATTACTCCTTGATCCATGGGCTGCAGAATGAATGTTGTATTCACAGGCATGAAAACAACATTTATTTCCTTGCACATCTCTATCAGAACTGTTGTGTGACTAGCTGCAGTGTCAATGAGTGGTAATATTTTGAAAGACATCTGTTTTTCTGAGTAGTAGGTCTCAACAGTGGGCTTAAAATATTCAGGAAATCATGCTGTAAACAGATATGCTGTCATCCGGGCCCTGTTGTTTCTTTCATAGAGCACAGGCAGAGTAGATTTAGTATAATTCTTAAGGGCCCTAGAATTTTCAGAATGCTCAGTGAGCATTGGTTTCAACTTCAAGTCACCAGCTGCATTAGCCCCTAACAAGAGAGTCAGTGTGTCCTTTGATGCTTTGAAGCCAGGCATTAGCTTCTCCTCCTATGAAACTCCTAGATGCCATCGTCTTCCAACAGAAGGCTGTTTCATCTACATAGAAAATCAGTTGTTTAGTGTAACCACTTTCATCAATGATCTTAGCTGTCTCTCCTGGATAACTTGCTACAGCTTCTACATCAGCATTTACTGCTTTCCTTTTCTCTTTTATGTAATGGAAATGGCATCTTTCCTTAAACCTCATGAACCAATCTCTGCTAGCTTCGAACTTTTCTCCTTCAGGTTTATTACCTCTCTCAGCCTTCATAGAATTGAAGAGTTAGGGCCTTGTTCTGGATTAGGCTTTGGCTTAAGAAAATCTTGGGGCTGGTTTGATCTTTTATCCAAACCACACAAACTCTCCATGTCAGCAATAAGACTGCTTTACTTTCTTAACATTTGTATGTTCACTGGAGTTGCACTAGTTGCACTTTTAATTTCCTTCATGAACTTTTCCTTTGCATTCACAACTTGGCTAACTGATGCAAAAAGCCTAGCTTTCAGCCTATCTCAGATTTTGACGTGCCTTCCTCACTAAGCTTAATCATTCCTAGCTTTTGATTTAAGGGTGAGACTTGCAACTCTTTCTTTCACTTGAACACTTAAAAGACATTGTAGGGTTCTGAATTGGCCTAACTTCAATATTATCAGGGAATAGGTTAAACCCAGCAAAAGAGATAGAAGGGGAAACAGCAGATTGGTGGAGGAGTCAGAATGCATACAACAGTTATTGAAGTTTGCCCTCTTACCTGAGCATGGTTGGTGGTACCTCACAAAAAATTGCAATCGAAACATCAAAGATCACTGACCACAGATTACCATAATAGCTATAAAAATAGTTTAAAAGTTTGAAATATGGGAGAATTCAGTTATCTACAGTCAGAGCTCTGATCTCACCCTGGGACAGGGCCTCCTGTAGGGAGAGACAGCCACCATCTTTGTGGTTCAGTGAACTCAGTGGTTCCAGCTCACCAGCTTTGGAGAGTCCAAATGGCCCAGATAAGAAAAGTCCCCCAGTGCAGCACAGCCACTTTGCCAGATTGTGGCCAGACTGGTTCTTTAGGCAGGACACAGATCCATTCCTCCTCACTGGGCAGGACCTCCCAACCAGAGCTTCAGCCACTCCAGCCAGTTTTCCATAAACAGAGCTCTAACTTCCCCCTGGAACAAAGCGCCCAGGGGGTGGGGCAGGCCACCACCTTGGTTGTTTGGATTTCTCAGTCAGTCCAGCCCATGGGTCCTGGAGACCCCATACCAATCAGGGGGCTGAAGGGATCCCCTACACAGCACACCTGCTCTACCAAAAAACAGCGGGACTGCTTATTTAAGTGAGTCCCTGATCCCATTCCTACTGACTTGGTGAGACCTCCCAATAGGAGTCTCCAGCCACCTCTTACAGGCACATTTGGGCTGGCAAAAAGTCAGTACCCTCTGGGATGGAGCTTCCAGAGGAAAGAGCAGACTGCCATCTTTGCTGTTTCACAGGTTTCACTGGTGATACCTCTAGGTAGAGGACAAACCAAGGCAACTAGGGTCTGGAATAGACCCCCAATAAACTGCAGCAGCCCTATGAAAGAGCAGCCTGACAGTTAAAAACAAACAAGCAGAAAACAGCAACAACAACATCAACAAAAAAGACCACACAGAAATCCCATTCAAAGGTCAGCAACCTCAAAGATCTAAGGTAGATAAGCCCACAAAGATAAGAAAGAATCAACACCAAAATGCTGAAAACTCAAAAAGCCAGAGAGCCCTTTCACCTCCAAATGACCGCAACACTGCTCCAGCAAGGGCTCAGAACTGGGCTGAGGCTGAAATGGCTGAAATGACAGAAGTAGGCTTCAGAATATGGATAATAATGAACTTCACTGAACTAAAGGAGCATGTTGTAACCTAATGCAAAGAAGCTAAGAATCATGATAAAACCATACAGTACTGGTAGCCAAAATAAACGGTTTAGAGAGGAACATAACTGACCTGATGGAACTGAAAAACACTACATGAGAACTTCACAATGCAATCACAGGTATCAATGGCAGAATAGGCCAAGCAGAAGAAAGAATCTCAGAGCTTGAAGACTATCTTTCTGAAATAAGACAGGCACACAAGAATAGAGAAAAAAAGAATGAAAAGGAACGAACAATATCTCTGAGAAATATGAGATTATTTTAAAAGACCAAACCTACAACTGATTGGGGTACCAGAAAGAGACAAGAGGAATGGAACCAAGTTGGGAAACATACTTCAGGATAGTATCCAGGAGAACATCCCCAACCTAGCAAGACAGGAAAACATTCATATTCAGAAAATGCAGAGAATCCCAGTAAGCTGCTCTATGAGAAGATCAACCCCAAAACACATAATCATCAGTTTCTTCAAGGTTGAAATGAAAGAAAATATGTTAATAACAGCCAGAGAGAAAGGCCAGGTCACCTACAAAGGGAAGCCCATCAGACTAACAGTGGACCTCTCAGCAGAAACCCTACAAGCCAGAAAAGACTGGGGGCCAATATTCAACATTTTTAAGGAAAATAATATCCAACCCAGGATTTCATCTACACCCAAATTAAGCTTTATAAGTGAAAGAGAAATAAGATCCTTTTTAGACAAGCAAGTGCTCAGGGAATTCATCACCACCAGACATGCCTTGCAAGAGTTCCTGAAGGAAGCACTAAATATGGAAAGGAAAAACTGTAACCAGCCACTAAAAAAGCACACTGAAGTACACAGACCAATGACACTATGAAGCAACTACATAAACAAGTCTGCAAAATAAACAGCTAGCATCATGATGACAGGATCAAATCCACACATAATAATATTAACCTTAAATGTAAATAAGCTAAATCCCCCAATTAAAAGACACAGAATGGCAAGCTGGATGAAGAACCAAGACCCATCAGTACGTTGTCTTCAAGAGACCCATCTCACATGAAAAGGCACACATAGGCTCAAAATAAAGGGATAGAGGAAAATTTACCAAGCAAATGGAAAACAGAAAAAAGCAGGGGTTGCACTCCTAGTTTCTGAAAAAAACAGACTTTAAACCAACAAAGATCAAAAAAGACGAAGAGGGCATTACATAATGGCAAAGGGTTCAATTCAACAAGAAGAGCCCACTATCCTAAATATATATGCACCCAATACAGGAGCACCCAGGTTCATAAAGCAAGTTCTTATACCTTCAAAGAGACTTAGACACCCACACAATAATAGTGGGAGACTTGAACACCCCATTGATGATATTAGACAGATTATCAAGGCAGAAAATTAACAAAGATATTCAGGACCTGAACTCAGCTCTGGATCAAATAAACTTCACAGATATCTACAGAACTCTCTACCCAAAACCAACAGAGTAAAAATTCTCCTCATCACCATATGACACTTACTTTAAAATTGATCACATAATCAGAAGTAAAACACTCCTCAGCAAATGCAAAAGAACTGAAATCATAACCAATAGTTTCTCAGACCATAGCACTGTCAAATTAGAATGCAAGATTAAGAAATTCACTCAAAATCACACAACTACATGGAAATGGAACAACCTGCTCCTGAATGACTCTTGGGTAAATAATGAAATTAAGGCAGAAACCAAGAAGTTATTTGAAACTAATGAGAACAAAGATAAAACATATGAGAATCTCTGGGACATAGCTAAAGCAGTGTTAAGAGGACAATTAAATGCCCACATCAAAAAGCTGAAAAGATCTCAAGTTGACAACCTAACATCTCAACTAAAAGAACTAAAGAAGCAAGAGCAAACAAACCCCAAAACTAGCAGAGGGCAAGAAATACCAAGATCAGAGCTGAACTGAAGGAGATAGAGACATGAAAAACCCTTCAAAAAATCAAGGAATCCAGGAGCTGTTTTTTTGAAAAAATTAATAAAATAGATAGACCATTAGCCACACTAATAAAGAAGACAGAATATTCAAATAACACAACCAGAAATGATAAGGGGGATATCATCACTGACCCCACAGAAATACAAACAACCATCAGAGAATACTATAAACACCTCTATGCATAAAGATAAATTCCTGGACAAATACACCCTCCCAGGACTGAACCAGGGAGGAACTGAATCCCTGAATAGAAACAATAATGAGTTCTGAAATGGAGGCAATAATAAATAGTCTACCAACCAAAGAAAGCCCAGGAGGTACAAAGAAGGATTCTATCAGAGGTACAAAGAACAGCTGGTACCATTTCTACTGAAAATATTCCAAAAAATTGAAAAAGAGGGACTCCTCCCTAACTCTATGAGGCCAGCATCATCCTAATACAAAAACCTGTCAGATTAAAAACAAAGAAAACTTCAGGCCAGTGTTCTGATGAACCTCAATGCAAAAATCCTCAATAAAATACTGGCAAACTGAATCCAGCAGTGCATCAAAAAACGTATCCACAACAATCAAGTAGGCTTCATTCCCAGGACGCAAGGTTGGTTCAACCTACAGAAATCAATAAATGTGATTCATCACATAAACAGAACTAAAGACAGAAAACACATGATTATCTCAATAGATGCAAAAAAGGTCTTTGATAAAATTCAACATCCCTTCACGTTAAAAACTCTCAATAAACTAGGTATTGAAGGAACATACCTCAAAATAATAAGAGCCATATATGACAAATCCACAGCCAATATCATACTGAATGGGCAAAAGCTGGAAGCACTCCTCTTGAAAACCAGCACAAGACACAGATGCCATCTCTCACAACTCCTTTTCAACATAGTATTGGAAGTTCTGGCCTGGGAAATCAGGCAAGAGAAATAAATAACAGGTATTCAAATCAGAAGGGAGAAAGTCAAACTATCCTTTTTTGCCGATGACATAATCCTATATCTAGAAAACCCCATTGTCTCAGCTCAAAAGTTTCTTAACCTGATAAGCAAATTTGGCAAAGTCTCAGGATACAAAATCAATGTGCAAAAATAGCTAGCATTTCTATACACCAACAACAGGCAAGTAGAGAGCCAAATCATGAATAATCTCCCATTTACAATTGTCACAAAAAGAATAAAATACCTAGGAATACAGCTAATAAGGGAAGTGAAGAACCTCTTCAAGGAGAACTACAAACACTGCTGAAAGTAATCAGAGATGACACAAACAAATGGAAAAACATTCCATGCTCATGGAAAGAATCAGTATCATGAAAATGGCCATACTACCCAAAGCAATTTATAGATTCAATGCTGTTCCCATTAAATTACCATTGACCTTCTTCACAGAATTAGAGAAAACTATTTTAAAATTTATATGGGACCCAAAAAGCTCCCAAATAGCCAAGACAATTCTAAGCAAAAATAACAAAGCTGGAGGCATCAAACTACCCAATTTCAAACTATACTACAAGGCTACAATAACTAAAACAGCAAGGTACTGGTATAAGAAGACCAGTGGAGCAGAATAGACACATAGACCAACGGAACATAATAGAGTACCCAGAAATAAGACTGTACACCTACAACCATCTGATCTTTAACAAATTTGATCAAAACAAGCAATGAGGAGAGGATTCCCTATTTAATAAGTGCTGTTGGGAGAACTGGCTAACCATATGCAGAATATTGAAACTGGACCCCTTCTTTATACCATATACAAAAATGAACTCAAGATGGATTAAAGACTTAAATATAAAACCTAAAACCGGCCGGGCATGGGGGCTCACGCCGGTAATCCCAGCACTTTGGGAGGCAGAGGCAGACAGATCACCTGAGGTTGGGAGTTCAAGACCAACCTGACCAACATGGAGAAACCCTGTCTCTACTAAAAATACAAAATTAGCTGGGCATGGTGGCACATGCCTGTAATCCTTGCTACTCGGGAGGCTGAGGCAGGAGAATCACTTGAACCCAAGAGGCAGAGGTTGCAGTGAGCCAAGATCGTGCCATTGCCCTCCAGCCTGGGCAACAAGAGTAAAACTCCATCTCAAAAACAAACAAACAAACCTAAAACTATAAAAACCCTAGAAGAAAATCGAGACAATATCATTCAGGACATAGGTACAGGCAAAGATTTCATGACAAAGACACCAAAAACAATGGCAACAAAAGCAAAAATCGACAATGGGATCTAATTAAACTAAAAAGCTTCTGCACAGCAAAAGAAACTATCATCAGAGTGAACAGACAACCTACAGAATGGTAGAAAATTTTTGCAATCTATCCATTTGACAAAGGTCTAACATCCAGCATCTACAAGGCACTTAAACAAATTTACAAGAAAAGAAACAAACAATCCCATTAAAAAGGACATAAACAGATACTTCTCAAAAGAAGATATACATGCAAAACATGAAAAAAAGCTCAACATCCCTGACCATTAGAGAAAAGCAAATCAAAACCCCAGTGTGATACTATCTCAAGCCAGTCAGGACGAAGATTATTAAAAAGTCAAAAAACAACAGATGCTGACAAGGTTGTGGAGAAAAAGGAGCACTTTTACACTTTTGGAGAGAGTGTAAATTAGTTCAACCTTTGTGGAAGACACTGTGGTGATTCCTCAAAGACCTAGAGGCAGAAATACCATCTGACTCAGCAATTCCATTACTGGGCATATACCCAAAAGAATATAAATTATTATATTATAAAGATACATGCAATCGTATGTTCATTGCAGCACTATTCACAATAGCAAAGACATGGAATCAAGCAAATGCCCATCAATGATAGATTGGATAAAGAAAATGTGGCACATATACACCATGGAATACCATGCAGCCATAAAAAGCAATGAGATCATAGTTTTTGCAGGGAGATGAATGGAATTGGAAGCCATTATCCTCAGCAAACTAATGCAGGAACAGAAAACCAAATATTGCATGTTCTCACTTATAAGTGGGAGCTGAATGATGAGAACACATGGACACATGGTCAGGAACAAAACACACTGGGGCTTGTCAGAGGGTGTGAGGTGGGAGAGGGAAGAGAGCATCAGGAAGAATAGCTAATGGATGCTGGGCTTAATACCTAAGTGACGGTATTTCTGGTAGTAAGACAGGCATGAGTGCAACAGGAGAGGGCTCTTTTCCACCCACTAGGAATGTCGGGTGATGGTTTGGCAGTTATCACATTGCCTTTCTAAAAGGGATGAATTGGAAGGCAGTGCCAGGAAGGAGCCATTTCCTGATGGTCAACACCTGCCCAACTAAAGTGCTCATTGGATTCATATGCCAGGGAGAAACAACTTCCCAGCACATGCATTAAGACAAAATGGTGGAGTATGACCTTCCGAGGGCATACCGCCAGCGTAGAGAAGAAAGTCTCAGACGGTCATGCATACAACTTCCTAACCACACTGTACGTGCTCTCCTCCCACGCGTAAGGAGGGCATCGTGCATGCTGGCAGCCCACCCTAAGGGAAGAACCATGGGAAAGGGGCCAGCCTAGAAAGTCCTAGGATCAAGGTTAAACAGAGCACTTGCTCTGAGTGCCCACTTGGTTCTCTTCCAAGCATAGTTTTCTTCTTTCTTTCCTGTCCTAAAGCCTTTTAAAATAAACTTCCACTCCTGCTCTGAAACTCGCCTTGGCCTCCTTTTCTGCCTTATGCCTCTCCGTCTAATCCTTTCTTCTGAGGAGGCAAGAAGTGAGGTTGCTGCAGACCCATACGGATTCACCTCTGGTAACTCGGATACCTTCCACCAGTAACGATGGGGTGATCTGTGCAGCAAACCACCACGGCACACATTTACCTGTGTAACAAACCTGCACATCCTGCAAATGTACCCCTGAATTTAAAATAATAGCTGTGGGAAAAAAATTTTAAGTATGATCCAAAAAAAAAAAAAAGAAATACATGAGAAATTTTAAAATGTGACACGAAGACATGAAGTGAGCACATGTTGTTGGAAATGTGGCGCCAATAGACTTGCTGGATGCAGGGTTGCCCCAAGCCTTCAATTTGTGAAAAGCGCAGTATGTGTGCAGTGCAACAAAGCAGAGAACAATAAAATGAGGTGTGCCTGTCCTTGATGATCTTATCAAGTTTGAGGAGTGAGCTCCCTGGCTTAGTCAGGGAACCGCACATGGAGGGTTACAAGCTATTTCAAAGGACTAGGGGATAAAAACCAAGCACAGAACACATGGTTTTTAAGAGCCTGCCTCATTCAGGAAGTTGCCAGAAGGAAGTGAGGACTTAAGGATAAGTAAATATTAATGGTGCTGGCATAAAAACAGACACATAGACCAGTGGAACAGAATAGAGAGGCCAGAAATCAATCCAAAATATATGATCTACTAATTTTCCACAAGGGCACCAAGAGGATATATGCCTCTTCAATAAATGATGCTAAGGTAATTGGATTTCTACATGCAAAGAAATAAAACTGGGACTTTATCTTACACCATACATAGAAATTAACTCAAAACATATAAAATACCTACATGTAAGACCTGAAACCGTAAAAATTTTGGGAAAAAAAATAGGAGACAAGCTCCTAGACACTGGTTTTAGAAATGATTTTTTAAATATTACACCAAAAGCTCAGGCTACTAAAGCAAACATAAATAAATAAATAAATAAATAAATAGGACTACAGCAAACTAAAAGACTCCTGCACAACAAAGGAAACAACCAACAAAATGAAAAGGCAACCTACAGACTGGGAAAATATATTTGCAAACCACATATCTAATAAGGGGCCAATGCCCAAAATTTATAAGGAACTCTTACAACTCAATAGCAGAAAAACAAATAATCCAATTAAAAATGGGCAAAAGACTTGAACAGAATTTTCTCCAAAGAAGACATAAAAATGGCCAACAGATATATGAAAAAGTGCTCAACATCACAACCTATCAGGGAAATGCAAATTAAAACCACTGTGAGATAATGCCTCACACCTGTTAGGCTATTATCAAATAGATAAGAGACAACAAATACTGATAGGAGTGTGGAGAAAAGAAAGCTCTCCTACATTACTGGTGGGAATGTAGATTGGAACATTATAGAAAACAGCATGGAAGTCCCTAAAAACATTAAAAATAAAATTATGACATGATCCAGCAGTTCCTCTTCTGGGGATATACCCAAAAGAGATGAAATCACCGCCTTGTAAAAATATCTGCACTCCCATGTTAATTGCAGCATTATTCATCATAATCAAGAGATGGAAAGAACTTAAGCGTCCATTGGAGGATAAATGGATAAAGAAAATGTGGCGTATGTATATCAGCGGAAAATTATTCAGCCTTCCAAAAGGAGATCCTGCTATTTGCCACGCATGGATGAACCTGGAGGACACTATGCTAAGTGAAATAGGCCAGACGCAGAAAGAAAATATTGCATGATCTCACTTACATGTAGAATCTTAAAAAAATACATAAATAAAAGGTCAAATATACAGAGATAGAGACTGAAACAGTTACCATGGAAAAAGGAATGTGGAGGAAAATGGGAAATGTAGATCAAAGGATACAAAGTAGCAGATATGTAGGCTGAATAAGTCTGGAGATCTAATGCAGAACATGAGGACTATAGCTAATAAAATTGTATTGTATTGGGGGGTTTTGTTAAATAAGTAGATTTTAGCTGCTGTTTTCACACACAAAAAAGTGAGTTTATGGATATGACGATTTGCTTCATGATAGTAACTACTGTACTATCTATACATGCCTCATAACATCATGTTGTAAACTTCAAATGTACCAAATACAATTTATTTTTACTTTTAGGATAAGCAAATCGTAGAGAAGTGGTTGAACTCTTCCCCACAAAACATACCTACAGACACTCCAAGGCAGACCAAAACACACAGCCTGGGCTGAGAAGGGAACGAGGTCCCTAAGGGAAGACGTTGGGACAAGAGCCACTCACTCTAATCCTGTGGTGTCCAAGCAGGACCTGAATATGCCAGGCTGGCCAGTGGGGTCCACAGAAACTGAGGGGCACAACGTCCAGTCCAGCTCCACAGTTGCCCTGCAAGAATTTGGCGTGGCTGTTGCCAGATTTACCTATTTTTCAAAAGAAATGGAAACACCGGACTCTTTTCATTCTAAAATGTTAATACTTATATTTACAAAATGTAACGTTATAAGTGAAACAAAACATGTGCATGGGCCAAATTGACCTCAGGTGGACAATCTGTGACTCTGGATTAGGTCCACATGGCACAGTCACCTACAGAGAATTGTCTGTGTCAAATCAGAGTCTGGCAGCTGCCACTCAGGACACTTTTCCATGCATGTACAGATATTCTTTACTTGTGAGCTGGGAAGGCTGATGCCCTGGACATCATTAACCAAAACATTAACCAAAACAGATGAAGGGGATATTGTGATGGATTACTGCTGGGACTGTCTTCATCATGAGATGACGTCCTCATTCTTCCCTAAGGCAGGCATAGCTCAAAGTTGCTGCCTCATTTCCACAGAACTCCTAGCTGCTTGGAGGGCTGCTGCCTCCTTCACACTGTCCCCAGGAGCAGCGCTGCAGAGCTGCCCCATGTCACTCGAAGGGCATCAGCACCACTGTGTGGTCGGGCTTCACAGCTCCGCATAGGCTGCCGGAATAAACCAGAACCCAGAAAACGTGGTTTTCTTAAGTTGCATTGGTGACAACTGAATTGAATTGAATTGAAAATACAATTAGCTTGATATGTATACAAATTCGGTGGGAAACCATTTTGTAGATTCAAAGAATCTTTTGGGGAAGTAGGTAACCCATGCCCCAGCCTGAATTTCTAAATTCTTGCATACATTCAGAATGATGAGTACCAGGTTTTCTGAATCACAAAGCTGAATGTGTGAGGAAGAGGTCCGAGGGCACCCATTTAGACCTTGCTTCGTGAGTGGGAATTGCCCTCACTAAGAACCACATGAATCTCAGGGCAGAGTTGGGGGAAGAAAGTTAAGAATCATATACAAGTAAAAAGAATGAGCTTATTAAGAAAAAAAAAAGTTACTTTAAAAATCATTTGATTAAAATTATTAAATATTACATATGTTTACAATATAAATTATGATATACCTTAATTTCTGTTTAAATTCAAATATTAAATGTGGTTATATGTATCATTTTCATAGTTATTAAAATATTGTTTAACTGTTTAAAATGAATAATTAACAACGGGAAAAACTTCATAAATATCAAAAAAACAGATTTATTCTATAATAATATAGATCATTGTATAGATGTGTTTAAGAGGAGGGGGAACAAAAGAACTCGGGGTGAAATGGGAAAGAAAGACAAGGAGTTCTGGGGGACAAAGATAAAACTGTCTACAGTTAAAGACTCCAGTCCTTCAAGCTGTTGAAGCTGCCAACCAGATGGAATTCTCAGCGAGCCATTAAGCCTCTCTTAGTCCCAGCTTCCTCTTCTACAAAAACGGGAATTACATAGCTGACCCTATCTATCTACCAAATATGCTGTCAAAAGGCTTAATAGGATTTTTATGAAAGCATTGGAAAATTATAAAGAACTGTAAGACCGTACAGTATTTACGATAATATAACTTTAATAATATACATGGGGAAAAAAACACAGAAGAGGACAAAAGTAGGTTGAGGAGGCCAAAGAGTGCGGTGGGCGGCTCTTCTGGTTGTGCCTGCTGTGATGTGGCCATCAGAACAAATTTTCTCCAGCTTTCTCTTGCCTTTACAATTCAAGTTGTCTCAGTAGTCTTTCGAATGGTCCTGATCAGCTTTATTTCTGACTTTATAGTTTACGTTTTACTTTTGTTTTTCTGAGTCTCACTCTGTCACCCAGGCTGGAGTACAGTAGTGAGATCGCAGCTCACTGCAGCCTCCACCTGATGGGCTTAAGTGATCCTCCCACCTCAGCCTCCCAAGTAGCTGGGACTACAGGTGCACCCCACCACACTTGGCTAATTTATTAATTTTTTTGTAGAGATGAGTTCTTACTATGTTTTCCAGTCTGTTTTTAAAATCAAGCTCAAGTGATCCGCCCACCTCAGCCTTCCAAAGTGCTGGTATTACAGGTGTGCACCACTGCACCTGGTCCAACGTTGACATTTTAAATAATGCCTGTTCTGACATAGAGTGTTGAAAAGTGTTAACTGTATGAAGAAATTTAGACATTTACATTGACCTGAACTTTGAATTTCAGTGACATTGAAGATTCCTTATCCATTACTTTTTATCAGAGATCGTTTTCCTCCCATTGTAAGTGTCTACGAGTTAGATTCAGGATCAGCATTTGCTTAGTTACTCTACATCATTGCTTGTATAGCTTAAATGTATGTATGGCAGTTCTAAGGAAGAACAGTGTGTAGGTAAAAGTAGCCTGAAACCATGAACTTCAGGATAGACGTAGCCTCCTTGACCCACAGTTACTCTGGTACAATGACACTGTCAAACACTAATTTCATCTTATCGCTTCTTATGGTTCTCCAGTAACTTAAAGGAATCCAAACTCTGTGGCAAACCAACCTCTCGACGGTCTTGCTCCAACCCACTTTTCCATCTCCTTCTGCAGTCAGCCTAGGATAATACAGGATAACACTGTGTAGCAGCGTAGAAAGCAAACAGTTTAGATAGTATGTGGAGAATGGGCACGACAGGGAGGTCTTTAGAGAAATATAAACAATAATAAAATGATAGACTATCTGATATTCTTCAGCATTTAAAAAAATCCATGATAGATAAATAATCCAAAACAGAAAAAAAATTAAGTCTCAGTATATACAAAGGTAAACCTTGATAATTTCAGGAAAACAAAACATTTTTGCAAGAATGAAAACATGATAATAGTGGATTACTTAGGTTTTGCAATGAATGTTATTTACAGGAACATCCTAATGTCAATACCTGTATCTTTATTGATTTGGCTAAAAGTGGGATATAACTACTGAGGGGATGGCAAGAAAGAAGGGTAGGGAATAGAGAAATACTAAATCTCCATCCAGCATAAGAGAAAATCAATAGGTAATGTTCCAGTTAACAAAAATAGTTCTGTAAGTATACTATTTAGAAATCTAGAAATAAATATCATCTCCTTCATTATACCAATTATAAAGGTCTATTTTCATATCCTAGATACTCAATTTGAAAATGTCTTGCTTTTCCAGGAAGCTTTACACAGCCAATAGCCAATTTCTCAAGGCACCCTATACACTTAGGTTAAGGTTCTTTGTTTCAGAAAATGGATCTGAGTGCCTATTTTGAGTCTTTTCTTGATAATTTTGGATTCTTTGGACCAACCTCTGGTAAAATATAAACGGTCTTTTATCTACCATATCATTATAGAGTTGACAAATCACTCTGGGACCACTTGTTCATGGTGTCACTTTCTGGTTGGTTGTTCATCGGGCTTGCTCATTAGTGTTGACTTGTCTGTTCCATGAGGATCCTTTCAGCGAAATTCGGCAATATAATCTTGAAAACCACTTCTGTGGTCACATAGAAACAGCAACGCCTTGGAAACTCACCAGAGAGCAAATGAATGAGGAACATTGTCACCCCCTGCCCTGCGATGTTGTGGAGCTCTTTCCTTGGGGTTGACAGTGACATGAGGCAAATGACCTAATGATAGTGTCAGTGGTGACCCCTACATAGAACACAGTCATGATTCATTTATTTTTAATATAAAGATTAAATAGGCACAGAAGTTCTCTATTTTCACCCTTCATTCTAGTGAGTTGCCTTTCATACTTCACTCTGACTTGCAAGGTGTGTCTTTAAAGGGCCAACCTCCATGATCTGCTTCTCAGCATTTCCCAAAATGTCCCTGAGTCAGAAGGGAGGAAGCATGAGCCACTGAGGTCTCTAAAGGAAAAAAGGAGCTTTGGCCAGAGTGGAACAAGGGAGTAATTTCCTTGAGTTATTTTGCTTTACCTTAAAATTTTATGCAGTTTGTTTTCTATTTGAGAACATTATACCTATGCATGCATTAATCAAACACATTTGCATGAAACTCAAAGTGATAATTCAGGCAGAAGCCTGCTTGCTGTTCTAGTGTCTCATTTTTGAAGCACACATCTGTAGGATAAAGGAATAAGGTTGATCTGAAATTAGCACTAAGGAAAGCCAGCTATTGACCAAAGTCATTCAAATGTTCCCTAGGAAACATTTTTTATTTGAGTCACAGTGGGAGTTTATTTGCTAAATAAATATATATCTGCAGCCATAAATGCTGCGATTTTAAAGTATGATGTAGGAACTCAGAAATGCTCGCTGCTAGTTCACGGGCATTCTACTCCATGCATATTGTTTGCATTAGTCTTCTTTTTTTAATATGACAAAGAAAATTAAATAGCAGCAAATTGTTTGTAACCAGAAATGGTTGTCCCCTACCTCACCTTTTTTCTCCCCCACCCCTGGTGCTGATCCTCAAGGGAGATGGTTTTCAATTATTTGACTGTTTCATTTCATGCTTATTTCTAGATTTCTAAGTAGTATGCTAATGTGAGGGTTTTTTTAAGCTTGGACATTACCTATTGGTTTTCTGTTGTGCTGGATGGCGATCTAGTGCTCTTGTATTCCCTACCCCTGTTTCCTCTCTGCCATCCTCCCAACAGTTATATCCCATTGTTAGCTAAATCAGTAAAGGTATCGACATTACTGTGTTTGTGTAAATAACATTCACTGCAAAGCCTAAGTAATCCACTGTTATTATATTTTCCTTCTTGCAAAATGTTAAGTTTTCTTGGATTTAATAATTGCCTTATTTTCTGTCGGTATAGTTGTCTCTAAATTGAAGGCTTCGTTTCCCCTATTATATTGTTCATACATCACTCAACTTTTAAATGCTTAACTGTATCCAATATGGTCTATCTACTTTTTATTATTTTTAATTTGTCCTGGAGACCTCCCTCCCAGCATCCTCTATCCTCCACCTATGATCAGATCTGGTTGCTTTCTAAGCCTGCCATGCAGGGTCTATCCTGGATCTTTTTTACCTTCTGGTGTTGGAGTCTCTGCTTCCTGGCTCTTACATTTTCTTTGTCCCCAGCCTATTCTCCCGTTTTTCTGGCACCTTTTTCAGGAGCTTCCTGTGGTAGTCAGCCTCCCATGGTCCCCAAAGATCCTTGATCCTGGATGTCTGTGCCTCACTCAGATCCCTCCCATACTGAGCCAGGGCTGCCCTGGGCAGTGCATTGTATACAGGGAAAGTGCTGATGCATGACTGCAAAGGTGAGGCCATGAGGGGCACCGCAGCACTTGCCTGCTTCTTCCAATAACTTGCTTACTCTGTGGAAGTGAAACAATATTTGACGGCTAAGGGAGTACAAAGGTTCATATGTCCCCATGTGTCAATCTATTGGGGAAACGCAAAGACACCCACCAGGGAATTTTTAATTTCCGTTTTACACTGAGTTAATACCCTTAGACTGGATGAACATTGAACACATGAATGTACCCTAATTTTATATGTATTTATTCATTTCTTGGTGAGTCTAGGGACATAGGAAGTCATTGTACTGCCCTCGGGCACCATTCGGGCCTGCTAAGCCCTTGTGATCACAATGTAGGAAGCCCAGCCAATGGTGTGCTTCTATTTGCATGTGAGGGATCAACTTCAGCCGCTAATGCCATTAAAACCAAGCACACAAACAAACCCTTGATCACAGAATCACAAAGTGTAAATCAAGATTTTCAGAAACAATGCCTCCATATATAATTAGAGCCCTGTCAAGAAAATATGGCATTTTTATTTGGTAATACATCAAGGGCTTTTGTATCATTAGTAAAGTAAAACAATTTATTTTCATGATTGTTTATTTTGTCTTCATCTCATACTTTTAAATCTTGTTTGTTCCATGATAGGTATTAGTATAGTAATACATGTAAACAAAATTTGTAAATAAATAAATGCACCTATATCTGTGGTAGGTATTCAAAGCTTTGTAATGCATGTAAGGTCCAAAAAGTTTGGGGAGCACTGAGATTATAAGCTACCATTTTTTCAGGGTTTTTTTTTTGTTTGTTTTTTAGACAGGCTCTCGCTCTGTTGCTGATGCTAAAATGCAGTGGTGCAATCATAGCTCACTGCAGCCTCAAACTCCCAAACTCAAGCGACCCTCCTGCCACAGCTTCTCAAGTAGCTGGGACTACAGGCACAAACCACTACACCCAGCTAATTATCTTATTTTCTTTTTAGTAAAGATGAGGACTGCATTACTGAGATGAGGTATCACCATGCTGCCCAGGCTGGTCTCAAACTCCTGAGCTCAAGTGATCCTCCTGCCTCAGCCTTCCAAAGTGCTGGGATTACAATTGTAAAGCACCACGCCCAGCCACTTTTCAGTGTTTGCATAGGAAATCCTTGGACTAGGGATTGTTCTATCTAGGATGGCCTAGAAGGAGCCACACTGTAGCCTTAATGCTCCTCCTCGTTGGTCTTAGTATCAAATGTGAACTTTATACACTTTATCTCCTTTAGTTCCCTGAGGTAATAATTAGCCGTGTTTTAGAGATGAGGAAATTGAGAGTCTCTAGGTTTAGTAACTGGGGCTATATTTAACTATAAGTCAACCCAGGTCATACTGATTCCAAAGCACATATTAATATTACCCTGCCATGAGATTCCATAAAAGTAGGCCTTCTTACAATTC
Source organism: Theropithecus gelada (assembly GCF_003255815.1). Lineage (NCBI taxonomy): Eukaryota > Metazoa > Chordata > Mammalia > Primates > Cercopithecidae > Theropithecus > Theropithecus gelada. The sequence goes on from NC_037671.1 coordinate 117,853,079, forward strand.
AATTTTTCGTTCCATACATATTCTGCTTTACTATCCCTAAGACGTATAGTTTTTTGACACTTGAAAATCTCAGAAGTCAGGCTGCATCTTATAACTGAGGGCGTCTCAGCCCTGCTCCTGCCCAAGTGGCAGTCCTAATGCAGGAGTAGCTGTCTGTACACATGACCTGTGCACACTTTCTGACATTCTGGGAGTGTGAACGGTCTACTGTACCTGCACACAGTTTCAGACCACAAGCAGTTTAAAGACATGGGAATCCTATGTGTTGAGAAACATGATCTTTTTTCTATGTTTAACACTGTTGCTTCCTTTAACCATCCCTAATGGGGTTTTCCTAACACACCATGCCCAGTTTATTTCATGTCTTTGTTCCATTTCTTTCGTCTGTCTAGAATATTCTTTCCTCATTCTCTTCCTGGTTTGTTCTCCTGCAAGACTCAGAGTTCAAGAGTCAGATTCAAGAGTTACCTTCGCACTGGGCACAGTGGCTCATGAGCTTGAATCCAGGAGTTTGAGACCACCCTGGGCAATATAATGAGACCTTGTCTTTACAAACTTTTTTTTTCTTTTTTTTTTGAGACAGGGTCTCACTCTGTCACCCAGGTTGGAGTGCAGTGGTGCAATCGTGGCTCACTGTGGCTTCAACCCCGCTGCACTCAAGCAATCCTCCTATCTCAGCCTCTAAAGTAGCTGGGATCACAGGTGCATGTCACCACACTCAGCTAATTTTTTAAATTTTTAGTAGAGACAAGGTCTCATAATGTTGCCCAGGCTGCTCTCAAACTCCTAGACTCAAGCAATCTGCCCACCTCAGCCTCCCAAAGTGCTGGGGTTACAGGTGTGAGACATTACGCCTGGCCCCCCAAAAATTAAAAATTAGCTGAGTGTGGTGCTGTGAGCCTGTAGTCCCACTTACTGGGGAGGCTGATGTGGGAGGATTTCTTGAGCCCTCAAGGCAGAGGCTACAGTGAGTTGAGATTGTGCCACCGCACTACAGCTTGGGCGACAGAGTGAGACTTTGTCTCAAACAAAACAAAATAAAAGTCACCTTCTCAGTAAAGCAGTCACACAGCACTTAACTAACACATGTTTCTCCCCTCTCAGTGTCCACTATCACACTTTCAGCTCTTAGAGAGGGGGCCTCAGCCATCGCTATGCCCCTGAACATATAGAACCTGCATGAGTACCGCTGTGGACCCTCATAAAGGCTTCTTCCTACACATCCCAATCCCTCTCTCATTTGTGCCCCACCCACTGGTTGAGCTTGCATGTCATGGACGGAGCCCCCTTCTTCCTGTTGGCCTTGTGGTGTGCCCTGCAGTGTGCCACTGCCCTGTCCTGTCTGGGATCTGTATGTGATGAACTGGTGTGCTTCTGTTTCTTCATGGGCCCCTTCTGTGTCTCCCCTGACTTCTCTCCTGCTTAGGGCTCTCCTAGAGAGCGGCCATCTTGGTGGGAATAAACTGCGCACAGGTCAGACAAGAGCCACAAGGGACCTGCCAATATCAACAGGTGTTCTGTGAAACGGACGCCTGGCCGTGGGTCACACATTTAAACATTAGGCTGTCTGCCAGGATAAAGAGGTACCCCATGAAAGACTCACTGTAAACATCCATGATGAAGTTCCCTGGAGCGCCTCAAGGGCAGGGCTAAAGTTTGTGGCCACTCTCCTGAGAGAGACCACAAGACCAAATTAGAGTAAAACACAGTACCTACTGGCCAGGGTGTCAACGGTGAAGGGGGCAAACGCACCGCTAAAGAATAGCCTAAGGCTGAGAGTCCCGAAGGAAGAAGCACACTTCAAAGGGGCCCGATTTGTGTCCACCAGAATACATGTACTGAAGTCCTACTGAGAAGGTGACCTTATTTGGAAGTGAAGCCATTACAGATATAATTAATTAAGTTAGGATAAGGTCATGTGGGAACAGGGTGTGCCCCTAATCCAGTATGACTCGTGTCCCTTATGGAAGAAGGAAATGTGGACACAGACATGCACACAGGGAGAAGAACACCATGTGCAGATGAAGGCAGTGATCGGGATGTTTCTACAAGCCGAGCAATGCCAAAGATTGCCAGCAAAGCCCCAGAAGCAGGAGCGGAGTCTCTCTCCCAGCCCTCTGAAGGAACTAACGCTGCCCATACCTCCTCCATAGTCATGCGGCCTCCAGAATGGGAAGATAATACATTTTTGTTGTTTAAGCCGCCCAGTCCGTGGTACTTTGTTACACCAGCCCTGCGAAACAACTGCAGAAGCCTCCTTCCTCAAAACTGCTAGTCAGGCCTCACTGGGAAGGTGTAGCTGTTGCCCGATGGATGACAGATTAGTTTCCTGAACTGGCCCAGGTCAGAATTGGTCCAAGTTACAGGGCTGAGCTGGCAGGAAACAGCCACTGACTCTCTCAGGCTGGCAGAGGAAGCCTCCAAAAGCCTCCTGCAGGTACCCGTGGGCTGTGGCTGGTGGGCAGGAAAGGGCAACATGGAACTCACTAAGAACTGTAGGGTGCCACTGAGGCTTGGTTGGGGGAGTACCGGTGGATGCCCACTTCCATGTCACTGGTAGCTGTGCAGGAGGAGCAGTGAGAAAGGAAAGGAAGCGTGCTGGGTGCTAGGAAGAGAAGCCCCTTCCTCCTGCATTGGTTCCCGCAGTGCCCTGTATGCACACGCAAAGGAGACACTCACAGTGCTCGACTTCAGGGCGGAGTAAGCGACAAACAGTCCATTTAGAGCAGAGGGATAACACATTTGTAGCCAGCTCACCCCTTCTTCCCTTCAATGTATTTAAAGAATATAAAATAGAATGTACGATTTTGAGAAGGATTTGTTTCCACCAAGGAAGTGGTGAAACAAGGGCTGGGGGGCCACATGGCAAAACTGTTCTCCACGGGGTTTCTTCAGATTTTTTGGGGGCCCATGAGCTTCTTTGACTCTCTGGTGAAGCCTGTGTATCTTTTCTCAAAATAATGTTTTTAATATGCGTAATCTAAAATACATAGAATTAACAAAGAAACCAACGACATCAAAACAAAGTAATATAAATATTAAAAAAACAAAAACAAATTTGTGGCCAGGTGCTGTGGCTCACACCTGTAATCTCAGCAATTTGGGAAGCCATGGCAGGAGGATCACTTGAGGCCAGGAGTTTAAGACCATCCTTAACACCATCGCAAGACCCTGTCTCTACAAAAATTTTTTTAAAATTAGCCAGGCATGGTGTACACACCTGTAGTCCTAGCTGCTTGGGAGGCTGAGATGGGAGGATCACTTCAGCCCAGGAGTCTGAGGCTGCCGTGAGCTATGATTATGCCACTGTACTCCAGCCTGGGTGACAGAGTGAGACCCTGTCTCAAAAAAACAAAACAAAGCAAAACAAAACAAACAAAAAGCAAAACCAAATTTGTGATATAGTTTGATGATTAATTCTATGTGTGAACTTTATGGCATCATGGAGAGCCCAGAGAGCTGGCTAAACATGATTTCTGGGTATATCTGTCAGGGTGTTTCCAGATGAGGTTAGAATTGAATGGTAGCCTCAGTAAAGCATTGTGGATGGGCATCAGCCAATCTGTTGAGGGACTGAATATAACAAAAAGTTGGAGGAAAGGGGAATTTGCTTGCTGTGCCTGACTGTTGAGCACAGACACCCGACTTCACCCCTCAGTGAAAACTTAACACCATTGGTCCTCCGGATCTCAGAACTGTACCACCAGGCTCCCCAGGTCTCGAGCTTGAAGATGGCAGATGGTGGGACTTCTTGACTTCTATGATTGTGATAGACAATACCTTATTTTATTTATACACAGACACAGATCCACACACACAGATACACACGCACATATATATGTGTACAAGATAAAATTCCTAAGAAGGAAAGTAGCTTAAAGTTTAGACAGGGTTTCATTTTAATATTAAAGCATTTTGCGTGTTTTTTTTTTTTAAAGTGGAGTCCTTATTTAATGGGAGGAATGGGCCCTCCTGCCTCCCTGCTTCCACAGCCCCGGGATAGACTTCGCAGCCTATGGAATCATCACACCACACTGTCATTACCGCCTACGTCGATAGTCCCTTCCCTAGAATGAGCTCCCAGGGAGCAAGAATTGGCATGCTGCGTCATTTCTACCCCACCAACCAGGGCAGCGCCACTTCCGTGCCGGGGCTCCACAGGTATTTGTTGGATGAAGAGGACACAACAAGAAAGTATGCCAGCACCTTTTTTTTTTTCCTTTTTTCATGAGGCTACCCCAAGGGAGAGTGGACTTGAGCAAAAAAAGGAATGTGCAACCTGGGGACTTTAGGTCTGTGCTCCAGCCTGTGCCTGCCAGCCTTGGCCACTCTGCCCTAACTGCCAGTTCTGCCTTCTGGGACGTTGCTTTACATAAGCAGGATAGGGCAGGAATATATATATTACACATATATATACACACATACATATACATATATGTAATTATGTAATAGTTATGTATTATATAATATATAAATATGTATTATTATAATATATGTTATATCATATGTTATGTATTATATTAATTATTATATCATATAATATAATTATAATATATAATTATATATGTGGTAATAGATAAAGCAATTACTATATAATTAATTAATATATAATATTATTATATTTACATTGTATATCTTATAGATGCACATATGCATATAAAATATAAAATAGAACTATATTATAGGTAATATAAAATATAACTATATTATAGATATATAGGTAATACAAAATATAACTATATCATAGGTAATATAATTATTTATAACTTAAAAGTTTTATATACATATAAAATATGTGTATATATGCATGTATGTATATATTATATACACAATGTGTGTATATGTGCATATATTATATATGTATATGTGCATATATGTGTATATTATATATACATACACATATATTATACATACATATAATATATCATATATCATATACATAATACAATATATAATATACATGCATATATAATATACATATGTTATACATGCATATAATATACCAAACATATATTATATATACAGATGTATATATTATATATGTATATTATATACATATGTATGCATATATACATCTGTATATATTGTTTGTGTATATTATATACCTACATTATATACACATCTATATGTATATGTATATTATACAAACATGTATCATATGTATATTACATATACATATGTATATATTATATATGCATACATATGTATATGTTATATATGTATGCATATATACACAGATTGTGTATATAATATATGCATATATATGCAATATGCATATATATCCACACATATTATTCTGCCTCCTCTGGAGAGCTCTGACTAATACACAAGTGCTTCTTTATTACTGCACTGAAAACCAAGATCTAGCAGTGGATTCAATAGCTACATCTCTTCTAAGTAGTGATGAGTACAAATAACATCACGGACTATTTGTAGCCACTCTGAAGTGATATGAAAATATCTGTGTTTTGGACACTTCCACTTCCGGTTTATTTATTTATTTATTTTTGAGACAGAGTCTCACTCTGTTGCTCAGGTTGGAGTGCCATGGCGTGATCTCAGCTCACTGCAGACTCTGCCTTCTGGGTTCAAACAATCCTCCCGCCTCAGCCTCCCAAGTAGCTGGGTAGCTGGGATTACAGGCGTGAACCATCACACTCAGTTATTTTTTTGTATTTGAGTACAGAGGGGGTTTTGCCATGTTGGCCAGGCTGGTCTTGAACTCCTAGCCTCAAGCCATCTGCCTGCCTCGGCCTCCCATAGTGCTGAGATGACAGGTGTGAGCCACCATGCCCAGTCCATTTTCGGTTCTTTATTCCAGAAGTTGCTGGCTGAGGTAGCGTGTGAGTGAGTGTGCTCTCTGTGGGAGTCCACCATGGCATACCGTGGCCAGGGCCAGAAAGTGCAGAAGGTTGTGGTGCAGCCCATCAACCTCATCTTCAGATACTTACAAAATAGACCCCGGATTCAGGTGTGGGTCTACGAGCAAGTGAATATGTGGACAGGAAACTTGGTTTTGATGAGTGTAAGAACCTTGTATTAGATGATGCAGAAGAGATTCATTCTAAAACAAAGTCAAGAAAACAACTTTGTTTGTGGGTCGGATTATGCTAAAAGGAGATACTATTACTCTGCTACAAAGTGTCTCCAACTAGAAGTGATCAATGAAGTGAGAAACTGTTGAGAAGGATACACTTTGTTTTTTAGATGTCCTTTGTACAATATGAACATTTATTTGCATTGTTTTGATTACCCTTATGTCATTACAAGATGACAATAAATGCTGTAAGATTGTTTGAATTAAAGAAAGGAAAGAAAGAAAGAAAGAAAGAAAGAAAGAAAGAAAGAAAGAAAGAAAGAGAGAGAGAAAGAAAGAAAGAGAGGGGGAGGGAGGGAGAAAGAAAGAAAAAAAAGAAGAAATAAAGAAAGAGAGAGAAAGAAAGAGAGAGAGAAAGAAAGAGGGGGAGGGAGGGAGAAAGAAAGAGAAAAAAAAAGAAAGAAAGAGGGGGAGGGAGGGAGGGAGAAAGAAAGAGAAAAAAAGAATAAAGAAAGAAAGAAAGAAAGGGGGAGGGAGGGAGGAAGAAAGAGAAAAAGGAAGAAAGAAGGAAAGAAAGAAAGAGAGGGGGAGGGAGGGAGGGAGAAAGAAAGAGAAAAGAAGAAAGAAAGAAAGAAAGAAAGAAAGAAAGAAAGAAAGAAAGAAAGAAAGAAAGAAAG